>NC_141021.1:18700000-19055000 GCF_052040795.2 Danio rerio
AAAAAAGATGTCTCCTTACAACAGTTTAAGACATTCTTTATCACAACACTCATTTTCCTCCCTTGATTTGTTTTTTAGATAAAAATTACTGATTTTGTGGTGGTAAATTCCAGACATATATGTGTATATATATATATAATATCCTATATACAATATAAGGTATTTTACTATGTTTGGTGTGCAATCTGAATGACAGAATGACACAAATCATCTTTATTTTGGCCGTTTTCTCTTGTTTACTGAAGGAAAATAGTTAAGCGAAATCATTTATCGATTTGACACACATCATAATACATGCCATATATGTGAAGCACAAATAATGTCCTTCAATTCATTCTTGTCCAGCTGCTGTCATCCTTGAACCAATCTCCACACTGTAGCCTGCCCGCTTTTCTGCCTGTCCTATTGCTCCATTTGTTAGATGTTTCCCACTTTCTTTTGCAGTCTGAAGCACGTCAAATGCACGAAACACCCCTCCGCGCCACAGGATGCGTAATCCAACCTTTGCATTGACTTCACATGTAAATTACTCGCGCTTCATCCACGTCTGCTTATTGCACAGGCTGCAAAACATTCTCCCTCACATAGTTCATAGGATTGTGAGGGCGCAGCTAAGACGTATTTGAGTGTCTGTCGAAAAATGACATCACGTGCACTGCGTATGCAACGTCTACAAGTCATGTAAAACAATTCATTGCAAACTGAAATAAATATAATTTAATTATACGGTTTGGAAAGTAGATGTTTTATGAGATTTTTGCAATTATTTAGCATTTTTAGTAAGATTTTTGCAGGATTGTGAAAATTTGTAACTTTTTGTTGATTTTGCAATGGATTCAGCGATTGCAAAATTGCAAAAAAAAAAACTAGGGGGTCTGGTTTATAAAAGACTGATTCACAAGATAGCTATAAATACATATTAAAAATAAATAAATACTGTGATAATTTGCATAAAATATGAACAATTGAACAACATTTAATATTTTATTAAAAGACACTAGGGAAATCAATCAAACGAATAACAACGGCTTTAAAATAACTACTTTACAGACAGGTCTCCATCCTCACTTCCAGAGCTAAAACACCGGAAAGCATCTGCTGAATGTAATAATACATAATAATGCAATATAATTGAGTGAACTCAATTTACTCTGGAAGAAATAATAGATGAACAAATGTTGCCATTAAACTTAAATTACATTTTATATCTAAGTACTGCAGCTATAAACCAAATTCCAAAAGAACTGTCCACAGTAAGGCTGCTTTCTGCAAGCTATGTGAGTGCTAAACAGCCACTGACATGTTTTTATTCAAAAAAACATTGAAACATATTTTCAAATAGGTCATTATTTCTTATTTCTTATAAATAAACTACATATTTGAAGTCCAAAATATTATTTATTTCCTAAAAAAAAATGTAAGGAATGCAGTAGGCAGAGGGATACATGGGTGAATATGGCTACAAAAGACTCCCAACCAATCAGATTCGAGAACCAGAATGAACTGTTGAATAAAAAATGTATACAGACACTAAAGATACACACACACACTCAGACAAGTAGCTTTCTTGTTACTACCAATGTACAAAGAAGATATCTTGGATGAACCTAAAATAACAGATCCCTGCTAAAAAATTTGAACCATTCTTTTAAAGATCAAATAAAATTTTGCCTCACATTAAACACAAAGGAGCTGCGTGCAGAGGTAAAAGCTCTCACTGTTCATTTTTTATGTTCCTTTCTCTAAAGTAGCACTGAATAGGTGTCATTTGTGTGATCCCACCACCAAACTGTTGTGAGTTGAGTCACGCATGAATGCCTCAAAGCGCACACACGCATTCAAAAACTCTAAAGCAGTGACGTTCTATCAGAATCTAAGCACAGTCCTTCATTCCAGATGTGTGGGCTTCAGTGGCGCCTCTGTTCTCTTACAGTCCTACACAGATCGATGGAAAAGTTCAAACTGCTTTTTTTTCGCTCTTGCTTTTTCTCTCCTGTCCTCCTCCACAGTACAGAATGCTTTTCACATGGTCAGCAAAATGAACCATACAAGATTGATGTTGCGTCAGCTTGTTGCAGTTGTGTGGTCAATAAGTAGAAAAACAACTCACGATGCAAGGCGTATTTACAGAAACAAAACTACAAACATACATACTTTTGCTCTGCTGACCACTGAGGTAAGAACGTGATTGATCGACATGAACCTTTACAAACATCACTGAGCGTCTTTAGGTTTTATTCACTTTAATAATATTTAATACAGACATCCACAATAAATAGAAAGCAAACATTTTATATACAGTACAATATGTGGCATCTAAGGCAAGCTGGATTGTTTGGGGTTTTCACATGTCATCCGTTTGTTTGCTAAACATGGTGTCCACTTGATTACCAGTCTGAATCTATGGCTTACCAAATCAAAATAATATATGTCTGCTTTATCATGTAAATGATACAGCATATGTAATTTTTCATGCTTCCTTTCTCTAAGTTTTTCGGTGTGTCTTATGGTCATAATTGTAATCATCTTAACATCTTAATCAGAAAGATTATGAAAAAAGAGCACAATCAACACCTCTTATAGCACAATTAGCCCAACATCATGAATATTTAACAGCATCCTGTGGTGAAAAAGACATTTTTGGAATGAAAAAGAAAGCTATTTTGCCTTGCTAATCTTTAAACTATACTGTTTGAAATAAATTAAAATCCAAATTAAAAAGATGGACGGACATACAGAGTGTCAGAATGATACATCATTTGAAATGGGAAAGGGCTTGGAATAAAAATATTGAAATCTTTTTTGATTATTGCTCATTTGTATGATTTCAAATAAGAAACTTAGACTTGGATTCACACAGTTATTTTCTTGTTAACTTAAAAATAAATATGAGGGAATGTTTTTTTATAAAATAAAAAATATACAAAATAGTTTAATAGCGAATATTATTATAATTTTAATAGTATTTAATAACTTTATTAATCCCACAGGGGGAAGTAAATTAGGGCAGTAGAATCATGCTAGAACAAAAACATAAAGAGACAAATATCTTAAAAACAATATAAAAAAAACACAATCCAGCATGCTTTATAATAACTTGATAAATAGTTTTAAAACAAAAAACGACAATAAGAAAAGACCCATACATTAAAAAAATCTAAACTTACTAAAATGTAAGGTTATAAAGCCTTATTTATTGAATTGTAATGCTGAATTAAATTAAATAATAGTGAAAATTATTATAAAATACTTTCCAAACAAGGACTATTGAAATGATGGTTTTCAGACTGTTGTTCAATCTATTATAATATTAGTTTTAGCATATAGTTTTATTGTGCTATAGTATTTACACATTTAAAGGATGCAAAATTCAGCATCTGTTAGTTTAATTTAAAAAAAATATGTTATTACTGTTAAATTTAAAGGTGCAGTAGGTGACCTGCCAAAATGCTATCAGTTAGCATAATATCTTTGAAAACACAGTCGCTACCCTGCCATCCATAGCCACGCCTACTGAAATCACAAACAAGCACCTTAACGATGACAGTAGACAACCCACTAGATCATGTCATTTGCCAGTTAAAAAACTTCATAGTACTTTATAATACTACAATTCCAAACTAATAACTGTATTATATCTAGCACGTTTTCAGTTGTGTAGCAAGCAAAGCTTGTCATAATGTGCAATATTTTATGCATGCAAGGATTGCTGGTCTCACCCTCTCATGCACTTTGTCCTAAAACGACTACTGTATGCTTAGAGCTTGGCCGACGGTGTTCAGGAATTACACTTATTACCAAGTCATACTTACATGCTTTTTCAGACTGAATATTCAAAGTAGCATGGTAAACAATATTGGGAGCGTGTCACAGGTTGTCATTGTTTAAAAATTAACAAATGTGATGTGAATATAAAACCAACTTCCCTTCAGTAAGGTAGGCTAGGCAGAATAGCACTATTTACTTATGTTTTGTTGTTAAACTAAATAAAAATCCACATTAGTGATTCTGTAAAAGGTCCCTTTTGCAATTGAAAAGTCACATCAGTCTTTTGCTGGAAGATTTCAGTGGCTGAACAACACTACCATGCATATAACCCATTAGTAAAACAACACAATCTACATTAGCTTTGCGTGACTAAAATAGTTTTAAAACAGAACATTACCTAAAAAAATATATAGCCTTGCTGTCATCCTTCCTCCAGCATGCAAAAGTAACTCCAATATTGATTCAGGATTTTAAAAAGTTTTGATTCAGCATTTGTTTTTACTGCTGTCACTCTCTTATGTGCATGTGAACGTGCCGTGGGTGCACGGGCAAGCTGCGGATCTGCGTGAAAGGGGTGCGCAGATGTACAAATCTACATTTGTTGATAGACAGTTTGGGCTATACATCAGAATTATGGGAATTATCTGCCCAACAAATTTTTATTGGATGAACATATTTTAGTCTTTGCCTTACCCAGAATATAAAAATAAATGTGTATAATACATTTTTGTGGTACAGCACAGTGTGCTATTGATATGGTCATTTGAGCTTAACTTGTAATTAACATGAAGAATCCCTTAAGTGTGTAAACGTACCTTGAATGTAATCATTTTTCTTGCCCTTTAAATAAAATCATTAGATCGACAAATCAATGTCTGCAGTGAAAGTCTCCAGGAAAAAATTCAGCAGGCTAATGTCCCATGCTTCCCAGAGTGTTTTGGTTTATTTGATTAAAAACTGGAGCTTAGTATCTCCTTGGTTTGTTCAGGTTAATTAAATATCTTAACCCAATTAAAACTAATGATAAGAACTCACGCATTTCTTATTATTCAAAGAAACATTGCTACAATCAATCAGAAGGATTAGGGCTCTTTTATTTTTATGGCTTTCCATCTTAAAATTTGTCTTGTGTTTATTTCAGTGCAAACATTAATTTCAGGAGTAAATTAAGCAATTTTGTGTTCTGTATTAACTCCTTCATTAATTTGACTTTTAGTACAATGGATACACTAACTGCCCACTTAATTATTTACAACTGTTCAGGTTCTAGGTAACAAATATTTAATCAGACAATCATATCGCAGCAACCTGATGCATTTAAGCTGCGGTCAAACTACACTTTTCTCCCCATAGACTTTCATTCATTCTCTCGTTTTTTTATGTGTAATCATCTTGTTTAATCCCACCCTTTTTCACACCCCTTTTATTTTACCACATTTAATTATTTTACCACAGTAATTGGTCAAATGTATTTTACCAAATACTGTGATAAAACAAATCTTTTAACACAGTATTTTCACATTTATTTATTTTACCACAAATAACATTTATTTTACCACAGATTTTCCAGTGGATTTCCAACACTTAGCTACTGCTTCTCCTTACCGTGCTTATGTTTAAGTGGCCTTTCATCTTGTTTTACACTTGAAAAACTTCCTGTTTGGGTCTATTTAAGGGACTAAATTTTGATTAACTTACATTTTAAATGCTGTAAAAAGAACTCCATGAAATGAAAGATAGTCACATCAACATTGCACAGGAAGTGGCTGAAAAGCCATTCCATGCAAATTATCCCCTTCCAACTAATGTACCAATTATCTTGGTGATTCTAAAGATTGTCTTATCAGATTTTCCTGTGGTGTGAGGTGTGTAAAGAGTGACTTAATCTGCTCTGGAGAATGTCTGAGGTGCTCTGATTGTGAATCGCAAATATTTATCATGTTGAATATTTGCAATCAAGAAATCCTGATGTGAGGGAGGAACAATGTGGAAAGAAAACAATGTGAAACAAAACAATATCCAATCAGAAAACGAGCTGACTAAAGACTGAAGCTGAAAAAACACAGTCATGGAGCAACACAGCAGAGATGGATGATCAGCTTATAGATTTGTGGCAAACAAAAAAATGTTTATTTGTTTATTCATCTGCCATGTTTATTATCAAAAAGACATTTTGAGTGAATTGCTGTTCACATTCGAGACTGATTGAAAATCTGTTAGTGCGTGGTGTTCTGTCTGGCACATTTCAGAACACCAGAAAGAGCAAAATAGTGACATCTAGGACTTTTTGTCCTTAAGTTGGTGACCTCTAATGTTTTAAAAGTCTTTTAAGATTTAAAAAATTACTATGTTTAACCGGCTTAAGTGACTTTGACTGTGGCATAATTGATGGTGCCAGGCAGGCTGGTGTGAGTATTTCAGAAACTGTGAGTTGAAGATATAAAGTAATCACATACTATGAACTTATGTAATGAAGGTAAGCTCCAAATAGGCAGGTCAACTTCAAATGTGAGGTACTAGAGCCCCAAATGGGCTAGACAAACCTCATGGGGCCTTTTACTGGTTTATATAATGTTTTGTATATGACAAAGAGTCCAACCAATTGTGTTTTAGTAATGTCTACGTCTATTGAACCCTAAACCAACCCATTACCATAATCTATTGTGTTCTAGTGTCTACATTTGCCACAATCCTAAACCCACCCCTTAAAGTAATAAAAAAAAGTATTGTAGTACAGCATCAAAAAACACAAAGACACTACATTTATGTACAGTAGCCACAACTGTAAACCTTCTAGCTCCAGCCTACTCAAAGCATAAATCCCTGCCACTTGGAGGTCTCCTAACCTACTTGTGGCATAAGTCCCTCCTACTTGGGCTCTCTGAACTAACTTCAGCGATATCCACTTGTTAAGTGTGATGTCATTCAAAGTGGCCACTGGGTTCAAATTTCTTTTTCAAACTATATGGTGATAATAAACATTTACAAAGTGATGTAATACTTTAGAAAATCGTGATCGCTCTATATATATATATATATATATCCATGCCTAATATCCGGTGGCCAGTAAGTGATTCATTTGTTAAAATATTGATACTGTAATGTAATATAATTTAATATAAAATACTGTTCAGAGATTGTTGTGTACACCATGATTTTATACAAAATGCCCTTTAATATGTGATATGACTAAAAAGTGGTCATAAACGAATATTTTTTTTAATTCAAAATGAGTAGCGGCTTGGACCCATTAACAGTATTCCATACATCATGGCTTAACAAGTAGATACGCCGTTAGAAACTGTCAATCTTCTGGGATTTTTACACACATATATCCAGATTTCATAGAGAAAAGTGCAAAAAAGGAAACAGTTCTGTGGTCTGATCTGTTTTCATTTAAGACTCAGTCACTTTTAGGGAACCAAAAGTTCAACACTACTCTTCTTCATCTGAACATGTTTCTGATGATTATCTTACAAAGATGAAGATCAAGCCAAGTAAGCTTTGCCAAAGGTCACTAAAAAAAGGAAGTATCTAAAAGAAGTTTGAAACTATCTTGTTAAAACCTGCTTGTCACTCTTTGATCTTATGTTGGATTAGCTGAAACCACAGGATTAGCTGTCGGGATTAACTCTAGGTTTTCAGAGTCGTTAATTGTACAAGATTGCATCAAGCACACTCCGCCAAAGCTTTCGACTCTGCAGTGTTTCTTCATTGCATATCATATTTGTTGTTTCATTAAAGTATATGATTGTCAGGGTGTGGTAATCGGATCTGATGTGGAAGTGTAGAGAGGTGAGGGAGGATAAACAGCGTAATTCAATCGCAGATGAGCCTCCCTTGACACATAAACACATGAGCTCGCAATTAAGACAACCGTAAGCCTGAAGACCCGTCTGAAAGCTAATGTTAACCTGTGATTGGACTGGGTCACCATTTCTTAATTAGAAAAAGTAACGAATATACAGACACACTCTCCCACTTAAATAGCCATATTTGTGGAAAGTTTCAATCAACATAATGACATATAGAGTCATTTATGAAACATTCTCTTTTTTACATTTTCAAAATATTTCATTATTTATGAGAAGCTTTTTTAGACATTTAAATTTAGACATTTAAAATATTCAATGAATAATGTTTATTAGAATTGTTTATTCTGTCTTGTTTCAAAAACTTTTTTTTTTAAATATACATTTTACAATTACTCTTAAGCCCTGGTCAGATCACATGATTTGTATTGTTGGTTACGAAAGTCACTATGTCAGATTATGTGATTTTTATTTATTCATAAAATCTTGACTTGTAGGTAACAAATGTGCCAAGCTACATGTTCCTTCAAGATCAGACATCCTGTGACGTCTCAGACAAGCATTATTTCCCAAAGCACTCTCAAGTGTAACTATAAGAATTTGTTTTTATCTCAATTTAATTTTTTTTTTTTTTTAAAACACTGATGCTTGCTGACAACTAATATCTACATTATTTTAGGGCATTCCTTACAACATGGATAGGATCAAACGTGTGATTCCTTTTTAATATTAAGAAATTTTCTTTGAAATTTAAATGCATATTTTACTGCCATAGGTAGCTTATTTAACAATCCCTCGCCTGAACTTACCGTGAGTGAGATGGAAAAAACGAAAGCACATCAGCACCCAGGAAAAGTCAGATGCTCAAGACATAAACTTAAAATAATTACTTATTAAATAAATTTGCAAATATATGACAGAGGTTTGTGATACAATTACAGTAAAGCATTCATTAAATTCTTATTCTATATTTAAGTAGTTGATTTTTTTTAAACAGTTTTTGTTTGCTTTAAATTTTAACTTAATTTTTATTGCAGCTTTTGTCTTTTATCTATAAACAAGAATAACAAATACAATTTGAGGTGAATCGCTTTAAAACAAGTCCGCTGTATGCGCCAAAACACAAATTGCAGTAAAATTGTGTTGGTTTATAAATAATAATAAAAAATATATAGTCTAGCCTTAATAAATTTAAAGTGAAATATGCAGTTTCAGAGAAGCCTATATTAAACTATTAATGACAAATTTGAACATGCAGAAAATGCTTTTGCAATGTATTAGCAGCTTTGAACATGTTCCCAGATTACCTCAGAAGT
This sequence comes from Danio rerio, assembly GCF_052040795.2. NCBI lineage: Eukaryota > Metazoa > Chordata > Actinopteri > Cypriniformes > Danionidae > Danio > Danio rerio. The sequence continues at coordinate 18,708,897 of NC_141021.1, forward strand.
ACAAACTCTGTTAGAGGATGAGAGAACTCAGAAACAAGTTGTGAGAATGGAGATGTCTGCATATTTGTGCCAGTCTGTCAGATAAAATTGCTTAAAACACCTTAATATTTTAGAAAAGGTAGTTCAAGTTTGTATAACCAAAGATTGATCTTATCCACTCATGACCCACGCATAAGTAAATATGCAGCCTATTTTTTAATTACCTGATGGGCGCATTAATGGCAGCACCCGCTGAGATAACCAAGAAACTATGTGAACCTATTGCAGTGTCACCCGCGCCTCATGACAGAACTAATCGTGAAGAACGAGAAAAAAATAAACATGCTAGATTTTCTGCAATGATGTCATGAGGCGTCGCAGACATGGCATCAGTTGTCGTAAACTATGCCACATTACATGAGATGAAACATGAAAGAGCCGACCACCAGCTAACTCCCACTCAGAGGGAGAGGGAGTTATTCACATGAAGGAAGGAATGCAAGTAGCACCTCCAGATTACCACTGAACTGGTGTCAATTTTAATGCAAGTCTAAAGAAACCATAGAAGGGTTAAATTGACTATTAGTTTGATCTTGTTACCCTGTTTAAACATTTTTTTTTTAATATATAGCAATAACAGTAGTTGAAGTAAACTTTTCGTTCGAACGATAACAAGACAATTTGTTTGTTTGGATTTAAAGAGTCGATTCATTTAAAGCCCCTTTAAAATAAGTCTTCAATTTGCTTTGAGCTAATTCACTACAGTAGTAATCAATGTCAAATATTCTAAGCTTTGAAGGGAGGGTGCTGGAAATATTCTCAACTCTGTGTGTCTGTCTGTTTGGATTTTTATTATGTTAAGAACGGTTCCGATGTTGCTGCGTACCCAAGGAGGGCAGCGTCGGATTTTAGTGCAATATTGACATGCATGAAACACATTTAGAACAAATAAACCTTTAATAAAATGCAGAAGAGTGCCTCACATGGGTTGCAGGCAGGGCTTATGGTCTGAGAATAGACAATTTACAGTACTAATGATACTTAACACAGTTGTTGATACTTAAAAAGAAAAAAATAACCTAAAATTTTGCAGATCAGAAATAAACAGCACAGTAATTAACTGACATGGGTAGGCTGTTCAAATAAAACAAGAACAAAAAAAGTTCAACAAGCTGCACTACATATATAGAATAAAATGAACTATAATGGGATAAATATAACAACGTAATGTGAGGCTGGAAAAACAGCTCACACTGCAATAAACAAGCTATTTCTTCACAAAGTCAAGAACTTTTAAATGAATCACAATCAGGTTGCAAGCTATACTTCATCTACCTACACTCTTTTCCTATTGAGTGTAAGAAAGATGAGTTTGCCAATATTTTTAACAACCTATACGGCTTTTGAGAAAAAATGTGCAGTGGCCAAAAATAAAATGAGGTGTTTGGCTGCAAATACCAGTTTAGGTTAATGGTGAATGTTTTGTATTCACCATGCAAGTTGTGCTCTCACACAGCTGGGATCTTCTACATTTATTGTATGTCCCCTCTTCCAGATGAATTAAGACTTCAACTCATAGATTATTCATATTCAAGCATTTCTTGAGGAATGCCAGGTGTTTAGGAATACTTATAACTTATAAGACAGCAGTTTAATTTTATTGGTGATTCCAAATATGTAACGTTATCTTAAGCTTGACTAACAGTTTTAAAAAGTTTGATGTTTCCCCGTTCATTTAAAAAATGCCCTCAAAGTTAAATGACTTGCCTTAAAGGGACTTGGCTTAGTTCAGTCAGTCTTGAGCTACAAAGGGAAATGGCTCCCCTGCTTTTTAACAAAGAACTTTAACACAAAAACTACAAGAACTCTACTAGAATAGCAATTTAGAGATCATTCCAACCGTTCAAATAAAACTGCAACGAAAGGTATTTGTCACGTCCTATTTACATTCAAAAATTACATTGAGATTTTATACTTAAGCTTTGAATGTCTGTAATCATATTTCAAGATATTAATTTTGTATTATAGCCTATAATAGTGTATAAGTTACAATACAGACTCTGAAGGTGCACACCTTAGTTTGTCCGGCAAGCAGAAGAGCAAAGTTTTTCCATCAGTGAAAACATAAAATACATAAAATTATGCTTAGGCAAAATCCCTTTTAAGGCAAGTCATTTTACTCTGTGGCCATCTTTGAAATGCTTCTAGAGCAGTATGCTCGGGCATTCTGTCTGAATAGGGAAACAACCTCTCCTGAAGTAATCCACAACTTGGTCTTGAATGTTCTCCAGAAATGACAGCATCTCTTTGTTTTTAATTTGTGGGCGTTCTTTTAGTTGCTGTCATGTGACGTGCGTTTGACAGGACAAACACACAGTTTACAAAACCAGAAAACACTTGATTTCAATTGAACCTGGTTCATTTAAAAGTACAGATTTCAAGCTTTATCTGGATTTATTTCTAATGTCTGTGAAGCAGGTATTTACTGATAATCCAGTGCGGTTGTTGACCACCAAAATGTCATAAAAACACACTTTTGATCTGGGCTTCTGCCCGGAGAAACATCAGTCTACAGCAACTGATGATTGGCTCCTGTACTAGTAGGCGGGGTTTCATTTGCCATTTTGACCAATACACCTTTCCCTATTTTAAACTATGCAGGTGAAATGTCTTGTGTATTCTACAGTCTTTGGTTTACGCTATCAGAAAGTGTAGTTTTTTTTTTGTTTTTTTAGCAGAAGGTTGGCACTCATTATCAAAGGCACAGGAATAAGTAGTGAATGATATAAAGCATGCGGTCAATTTGTCCATAATGGCTATTAAAGGTAGAAGTACTCAGACATATTTTGTGTGTTGTAATTTTAATAAAATATCAATGTTGAATGAAATATACAAACATGTAGGAAAAGGATACTAAAGTTATATGGGTTTAATCTTATAGTTATTAAATTACAAAATCTGAAGTGGAGCTAAAGACAATCAACAAAGTTTAGATAAGCATTTCCCCTTCTTGTGTTTCACATTTGAGTCTGTGTCTGCATAGAATCACCATGAGCAGTAGGTGCCAAAGACAATAAACAGGTGGATGAAGCTTCTATCCCAGATCAGCCCTGATTACATCCCAAAGCCTCGCTGTTTGACCCTGACCTGAATGGGCCACTTTGCTGCTCAGCGGGGTTAAGTTCTGCTACTTTGCTGATACGCTTAAAACGATTAAGGTCTGAATGGAGGAGGCTAGTCCTGGATCAGAGTGAAAGCTGCTTGTTTATGACTTTTGATACTGTTGTATGGAGAACAGGTAAGCGGAGAAGACTAAAATGCATTCTGCTTCACTGGTTTAAGGATGATTTAAAGCTAATCTCAAATAAGAAGGTGCACACAGATTGACAAATCCGATGTTTAGACAAAATATACCCTATTAGGTCGAGGTATTAAGCAGTGCTGAGTAGGACATGTAAACAGAAGACTGCAAAGGATTGCTGGGTCCATGGATTAGTTTTTCTTTAAGTTTCCTTTTAAAGACCGACAGGAAAAACTGCATGGGGTTAGGTTGAAATGTTGTATAGTTTTAAAAATAAAAAATTTTTTTAAAGGGGGTGAGGGGAAGGTTTAAGCAGTGCCACAGAAGAACTATCTTTAATTACACAAAGACGCATTGATTGAAGAGTTCCTGAATATCCAGCCTAAACTCACAAGCAAACATACTGTAACTATTTTATTAATTATACTATTATGCTGTTTTATTTTGTGTCAGTTTAGTGGCTAATTCATACAAATTCATAGGAGATCGGCTTTACCAAAATTTATGATACAAAAAAGAGGCGTGGCACTTAACCCCACCCCTAAAACCAACCGTCATTGAGGAATGAGTAAATTGTACTAAATTGTATGCATGAGATTGTATGAATTCATACAAAATAGCCACTAATTGTTTTAGTCTTAAACTGTGAATGTTTTTAACCATTTACTTTCACATAAAAAGCAGAAAATCAATTGTCATAATATACAAAGCTTTTAAACTTCTTATTAGGCATTAATTCAAACATAAAAAAGCACATCCTGGATAAATGAAAACCAAAACAATTCATATTAGTCTGATGTTTTACTAACCATAATACATGTAATTAAAGCAGTGAATGTAATCTACTGTGTTTAACATGTTTTGCTTGTAAAAAAAAAAGGTTTCCAACAGAGATACTGATGATACAAGTGAGATTGTGTAGGATTTACTTTGAGTTGAATCGGGTGCTCTCTAAAAACATACTGAACATTAACTAAGCTGAAATCCTGTTGCTTTAATAATTTTGTCATTATGTAATGTGAATTGTTCCATGAACCGAGTTGTGATTTAGCGAATCAAACATGCACCATCATTTACGGGTCAACAAGGAGCGTTTGACTGGGAAAAAAAAAATACTGAAATTGACTCTCATTAAACCAGCACAATATTGTGGGCGAGATAATCTTTTCTGATGAATATGAACTGAACATTGTTAATCCAAGTAGGAGAATTACTATGAACCATCATCACTTACTGAAGTGGAACAAACTTTCTATTTGAACAACAGCAGGGGTTTCAAGTACCTTAAACTGCGTTTTTGCTGGGTTTTCAATTATGTGTGTATATTTGTGAGTTGTTCCAGGTAATTAAGAAGATGTTAAACCCCATGACTTCTTTCACTTGAGCAAACAGCAATTTACAAAGAAACTACACAGTAGAAGCAGTCATTTTGACCATTGTTTTAATATTGTGATTTATTACATTTGCTAAAACGCAAATAATGAAAGTAAACTGGCTTTTGCTAAATGTGTGTGCATTTAATCCTATCATTATTCTTTTATTATATTATATACAGAAAAAAAAAATAGTTCTGAATATTTTTACCTTGAATTGTCATAACGGGCAAATTTGTTTTTCAGTGTCTATTACTTTTTCCCATACCTTTCCTATCAACTATTAACTATTTTTCTATTAACTAACAAAAGCAGAACTTTCTGATATAATAAATATAACTTTTTTCAAACTTTCAAAAACAACATTTTCATAGTGAAAAGTTTTACACCTGCTGAACAAAGTGAGCTACTCACCTCCTAGGGCAGTCTAGTTACTCATACACAATTATAGAGACACCCCTCACCACGGCCTGTAGGGCGGTAATAAAACGTTTGTCAACGTCATGTATTGTATGTGTTAATGCACATACAGTACTTAGCGTTTCTCCTGCGGTATTTTTATTTCATGAATAAATGCGTGCGAACGTTCATGTCCATTACATCAACGTGCATGCGTGAGCGGTTGTCGCTAGAGACTAAAGGTCTACACCCACCCCAACTCTAAATCAACCCCAAACCAATCATCACTATAAGCATCCGGGTAACAATATAGACCTTAGCTGTGTCCCAAATGGCACAGTATACACTATGCACTTATGCACTATGCACTTACACACTCAAAAGCACAGTATATGTATGTGGTGTCATCCAAAATAAAATACTAATGTTTTATTTACCAAGCAGAAATTCAAACCTTTGCCCTGCTGATGTTTGAAGTTTGCCAAATTAGAGAAATAAATGACTAAACTAAAAAATAATATCTGCATGAGTATAACCGCATTTACCATCGGGGGTGGTATAATCACAAAAATAAATAAACTAATCAAACATGAGCGCCCGGAAGCCCCGCCCCTTCTGCTATGTGAGCAAAACAGTGGCCGTTGGATGCATAAAGTAGCCAACATACCACACTTCATTTTAATGGTTGAATCAGTGCATCATCTAGGTAATTTAAGTGCACATAATATTTTTAGAGTTTATAGTGTGAATGCACTACTTGCACTATTTATGCTACAAAATGGCATAGAATAGAGGAAAAGTATGCGATTTGGGACACACCTATTATAATAGATCTATGTACCTAGTCTATGGTTGCAGCATCTGCTTCTTGTATTTTTTCGGTGGTTGGCATCCAACATTTTGGAGCTTTACCGCTACCTTTAGCTCCAGAGTGTAAATTAGAGGATAGGTTTACATAGTAATGGACACTACCTGAGTATGTACTACATTTGAATTTGATTTTACTACACAGCCATGAGAAAAGTACTTTCTAGAATGGAAGTATGAGATTTCGGACATACAGTACATCATCCTGTGCTTGCACACTTTAATGTAAGTGACAGTGTATGTACAATACCATACCTGACAACACTCCCGTTTTTCTTGGGAGTCTCGCGTATTTCAGACCCATCTCCCACTACCTTCCGTTTTGTTATTTCTCCCAGAAAACTCAGCATTTTGGTACAGTCTGTGAAACCCCTGGGTCGCCAACTTTGGCATAAGATTCAATCTCATCAGCCGCACAAAACACATTCCATAGTACTGTTAGCCAAAGTACACGGTTCTGAACAGTGTTATTCTGACACCACACCCACAAACCTAATTCGGTAGTCTTATAAGAATGATCAGAATGATCTGATATGGCTATGTAGTTATAGAATGCCAGTCATTCTAACATTGCATAAAACTGAGACGTTTTGGGGGCTTAAACATCCCATAGAATAAAAATGTGGATATCCCTAGGCATAGCTGAATAATAGAAGTTCAGTAAATGGAAATGACAAACCATGAGCCTTAATTGCCATTGTTTCCTCATTCTCATGAAAATCCCTTTAGAGTAAAACCCCAGTTCCTAGTGAGAATACAGCAATAATACCTTATGACCTTTCATTCTAGGGATAATTTCTGAGGTAATAAATGAGCATACACAACCATAGGTGTTAATAATCTACAGTGACACTTGACCCTCAGTTTGTTTAATTCTTTCTTTCCAACATATAAATACAAAGCGTTTTTTAACTTGAAGATGTTAAAGGAAAAATCTTGTTTATTTCTGTTTACATTGATCAATTATTAGCATAGATGCAATTTTAAAAGGCAGAAAGAATAGACACTTTTATACCCAATGAGCCTGGAAAGGTAATAATGTAATAGAGGCATTTGACCCTCAGTTTGCACATCCATGATGCTTCTCTGTGTTTAACAATATAAAGGAATAATTGGTTTAAAAAAGCAGGACACCCGCAGGCTTCCAAAATGATATCTACACTACACTGACCTATTTGGCCCAAATCTTATATATACCTGTACCAGATAAAGTACATTTACTCACACACACAAGAGATTTGGACAAGGACTTGAATCATTGACAAATGTCTTTTTGTGTTATTATTTTGCTTTGAGGAATAATGGTTTAGTTGGTATGATTCATAGTACTCAATGTGCTGGCTGCAACTGAGCTTTCGCAAGACATAATCATCATGACACCGCAGAAAGGTTTAGATATTTCTTTCATTTTCAACACAAAGAACTTGGCAAAGACCTGGCAAAAGGGGACAAAGACGAGGAAACCGCAAAATGGCACAGGTTGAATTGGCCAATCAAATGATGCCACTGATCCTGCCGCGAAGCTATATACTGCTAAATGAGACCAATTTAAACTCTCAGAAAAAGCCCAGGGAGGCTATGAGGTCGACTGCAGAGTGATAGCACAGATATGCAGAGAAATTGAGGGCAAAAGAGACAGTTGATGAAATGATGTTGAATTAAATCAATTCGTTTTGAATAAGTGGAGACATGTTGAAATGGCGATGGACGTTAGAAGGCCTAGCACACATTTATTCACTAGAAAGGATAGTCACGCACCCATTTTTAGATCAAAAAATGGGCACTGATCCTATTATGCATAGCTTGTCCATGATAGTTCACAAACTTTGTACAATATAACGTCTGAATATTTTTTTCCCCTTTTCTTAACCTTCAGACAGTCAAAGAAAATGTGTACATATAACCTTAAGAGGTCTTCTCTTTTAAACATTTATTTAAAACATTTACTTAGCATTCGTTTTTTTAAAGGTTCAAGACAACCTGTTACGATCCCTAACTTAAATAAGACTCGTGACCAAAAGACAAAGTAACATAATAAACAACTGCCAAAGTGCTCCAGCTAAATTATTTATTAACATAACATAACCAACAAAACAATCCAAATTGACAAGAGATGGGGAGCCCAACAACATAATAAAGAACAACCAAACAAACCTAAAGCAGGTTGGAGCTCCCACTCCAAACAAATATCAAAAGGAAAGCATGAAGGAGAACACAACAATAAAGCCGTCAAAGACTGTGGTGACGTGGAGGAATGAGGGGCCGTAGAAGTCCGCTTCCGTTCGTTTTAAAGGCCTGACGCCACCAGATTAACCAATAGAAAACTGAAAAGGGAAAAGGACAAACAAGATCAATTGAAATTAATTATTAAGGGCAGGAGTGAACGCCACACGCAACACAACCTGAAGTAATTTTTTTGAGATGTTAACAGATTTGTGTGTGTTGAGCATCAGTTAAGACAAGGTTAGCACCTGTCAGCTATAATTGTGGGGAAATCTGGATAATTTTGAGCTTTTGTCAGCTATTTTCATCTTCCGGGTTTAAAATATTTTTTTTTGGTGGGATCAAAATACGTAGTGACGTAGTGCAAATCTTCTAGTGGATGGATGACACGTCAGTTTCTCATTATTATTCATAGCGGTGTTTCTAATCCTATGAGAAGGCCCTGCTTCTGAAGTATTCATGAGAGCGTGTGCTTTCTGAAACGCAAGGCAGATCTGCCAAGCTGTGGAACCCAATGACTGGGTGAGACAGCGCATGGCACGGGTCGAATGTGTTTGTTTCGATGATCCACAGGGTTTGTTGCATTCTGTCAGGGCCGAGACAGCAAAGCTGTTGGTTTGCAGCAAGCATTTTTGTCGGAAGATCTGAGCAAGAATTGAATGGCGGACTTTGTTTTTTTATCAGTTGACTAGCAGTTTATCAGTTTGTTACCATTCAGACACATGACCAATATCTGTGCTGCTGTGTTCGTCTATGTTTAAAATCCTCCAAATTACCAGCAGCGTTAATGGTTGGAATAGACAGGACAAGAGACCATTTACACTGCTATCCACTGTGTCTGCATTCAGAGTGAGGGATTGAGGAGAAGAGAAGTCCTCCTCATTTATATTGTTTATATAAACATGATTATATTTATAATGATAGAACAAATTGTGATTAAACAAATTAGGAATAACAAATGTAGCAGGACATTAAATTACTTTTTTTTTTTGTATTTTAACTTTGTAAACTATAAAATCATGTGTCTCCTCACAGTTTGTGTCTCATTTTATGAGCCAACAGTTGTTTGCTCCACTCTTTTTCTGCCGGGCATGCCCACTCCTCTGCCCACAGAGCTTCACGCCCATCTAGCATTTTTTGAAAAAGTTCTGAGGTAGACTTGAACTGAAAGAGAGGGGTTTCATGGCCCTTTAAACACTAATCATGTTAAAATGTTATAAAAATAAAAATGACATAAAACATAATAAACCATTTTCACATATCTAGGTTTCTCATCATAGTTAGAAAACCTAAAGCGCAGTGAATAGTAGAGAATTAAAAATATATATTTTTCCACCCAAATATGCTTAAATAACAAAGGAAAAACTCATTGATAATGTTATCACGACTTTTGATGCTCAACACAATTTATAAAAAATCAACCTCTACCAAATGGTTGATATGTCAGTTTTTTGTAAAAGTACCTGCATTAATACATGTATACAATGAAAATCAAAAAATAACAAGTGTAGAAGCAATTTATTAAAAAACAAATCAAAATAAAACATTTTTTAACATTATTTTTAAAGTATGCCATCAAATATAACAGATTATCTTTGTACACGTTTTGTTGTTGTTATTTAAACCAAAATCAAATGTAGTAATTTTATGTTTGTTTGATTATGGAATCAAACAAGATAAGGTTTGTTTGATTTTTTTTGCAAACCAACAATGCTGTGTAGTGTTAACCATTATTTAAAACAGTCAAAATATGGTGAAACATTAGGTAGAGCAGGCAGTTAAATGGTTATGAAAGAAAGAAAACTTTTTTATAGCATTAGCAACTCAGTGTGCCATAGGCGCTAACTAATTTGTAATCCAATGCAAATATGACATAATACATATACAGTTGAAGTCAGAATTATTAGCCCCCTTTTGATTTTTTTATCTTTTTTAAATATTTCCCAAATGATGTTTGACAGAGCAAGGAAATTTTCACAGTATGTCTGATAATATTTTTTTTCTTCTAGAAAAAGTATTATTTGTTTTTTTTTGGCTAGAATAAAAGCAGTTTTGAATTTTTTTAAAACTATTTTTGGGACAAAATTATTAGCCCCTTTAAGCTAATTTTTTTTTTTTTTTTTTGATAGTCTACAGAACAAACCATCGTTATAGAATAGCTTGCCTAATTACCCTAACCTGCCTAGTTCACCTTATTAACCTAGTTAAGCCTTTAAATGTCACTTTAAGCTGTATAGAAGTGTCTTGAAAAATATCAAGTTAAATATTATGTACTGTCATCATGGCAAAGATAAAATAAATCCATTATTAGAAATAAGGTTTTTAAAACTATTATGCTTAGAAATGTGCTGAAACAATATTCCCTCCATTAAACAGAAATTGGAGAAAAAAATAAACAGGGGCGCTAATAATTCAGGGGGGCTAATAATTCTGGCTTCAACTGTATAGCGTTATAAATGTTCATATACGTTAAAAAAATCTTAAAAACTTTCAAGGATTTAGGAAGTTTATGACCTTTAAATGCGCCATTGCCATCTCCTGATAAGGGTCCGTCCATATTTTCTTTATAAATACTTTATTTTATCCTCCTTACATTGGCTTTCTGTTAAGTTTCGTATTGATTATAAAATATTGCTTCTTATCTAAAAGGTTTTAATAATCCAGCTCCTGTTTATCTAACCAACCTTCCGTCTCACTACAATCCAACCCACTCTTTATAATCTCAAAAATCTCTGGGTTTCTTGTAGTACCCGAAATAGCAAAGTCTACTAAAGGAGGTTGAGCTATCTCATTTATGGTTCCTAAACTCTGTGCAAGGCTCAGACACACCCTCTCAGTTCAAAACTAGATTAAAGACCTATCTTTTTAGTACAGCATACACACAATGCATCACATAACTTTATGATGCATGAGTGTGTTCCACGCAGGTAAGCAGGCTTGACAACCCCCTCTAGGACACACTCCTCCTGTCTTAATGCACCAGACATTTTGTTAGAAACACTCATATGCTGTACAGGTTTGTATACATATTTTCATTTACAACACTTCATTTTTGCATCTCTATGCTAGTTTTTTTTTATTCTCTATTTCCACCTGGAGATACTCATCCAGAGGCCCCTAGAGATTATGCACTGCCATTGATGCGATCCAAGACCAGTGAAGAAATTATGTAAAGGTTTTCATAATACTGGACCAGGCCATATCCTGAGCTGATGCTGTGGTGGTCGTGGAGGAGCGAAGAGTGCGAGACAGACGAATGACAGACGAGTCTCTGCATTGATCCCGTGGTCCCGCCTGAACACCCGCCAGTGACCTATACACACTTGCATCTTCTCCACGATGGACATCTAGCTTCTCCAGCACCTAGACTGCAGCTCTGCACAAGAAGTTTGACCAGAGGAGAAATGGTCATGCCTAAAAGAGCCTGGTTTCTCTCAAAGTGTTTTCCCTCACTTTTGACAATTGGTGAAGTTTGTTCCTCGCCACTGTTGACACTGGCCTGCTTGGATAGGACTTATGGAGCTGTGCATCGATAGATTAACCCTTCAGTGTTTGGACTTTTAGCAGTGAGCTTTAAACCACACTGAACCAAACTAAACTGAACTTCAACTCTGAAAACTGGACTGACAGTTTCAATTTACTGGAACTTCTATGTGAAGCTGCTTTGACACAATCTACATTGTAAAAGCGCTATAGAAATAAAGATTAATTAAATTGAATATTTATATAAAAATATAGAAAAAACATTACTCAGAATATGATTAATTATTTTTCTACATTTTTTTATTCATATTTTTTTTCAGTTGTCTAAAACAGGTTTATACTGCATTTAATTTACAGATACAAGTTTGTAAAATATCAAGAAAACTGCTGTACTTAGGATGATATGCATGTGCTAAATGAACTGTCTGGTGCATGGAGCTGCTGGTAAGGCCTGTTACATTTTCATGACAATCTGTCAATGGCCAGTTGGTTTGTTTTGACATGGTGAAGTCACTCATACCATATTGTTTCTCTCCACACGCAAAACAGTTTTGATGTTTATGATTAATGACAGCAATAGGAGCTGATTACTGTGTGGACATTATGTTAAATTAGAGCTCCATTAGCTCATAAACAAAATTGATGGACTCGGGGTCTTTATGTCTCTAGTGGAAACTGAATGACAGGTAGAGGAATACAGGATTTACAGCTGTGAATTCTAGTTTTGCACCTTGTCTACAACGGCACCGCAGAACAAGCCAAATCAAATATTCTGAATATGTTCAATGAGTATGGATGCAGAAATGGGCAAAGATACATTATGAAAAATGTCAGTTTCTTTCCTTTTTTTTAACATAACATTTTTTCATTCATTTATTCATTTTCTTTTCGGCTTAGTCCCTTTATTAGCCTGGGGTCGCCACAGCGGAATGAACCGCCAACTTATCCAGCATATGTTTTATGCAGGGGATGCCTTTCCAGCTGCAACCCATAACTGGGAAACATCCATACACACTTATTCACACACATACACTATGGACAATTTAGCCTACCCAATTCACCTGTACCACATGTCTTAGGACTTGTGAGGGAAACCTGATCAACTGGAGGAAACCCATGTGAAAATGGGGAGAACATGCAAACTCCATACAGAAACGCTAACTGACCGAGCCGAGGCTCGAACCAGTGAACTTCTTGCTGTGGGGCAAACGTGCTACCCCTTGCAGCCATAACATCTCCATTGGCCCTACACCACTATTAGAAATTAATTATTGTGGTCTAAAACCAGGCATTTCAGCTCATTCACCTTTGGAGCACAAATTAACATATTTTAGGGGAAATCTAAAGAGAGCACCAAAATCTAAAGAGGCACCAAAACCATCTTTAAAACAGGCCATACTGTATGCCTTCAGTGGTTCAATCAGAATATTATCAGGTAACAAAAAATGTCCTAAAGTCCCCTCAAAAATAATGACGTTTTCAGCAGTTTCCTCTTTTCAGAGTCAATATATGGCACACAATAATAAAAAGTACTGTTCTACTCGGTCATGTTGGTCTGTTTTGAGGATGTTTTTGCAATTTATTTCTGGAGGGAGCTTTTAGATCTAAATAGTTTTATTTGTATTCTGAAGACAAAGATGAACAAAGGTCTCAGGCGGTTAGAATGCCAGGAGGGTGAGTAATTAATAACAGAATTTTCATTTTTGGTTGGAATAACCTTTTAAGGACAACAGGGAACTTGTGTTGTGCCTGATATTGGTCTGGTAACGACTATAAGTTCCCTTCTGAGAGAAGCTGTTCTTGTTGTTCTAAATTCACTGTAAACAATTTAATTCCTAGGGCCTTTTTCCTAAGTATTTGTGTCTCTGTATGTACAGTATGACTATAGAGAAAGGCTGCAATGAACTATACATTTAGAGTCATGTATTCACAGCTCACTGCTCCCTTGGTGACCTTTATTTACAGCAAGAACTGTACCGGCACACACACATACGCACACACACACACACACTCATTAACTCAGTCCTGCTCTAATTAGGCAAGGACCTGTTATCTAGCCGGCTGGCCTTTTCTAAACTAGGCCTGTCAAAATGAAAGTTGCACAGCTACAATTTACTATTGTGGCTGTTGTGCACTTTGCCAAAACAGTCCTTTAATAAGACACGTCTTAACATGTAATAAATGAAATGATAAAAGAATGACATCATGTATGATAAAAAATGACTGAAAAGTAATAAAATAATGGTTTCATAATTATTTAAATTGGTCACATTCACAATAGCAGGGATTTTATTCAACATAGGCTCATTCTGAAATCGTAGTCCTATATACACTTCTGGGGATCGTGAATAATGTAGCAAGAGCTCCGTATGGCATTTCATCTTTAAAACGGACCCTACGGGGTGGGGTATGACACCGTTCCTTTTCTCGGTTACCAGCTGACTGCTTACCTCCATATGGACGGCTTTTCCGCTCTTACCAGTTTGTACAGTGGCTTAACATGTATGTCAGTGGACTTTGGAACACCGAGCGGAGTTACCCGCGACAACGGAGTTTGAGTCCAGTGAAGAACGGTTCCAGAAAGCAGGTAATGCCTAGTTCATACTAAAGGATTTTAAGCCTGATATGAGCCCGATTTGGAAGTTAACGAGCTCGCCGACAGATCGGGCTGTGATCGGGAAGAAATCTGCGGGTGCACGGCGCTCGCCGCTCTTTATGTGTGAACTACTGAACAACGCATCAACGAGGCTCGCTGACGCGTCGCCAACACCTCGCAGACGGAAATCCAACATTCAGCATGCTAAATATTCCAGAGCAGTCGGCCGACTCAACCCCACGTGTGGTCAGAGGTAGTGACGAGCTGCAGCCAATGAGAGAGCATATCAGCATGAGCCGCGTGCCTGTGTGTTCAGGAGCTCAGCAGAAACATCTGTGATTGGTCAGAATGGGCATTGGTGCACTCGCTTCATTCTGCGTTAGCACAGACATGAGAGTAGGATATATTAACAGTGGAGCTAGAATTCTGTAACTATTAGAATTACCATACTGCTCATTCTGACGGTTATTATATAAAACGCCATACTGTCACAACATATTTACATTCAAAGCTATTATTGAGATATTAAAATTAAGCTTTGAATGTCTGGCATCATATTTAATGACACCATTACCCTAAAAATATAATCTTTTTTTTGGTAATACAGCCTATAAATATGTAGTTAAGATACTAAAACACTTAAAGGTCTTGCCTTTCATTTTCACTTTCAAACAGGAGCTATTTCACTGCACAGAATATGCTGTTTTTAAAGATATCTAAAGTAAATTGATGTTTTATGTAAATTGATGTTGCCATTAGAAAGTTTTGTTTATGTTAGCAGGAAGTTGCCAGGCAAGAAAATGCACACATATTTAAAGTCACAGTGAAAAGTATCAGACATGCATGCAGTCATTTTGACCAATATGGTAATTTAAGGCAGAAATGATCAGTTCTTTACTGTTTTGTAATAAAAAAATAACAATGTCAGAAAGAAATACACTAATAGTTAGAAAACGGCAGGGTGTTATAAATATGTTAGTTTTATTTCAAAGAGTTATAAAATTACAAAAATTAAAAACTCTCTGTGTATCTATCCACTGGAACCTGCAGATGAGTGATTAATCCGCTGATAAATCAGCTGATTTGACAATGTTTTTAAATGCCTTTTCCAAAGCTTGAAACGCTGTCAGTGATGTAATCCGCACACAAGCAGCCAATAGTGTTCAGCTTTTTTCTGACGACTCCTCCCTCAAAATTTCATTGGCTGTGGATTGGTAGCTTGAATGAGCTGATGGGGAATGAGTTGTTGTCAGATCATGTAGTGTGGGACCCCCCTCTTGTGGATCGTTCACGGAGTGTTGCGTAGTGTGAACACCACAGAGATTAAAAGACACAAAGTCAGGTCATGTAGTGTGAACGGCACAGCGATCTGCTGATGTTTAAAATCCTATAGTGTGAACTAGGCTTAAGACAAAAACAAATGCTAAAAAATTAAATAAGCAAGTAAATATCAGGTTGAGAATGTGGTCAAATCTTAAAATGTGGTAAAAATCAGGGAGCAGGGTTTAGAGAAGTGGGTGGGCAGGTCAGTCTGTGCTTTTTAAAACACTGTTGGTTGGTATTAGGGAAGTGGGAGGGCGGCCTCTAGTAGATTTACGTTATAACAGCAGGCGCGAATGAACTTGCGAGTGTAATTTGAAATCTGAAAAAAAAAAAAAAAAAAACGTAAACACCAGCCTCAGGTGGATTCCAAAACCAAAAACTGAATAAAAAAAAAAATGTAAAAAAACATAGCTCCTTTGACATATTTTGCACTCTCCAGAAATGTATACAGGGGTACATAATCAAAATGAGCCTATATATAAGATATGTTTTACCTTAGTGTTTCTCAACCACGTTCCTGTGGAACCACAAACACTGCATGTTTTGGATGTCTCCTTTGTCTGTCATACCCATTACAGGTCTTTCAATCTCTGCTAATGAGCTGATGATCTGAATCATGTGTGTTGGATTAAGGACACATGGAGCAATGTGCAGAGCTGGTGGTCCTCCAGGAACGTGGTTGAGAAACACTGTTTTTCCATGATGGTTACAGCACATTTCTTTTACAGCTATTACATTGGGACTTTTTTTATCTTAGAAGGAAAAAGCAGATGAAAGGACTGCATTCCATTTTACTTCTTTTACATTTTCACATGCAATCTTATCTGTCATTGACAAATACACCTTTATCCAAAGCAACTGAATTCAACATATATATTTTGTCAGTACATTTGCTTTCTGGAAATCAAACATAACCATAGCATTGCCAATGATTTGCTTTATCAGCTACATGAGCATTCAAAAATAACTTTCAGTAGAATAAAGGGAAACTGTTTGTACCATGAGTACTTTACAATTCATTTCAGTTTATAGATTGTGCGAATCCTTTTATAGTGGTAGTGGAATCTAAAAGCCATTAAATCTAAAGTGATGTCGCTGGTCATTTCAAACCAATACAGTACTTGTACATCTCGCTCAAATGTATTTGTGTTGCATTTTCAAGGAGCTGAGCACAGAAATGATGTGGACAGAGAGATAAATAGTTCTATTCTTCAAGCTTCAGAACAGATTGATGTCTTCCAGAGCACAAAAGAAATCTCCCTTCATTAAAAAACACGCATAAATGAAAACAATCCTCATCGTGTTCGCTGGACACATCAGCTTCACATCAGAGAAACAGTTGTTTTCCTAGGTTAGTTAGAGAGTTGTTTTGATCACCTCGAATGTGCATTTCAGATGGTAATGACACCCTCCGCTTATGAATTCTACACCTGCTCGCCTGATAACAGCCTGTGTGGTTTTGCTTTCCAATCTCCATTTTCAAAAATATACCTATTATAATGGCAAATGAGGGGATTTACTCTTCTCCGACACAAGCGGCATTCTGATTGGGAAACGTGAATCCCTGTCAGCGTGCTATCTTATCTTTTAAGCCTAATGACACACTTTTTCTTTCTGTGCCTCATTCTCATTTCAAATCACTTCGGTAACATATTCATGAATTCATAATGGAAGAGAAGATAGACAACTTCAACTGTTTTAATCAGGAATTTATTAATTTATCCTCGTATGATGACAAGAAACTTAATTCTCTGGAGAAAGCGGGCAGGTCATGCGTTTGAATAGCATTTCTGCAATTTTTTAACAATGGATTTTGCTTTTTTTTCTAGCTTCACAATGGTTTATGTAGGTATCAAGAGTGAAAATTTGACATTAGGAAGAATCAAACAGCACATTACAAACTATTTGCAAAGAAGACCAAACTGTGTGGAACATTGCAATGGGATTATTTTAAGTTTTTCAGTATCATGCTATGACAAAATACTTTTATTTTTGGTATTTTGCAACTATTTTGAAAAAAAGAAACATTCTTATTTAATCAACTCGTCAAATTGTGATGCTTCTATACAACCTTTTGACATTGTTTTCAATAAGATACCTTTGGTATCAGTTTCCAGTGGTGAAAACCACAGGACATTTATCATAAATAAATTATATAAAATTATACATGATATGTGAAAACATGAAATGTTTAAAAAGCAATGACACCACATTTTACAGCTACATATTGTCAACTTCTTAATTCATTGTTTCTTAAGCAAGCGCAATTGCTGGAAAAATTTACCCGTCTTTAGGTTAAAAAAATCTAATTACCATGGGAAAAAAATAATGATAATAATTTTCCATACATTTTGGAAAGATTACAGGAGTTTTAAATTCACAGTTGGTGAACCCAGGTTCATTCTGAATACGTAACCCTATAAACAATTCTGGAGAACGCCAAATACATCCCAGGATTTTTGTTGCAGTTTTTGTTTTTGAGCAGAGGCGGCTGTATGCACTTTTTTAGATCTCAGATTTCTCTTTGAGTGCCATTTGCACCTGCTTTCCTTGCTTAAATCCACTAGAGGCCTCTGTCGACTGACTGACTGACTGACTGACTGACCGACCGATTGACTGACCTATCCTCATCCTTCCCTAAATCCAAAGGATATTGTTTTCAAAGGTACCGATTGACTAGCGCCCGCCCACTTTCCTATACCCAACTGACAGTGTTTTCAAAAGCAATCCAGAAAAAGATATGTCCTCGCGGCTGGCTGACTTTTACCACATTTTCAGATTTTATTAAATTCTCACCCTGTTATTTACTTGTTTATTTAGCCTTCTGTTTTTGTCTTAGCTAATAAATTGTGTACAAGTACTGCTCATATTTAGCTCATGATTGTCTTCAGAAACAAATTTAGTTGAAAATCTCTCCATTTCCTGATAGCAATCATTAAGTAATGTGGTTTAAATGTATTTATGCATATTTTAATATTCCATGGAAGGTGTAAGACCAATAGAATTTAATCCAATTGGTTCAAACATTACAATAGGCTGTCCTACCTGATGGTCATAAAATGTAATCACATTCAACTGTGCAACCTATTGGCACAGAAAGGATTATGGCATTTGCACAACCACAGATAGAGTTCAGAGAGAGAATGGCAGGTAAACATTGACAACCAACCTTTAGGTTTGGTATTGTCATTACTAACTGCACTATAAAAGTTTCTCTCTGGTCAATTTTTTGTGATGTATTGGGGTGAAGTTGTCCAGTGTGCGGTAATGCATTCAGCAGGTGTGGCTTTGAATGGCTATTTCCAGGGTGGGATGTAGGCCATCAGTGCTATTAGGCTAATGTTAGCATTTTTCAAGATCTCCTGTTGCACTTTTGCTGTAAACTTATTGCAAATTGGGACCAAATCTACTTCAATATAACAAGGGTGTTTAAATAAAAGACAGAATATGAATTTTACATAATTTTGACCAGTGTTTGGTGTTTGAAACAGCTTTCCTTGATTTTACAATAGCTGACACTTAAGACAGCTTCACGTTTGAAGTTAATTAAACCTGAACAGGCTATGTAGTCTTATTTCACACACACACACACACACACACACACACATACCCACCTAACAAACCAATGAGGACACATGACTCAACACCCTACCTTTGGGGACTACCCTTTCTGAAGGGTCTAGAGACAAAAGAAAGACATGACTGCACTACTAAAAATGTGCTTATTATGAATATCAGTTGATATTTGCAAAAAATTACTTCTATAAAGACCTGACAAATTACCTTCAAAATGAGGACAGTATTTTATAACTCACCTTTGGGGACATGTACACAAACTCCGGTATAGTCACACTTTGAGGACCGCAGTTATACACAAACTCAGGTTAAAGTATACTTTAAGGACTCAGTTATCTGAATATTTCTAATATAATATTATTAATAATTATAATAATGTTAGTGCAGAGAGACATATGATAAAGTAAATAAGATCACTGAAAATAGACAATTACATTTTTTCCTTCACAAATAACTCAATCTGGTGTCAGAAGATCATTTGGTGTCAAGTATTTTTTCATGAAATGACATATTTCTCTCATAAATAGTATGTGAGAGACAGCATGTTAGCAGAATAATACATACAAACTAATTTTAAAAAACAGTAAGGGAGAAGTAAATGGATGACCTTACAGTGAGTTTATGAAGCTCAATGGACACATTAATATCCAATGATATGAGAAGTGATGAAACTCTACTGATAAGTCATATGATGGTTAATATAGTATACCTCAAATCCATTCACACTAAAACCCATACTGTATAAAACAAGGGTTGTGAAGTTCAAATTCATATACACTACCTACTTACATGCGCCATAAGACACGTTTCTCAGTGAAAACAATTACTGTGAAAGTCTTTATACAAATGATCAGTTGAAATAGGAGTGTCTATAATTAATTTAGTTTAGACTACACTGGAAATACACACATTTGAGGACTCTGTTGATACACACACACACACTGCTTTAGCTACACTTTGAGGACTCTGGTGATACACACACGCCTACCTTTGGGGACTCAGTTGATACACACATACCTTTGGGGACCTTGGTGATACACACACACTGCTTTACCTACACTTTGAGGACTCTGGTGATACACACACACCTTTGGGGACCTTGGTGATACACACACACTGCTTTAGCTACACTTTGAGGACTCTGGTGATACACACATACCTTTGGGGACTCAGTTGATACACACACACCTTTGGGGACTCTGTTGATACACACATACATTTGGGGACCTTGGTGATACACACACTGCTTTAGCTACACTTTGATGACTCTGGTGATACACACATACATTTGGGGACCTTGGTGATACACACACACTGCTTTAGCTACACTTTGAGGACTCGGGTAATACACACACACACCTTTGGGGACCTTGGTGATCCACACACACTGTTTTAGCTACACTTTGAGGACTCTGGTGACATACACACACACACCTTTGGGGACACTGGTGATACACACACACTGCTTTAGCTACACTTTGAGGACTCTGGTGATACACACACACACACCTTTGGGGACCTTGGTGATCCACACACACTGTTTTAGCTACACTTTGAGGACTCTGGTGACATACACACACACACCTTTGGGGACACTGGTGATACACACACACTGCTTTAGCTACACTTTGAGGACTCTGGTGATACACACACACACCTTTGGGGACCTTGGTGATACACACACACTGCTTTAGCTACACTTTGAGGACTCTGGTGATACACACACACACCTTTGGGGACACCTACAATGATAAACACATAAGAAACAAAGATGCATTAATGTCCTGTTTAGATGAGAGAAGGACCCCCGCGGATGACTATTTCTCTGTGATAGAGTTTTATTTGTCCATGTTTTGTTCAGTTGAGTGCGGCAGGTCTGATCATAGTCACATAAGTGATAATCAACAAGCTTACATTTGTATTTGCTAAAATCTAACACAATGTTGTGCTTGGAATAATTCTGTTTATTGTTTTCTGAGTTTCATTTCAGACACAGTGTTGCCGACTTGTTGCAGCCATGGCTCTAAATGTATTAGACTTTTGACTAGACCTACAGACAAAACTATTGACTGAGCTCAGTAAAATGTTCTTTGATTATTTATTAATAATCTGTTTAATAACTAAAGCTAAAACAAATGGTAAAATAGTAGTTGTAAATTTATGTAATATGGTTTAAACAATTAAATAAAACATTTTAAATATATAAATATAATATATTTAAAAATAAATAGGTCATGTTTTGAATAACACCCATGTCCATGTTTATCATTCCATCGAATTAAACACAAATAAAACAAACATATTTATTTCAGGGTATATACAGAACTTCTTAAGTTGAATTTAATACCTTTTACTACCTTTTTTAATACCTTCAAAAAAAATGTAATACCAGCACGACTTAGAGCTGCAACTGTAGTGGCGTAAATTAAATCTTTCTAAATGCAATAACATATTGCAGATAACATATACATTTAAGTAAAGCAGAGGGATTAATCTAGATGTCACAATGGGCATTTGTTCATAGTTTTTAATCAATGTTATGCATGTCATTAATATCAATAGCCGCTCTTCTAAGAACAGTTCAGTACGGTTACGGTTGTTTCTCCACTGAGCCTGGATCAGTGCGGCACAATTACAAACCGTTCTCAGCACGGTTAGACAATCGTGCTGAATCAATGATGACAATAATACTAACAAAGAATTACATTTGTCATTATCATGCTGCCTTGAATGTGGGTTATCTGCTATATAAAGTCCTACTGTTACTTCATGAAGAATAAATGTATAGTTTACATCAAACAAAAATATGTTTTTTTATATGCGAGTTAATTTAATGAATAATATTTCTACTACAAAACAAACAAAATATTATAATAAATCATTCAATTCAAGGCTGAAAGCTGCAAACAGTCATCAGTAATTAAATAGAAAAAGAATATACATCTCAAAAAAAAGTCTCACTTCTGCCACTCTTTGCAAGTATTGATTTTGGTTTGTGTCATTGTAAATGCTCACACTAGTTATGAGCTGATTTACATTTTTCTGTGTTTGTGGAATAAAGCAGGCGAGTCAGCCGACCCAATAAATGAGCAGGCAGAGCAGGATTCTCGCGATGACCAACAGCGCAATGCGGTTCTTTGTTATGAGCTGCAGTTTCAGTGTAAACTTAGAAGGCCTGCTTCTTTGGCGATGATGTGTACAGTATTAGATTTTACATTTAGCGGACATTTGCGCTGAACACGCAGTGAATGCAACGCATCGAGATTCGGCCACCTTCTCCGAAAACACTCGATCTCGGTTGGTGGATCAACATTCACCACATGATATACATGGTCATCTGTGTCATTATTTGTAACTTTAGGTGGGATTTGCAAACCTGTGTACTTTTCACTCTTCAGGCGTTTTGCAATTCCTGCAGTCACAAAAGCTCCCTGTCACCTGACAGCGGAAAGCCTTAAGTGATTGACGGCTAATATGAACCATTATAATGGCAGGGAAAAGCATTTTAGCACATCTTTAGAAAAAATCTAAGCAGGTCGCACTACAACCATTATATGCAGTCGCACACATGCTCCCAAATATATTATGAGGTTGCATAGCTTAGTTTTTGGGCGCATATGCAACCAGAATAGTCACAATTTCGAGCCCTGGTGTGTTGACGTTGCGGCTTTGTTGCCAAGTTACCATACCACCTCACGATATCACTCCGGTCCTACTCTCAACATTTAAATAAATCCACGCAAATTTTAGAATAAAGGCCTGTACTCAACACAAACTGAAAATGTATCTAAAAATCTAAAAATTTATCTTGAGCTCGAAAATGTAATACCTCGTCAGATGACATTAACTACTTTTTAATACTTTTTAATGCCCTTAATTTTGACTAATTTCATTTACTACCTTTCACAACCCCCGCGGACACCCTGTATATTCTGGGTATTTGACAAATCAGTAAATATATGCACTAAAAACAAATTTAAAAAGTCCATAGGCTTCCTTTACCCGTAGGCAAAACTAAAATAGGCTATTAGTAACAAATATAAATAAAAGATGAAAAACTTTTTGTGAAAGCAAGAGATAATCGTGTGAGAGTGCTGTTATAAAAGGAGTCTCAGGTGACCAACAATTGTGCATTACTGCAACACCATTTATTCCAGAACATCTGAGCCACTTTCAGTTCTAAAGTTTTCATTTTTGGTTTTATTTTATTTTTTTAAGTCTATTTAAAGCTGCAGTAGGTGATCATCTTCAGAATCATGTGTTGTTGTGCTGGTTGAAAGTCTCTTCACAGTCCAAAAGTAAAGATTAAAGAAAATGATCTAAATGTGTTTATATGTATTTTTATATTCTGGGTAAGGCATAAAACTAAAACATGTTCATCCAATTAAATATTGTCGGGCTGACAATTCCCATAATTCTTATAAGTAGTTTAAACTGTCAGCAAATGTAGATTTGAACCACTGGGCATCTCTTCACGCAGATTCACCATTTGCGTGTGGATGCGTGCATGTGCGCCGCGCGTTCATGTGCAGACGAGCAGTCACAGTTGCGAATCAAATGCTGAATAAAAACCTGTTAAACTCCTAAATCAATATTGGAGTGAGTTTTGCACGCTGGAAGAAAAATAATACCATGACTGCAGTATTTCTGTTAGGCAGGTCATGTTCTGTGTTAAACTCTTTTAGTCACGCAGAGCTGATGTAGATTGTGTTGTTATGAATGGGTTATCTGCATAGAAGTGTTGTTCAGCCACTGAAATCTCCCCGTGAAAGATTGATGCGACTATTTTCAGCTTCATAAGGTCCTTTTACAGCATTGATAAAGTAGATTTATATTTAGTTTAACAACAAAACATCAGTAAATAGAGCTATTCGGCCTAGCCTACTTTACTGAGCTGAAGATGCTTTTGTATTTATATTGGGTCATTTCTGAACAATGACAGCCTGTGATGCGCTCTTTATATTGTTCACCACTACTCTGAATATTCATGTGAAATAGCATGCAAATATGGTTTAGTAATAAGTGTAATTCCTGCACACCACCGGCCAAACACTAGCTACATTTATAAATGGTGAATGACATGATCTAGTGGGTTGTTCACTGCCATCTTTACGATGAGCATTCGTGTTTCAGGAGGCGTGGCTTTGGATGGCAGGGGAGGGACTGTGTTTCAAAGATATTATGCCAACCGGTTAGCATTTTGGCAGATCACCTACTGCACCTATAACTTGTTTGTTAATTAAATCCTGTTTTGTTATTTAGCCTATTATTTTTAAGTAACAGTGAAGTTGCATATTAACTTGATATGCAAAGAATGGGAAATAAATTCTTTTTGACATGCTGATTTTGGTAAAAATTGTGAATATAGGTAATACTCGCCTTGCAATTTTAAAATCATTGTATTTTTTTTTCCTTTGAGCAGGCAATTTTCAATTTAAATGATTGCTGCTGCAGTCTGAAAGTGTCGGTTAGGCAATGCTGACGGACACAGCTAAAGCTGGATGAATTACAGTTAATGGATTATTAATTCTGATAAGAATAACATCAACAACAAGATAATATTAATAATAAGTCTTTTATTTAAAAATGAATTTAACACATGTAATAGGTCTACATAAATGTGAAACGAACCAAACATCATCTTTAAAATAGTCAGGCCTCAGCTCTCGGTGATATCTCTCCCTATCATCGATACACAACACTAGTGTCAATCGGCACAACCCTATCTTGTAGTAAACATAACTCCAAACTGCAATATGGTCATTTAAATGTCGTTCGCGCATCGACGTTCAGGGGTTCGAATCGAGATCGCCATCTTTTTACGATTAACTATGCAGTCCAACTATCACTTGCCAGTAATTAACCAATCTTTTATAGTAAAATCTGTATGTGTACTATTGGTCATACTGTATGAATTAACTCCAGAATATCTGGCATGTGAAAATACATAATTGAGCTATCCTTTCATCTTTAAATAAATTGCTTTAAGACACAATTGTATGATGTTATATAGTTAGAACAAGATTACATTTTAAATAAACCTGCCAAAGGGTCTGTCTTACCTTGTTCTGGTTACTCTGCCCTGTTCACTTAGCAGCAAATATCACTAGATAGGCTACCTGGTGCCTGAATGAAAGGGTTACCGTCTTATTCCCTGATCTTCTTGCTTTGTCTGACTGTTGTGGCTCAGTTTGTTTGTGAGGATCACTCATCTTCACGTTGTCCAAAGCAGGTGAGGAGACAGAAGCATTATGGGACTGGATGTCAGAAAAAAAACAGAGAATATCGAAATCAGAAATATTTGTCAAGACAGAACAAGTATATTCTTCTATTTCTAAATTCAGGGTTTCTGCAGATATCATAATGTCAAATTTAAGACTTATTAAGACCTTTTTAAGACCATTAAGTATTAAATTTAGGACCTATATCGCAATATCAAAAACACGCATTCACATAAAGAGATCAGAAGAAGAAACAGACAGTAAAATCTGACAAATAAACAGAGAGGTAAAAAGCTTCTGGAACTAGGTCATATCATTAATATCATTCAGGATAATCGATTTTTATTATTTTATAATTAATTATAAAGATTTTTATAACCATTCAAGATTTTTTAAATACATTTTTTTATCTAAATGATGCATCACATGCTTTTCTTCATATCTCAGACAGTTCTACCCATTAAAGTTAAATATTAATGGCAACAGATTTTGGGTTGCTCTACAATTATATTTTTTATTAAGGCAGAAATAAAAACAGAAAACAAGTACACTCACTAAAAATATTGAGGTTTTTTATTTTTTATTTTGCCCACTCAACAATTCACACATGACTTTCTAGCTAGTTTAGTTATCACCAATAAAGCCTAGAAATTGGGCATCAATATACTGTAAACTGATAAATATATTCATACATTCCTTTCCAGTTGAAGTCAGAATTATTAGCCCCCCTGTTTATTTTTCCCCAATTCCCATTTAATGGAGAGCAGATTTTTTTTCAACACATTTCAAACATAATAGTTTTAATAATTCATCTCTAATAACTGATTTATTTTCTCTTTTCCATGATGACAGTAAATAATATTTGACTAGATATTTTTGAAGACACTTCTATACACCTTAAAGTGACATTTAAAAGCCTAATTAGGTTAATTAGGTGAACTTGGCAGGTTAGGGTAATTAGGCAAAATTTTGTTACTTAATTTTAGTTTGTAACTTGTAAATTGTTTTAAATTCGAAATTGTAATATAGGTCTATACATCAGTGTAAAACCTATGAATGATGGAAAAACATTCTGTAATATTAAAACCAACTGGGTCTACACTTTTGCATGGCCTCTTTTTTTAAACAAATTTATCCCTCAGGTTTTTCCAAACTTTTACAAAAACTGTCGTCCTTTCCCACTGCTGTTGCAATTTCTAGCCAAAAAGTATTGGTCATCTGGTTCTACTTCTCCCTATGATCACGCATGGACTGATCATAAAGAAGATGTGTGTATAGGGCTGGATGATATGACAAAAATTTATATCACGATATACTTCTTAATTTCGGTCGATATGATATAATTCCGATATCGATATGGACAATATTAAAAAGACATAAAAAAACTGCCAAGAACGCACACAATAAATGTCTGTACCTACAAATATCTGCAAACTGAATTTGCAAAGTCTATAATACCTCCAGGCTCTTATAACTTTTCTTTTAATAAAAAGGTTTAAAAAAATTTTACTTGTTAACTTTTTCAAATGTTCACTCTCTTTATTGTATTTAGCCTTTACAAACAGACATATATATATATATATATATATATATATATATATATATATATATATATATATATATATATATATATACACACACACACACACACACACAGGGCTTTACATTAACACCCGGCAACACGCCAAATTCAGGTAGATTTCAGCTTTGGCGTGTTAGACAGTCACTCCCACAAGCCACTTTGCCTGGTTGAAAATAATTTTTTTTCAATTTTGTAGTTGTCCTAAAAGCAGGGTTCGACAATATAAGGATGACCCAATATGCGTGCAAATGTGATCTTAGAATCGAGAAGTAAAATAATTGTGATCACGTGAGCAGAAGAAAGCAAGTGAATACCAAATGAGAGGATGATCATTAGCCACGACAGATTACTGTAAATATTTTTGATACATGACAATAGTTATTTTTTAAAAGTCAATTGCTTTTCTTTCTTTTTTAAGAAATGTTTTATTAAATAAAAAGTATAGTATACAGCTATATTTTGCTTGTTTTGACACATTAAAAATTTGTGTCTAAGAAATAATTATTGTTTTGTATGGTTATAGAGATAAATTTGGTAAATCGTTAATTTTGAGCTCTAAAAAAAGTCATGCTAGTCGTGCAAACACTATGAAACCATGACTCCTTTGCTCATGCTCATTGAGCAAGCTCATACTCGACACATAAAAAGTGAAATGATTGAGGACACGTGGACATAACACAAAATTTAAATCAAGTAATTTTAGCATGTCAACGTCAAACTTATGCATATAAAATATATTTTTCCAACAACAAAATTGTGGATAGTGAAAATGCAGAGTGGCTAGTAAAGTTGGAAATCTACTAGCCACAGTGGCTGGTGATCAAAAAAGTTAATGTCAAGCCCTGTGCATATATATATATATATAGCTTGTTCATTCACATCTGTATTCAGGGCACACTTCAGGGCAAACTTTCTGCGACGTAGCTAACCAACTGCTGTGCTAAGCGATGGCAGCGTGTCTGTGATGTCACATGCGTGATGACGTACATCATGCTCTTTCTGATGGCTGAGCACTGACCGTCACTCAGTGACAAATGATGCAATCAAGGGATGTAACGGTATTGTAAATACCGTCATACCGCAATATTAATTTTTTCCGATATTAGCGTAGTCGCATGACTCGATAAAACTATAGGTCTTCTGAGAAAATTTGCTCAGGCGAATGAAGCGAACGGGAGGTAGTGGAAACTACAATTCCCATCAGCCCAGGGGTTGCCATCATTCTTTGCGGTCTGTTGTCGCTACAGATCCAGTAATGCGGAAATGAAGTGTGCTGCTAGAAGCGAGGATGAAAAAGACCTGGAAATGATCGAACATAAAGCGGGTGTTGTCGCCGCGCGCGTACTGAATAGCGGTGTTGTCGCGCGCGTTCTGATTAGCTGTGTTGTCGCGCGTGTTCTGATCAGCTGTGTTGTCGCGCGTGTTCTGATCAGCTGTGTTGTCGCGCGTGTTCTGATCAGCTGTGTTGTCGCGCGTGTTCTGATCAGCTGTGTTGTCGCGCGTGTTCTGATCAGCTGTGTTGTCGCGCGTGTTCTGATCAGCTGTGTTGTCGCGCGCGTACTGTAAAGCGGGGAGGGGGGGTTGAGCGCGCATACTCAAGAGCGGTGTTGTCGCGCGCCTACTGAAGAGCGGCACGGAGGGTGTGTTACATCGCGGGGGCACTTTTGATCATTTTGGAAGGGCATTTTCTATCCAAGACTAAAAAGGGCATGTGCACTGCACAGGATGAGCCCTATGTGTGCACGTGCCTGCAAGTTGGGGAATACGACTAATAACAGTCATGGGGACTGCAGAAACACAGCACACTGTTCAGATTGATGCAGACATTGACTTGTACCGCAAAGAGATCTCTATCTCACTCATGGTTTGTCCTCTCAAGTGGGGGAAAGACAATGCACAACGTCACCCACTGCTGTCAACCTGGGCCAAGTCATATCTCTCTTGTCCCAGAAACCTCAGTCCCAAATGAGAGGGGTTTTTTCTGTTGCAGGGGACATTGTAAATACCCAGAGATCCCAGCTTTTACCAGATTATAGTTATAAGATAATTTTCCTTAAAGCCCATCTCTATCTAAGTGAGTGAGTGATTAAATGTTGAATGTGATGAGTTTTCAACAATACTAAATTGAAACTTTATTTTTTTACATGGTTTAATATTTTTTTGTTATTAAAATTGAAGTTCCTGTTTCAAAGCTTACAGATAGATGGCTAATTTGTATGTCATTGACACTTTTGGCACTTTTTTGGAGTATTTTCATAAGTTTTGTTTTTCCTGTAAATGATTCAATAAATACCGTACCGTGACATTCATACCGAGGTATTACCGTACCGTGAAATTCTGATACCGTTACATCCCTAATGCAATCTATAAGATCTTAAAAATATAATTATTATATATATATATATATATATATATATGTGCAAATTTATATCGAAATACCGGAAATGAGTTTAAAACTCATATCACGTTACTGAAAACAATTCTATAGCGATATATATTGATATCGAATCATTGTCCAGCCCTAATGGGTGTATCAATAGGTGTATGCATGCATCAAGTTTATATATGCGCAAGTTTCATACATGTTTTGAACATAGTATAGGTTTATATGCGAGTAATTTATATGCTTGTGTTGATAAGCAAAGTTTTATTTAGATCCTACACGGTGCCTCATAGCCATCTGTGTCGGGAAGGTGGATGGTGAGGCGACAGGTTGACTTAAACTTAAATGATGCCTCATCTTCTGTCATTGCTTCTGACTCTCAGTATGTTCTATCGGGTGGAACAGATTTGATGTGTTTCCGCTGTTAGTCGGCAGACTCTGCACCACTCTACCGCACATTTTGCAGAGCACCGAAACTAAACGTTTATCGAAACTTAAAAAGCTGAATCACTTCCACACCACTGCATTCGTCTTTCCTCTCTCATCAACTAATTTGTCTGCATTCTTAGTTGTGGAAGCTTGTTCATTCACATCAGTATTCAGGGCACACATTTTGTAGCATTTTGTTGCATTCTGCGACGGAGCAGCTTAACTAACTTCTGAGCGCTGGCAGTGGCAGCGTGTCTGTGATGTACGTCATCACGCAAGTGACATCACGCTCATTCTGAGCACGAAAAGTCATTCAGTGACAAATGATACAAGGTATAAGATCTTATCTATAATAAAACAGATGTATGCAAATGTATATCGACCGGAAATGGGTTTAAAAATCATCACTGTTATTGAAAAAAATCTATCGCGATATATATTGATATCGAATTATTGTCCAGCCCTATGTGTGTACAGTCATACCTGTTTCAGACAAAAACTCTTCAAAGTGTTTCCAATTCAAATCAAATTTGAACCGCACGAACTGAAAAAACATTTTGTGAGCTCTGCCAGCCAAAATCATGTCGCGGCGGGCGGACCTCCATAAACAGTGATGACATCACATTTACCGCGCGCACTGAGTTCAATAACAAAAAGCTGATTGGCAATTGTCGGTATAGGGCATGTCGGTCTTATTTGTAGTTGTAATAGCGCAAATTACAATTGGACTAGTGAAATAGTCCTACAACACCCTGAGAACCTAGCAACAACAACAAAAAAAGAATTTAAATGAGTTTTAGATGTAGCGTTACATGGACATCGCAAAAATAAGACCTGTGCAAAAATATTTTAGACTTAGAATAGTGAATTTAGGACTTTTGAAGGCCTTAAATTTCGATTTTTTAATTTTAGCATTTTTAAGACCCCGCGGAAACCCTGTATATTCCTTCTGACCAGACTTTCTACTTATACATGTCAGTCAGTATTGCTATTTTGACTGTCAATATTACAGAATAAAGCATCCGTATAATTATGGTTGAATTTTATGTTTCATAATATAGACAATTGGTAAGTGAACCTACTGATTTCTGTAGACTCATACTACTGACCCCTACTCACCATAACCAGAATCTCCATAATTGTAGGTTATATCTTCTCCTGGAAGTATGTTGCACACAGCAAAGATATGATTTTCATTTTGCAGTTAGGAGCTTTGTGGTCATCATTTACAAGTCTCCCTAAAGACCCATCTTCTTTCAATGCATCCATGCTGTAAAACATAAAACAATCACTAAGCATAAAATACAAATAATTTTTAAAGTTTATACATTTAAGATGTACTATTTTTTTTTCTGTGACCATCTTCAAAGAGGTGTTAACAATAGTATCGAGAATTAATTCTATTTTAAAACTTGCTAATTATTTCACTAAAAACTACAGATTTGATTAGAAGTGTTAATTTACATTTCACTTCCCAATTCCTGTAATATATTTTTTATGTCTGTGAGGTACATTTTTTATGAAATTGCAATCAAATATGGGAACTGATTGTAATCAGAATGATCAGAATCAGAAATACTTAAATTTTGAGACGCATAATATATTATCGCCATATCGATATCAGCCGATAAATGCTTTTTTTTTATGTTATGGTCATCAGTCTGATATCAAAATATGGCCGATATATTTAAGCTGATAGATTACAGAATTGCCTGCCTTGCACATGCGTGGGTCGAACTTGTTCAGAGTTGTGCAGTGCTTGGACATTATTGTTGGGTGATACACAATTTTCATATCATCCACCTTTGAGATCACCGATCATGATACTATAGCATAGGCCAGGGGTCACCAATCTTATTTCTAGAGGTCCAGTGCCCTGCAGGGTTTAGCTCCAACTTGCCTTAACACACCTGCCTGGGTGTTTCAAGTATACCTAGTAAGACCTTGTTTATCTTGTTCAGGTGTGTTTGATTTGGGTTAGAGCTAAAATCATCAGAACACCGGCCCTCCAAGAACAAGTTTGGTGGTCCCTGGCATAGGGGCACGGCAGTGTTATGTTTGCTTATTTGCTCATTTATTTAACCACATCTAAACATATTTAATAACCTTTCGGCTAATCATACTCACCACCCAAACTTGTACTCAAGAACAAAATCCCCTCTGAATAAAGCTTCAGTGGTGAAAACTCATCCTCCTAAACAAAAGACGTTCATTAGCTGCAGTTTGTTGAAAATTAATTATTATAGGTTCATAATTGCATTTTTTGAGTTTGCATTAAATTCTACAGACTTTTGTGTTTTTATTTGAACTAATTGTTCTACTTGTCCTGTATGCTTCTCAAGCTTTATGAGAAGTGTCATTCATGTCTTTTCAGGTGCACTCAGAGGGCAATCGCCTGTAATGTCATGTCATTCAGCTTTTAATTGTTAGCATGATGTAGGTCTTTGAAATAATATTTATACAATATGGTTATAATGACATGTATAGATGATTAAACCAGTGTGTTTAAACTAGTTTTAAATTTGTTTGTTTTTGTAGTTTGGGCCAAAACAAATGTTTGTTGCAATTTTAATAGTTTAAGTTCATTTGATTGACTATTTAAAAATCTGTGGATATTATCAATGCATTTATTGGATAAAATAAAATTGCTACCTTTTACTGTAAAAAGTCCCCATCCCCAGAAGTGATTAAGGTTACACAGTCATATATATAAATGTGTAAAAGGTGAAGCACTATAAATATATATTTAAAAGAAAATATGTCAAATAAATGATCAGATCTCTGTGTGGAGCACTGGCTGTTGTCAGACTCCTTGTGCAAACAAAAATTTCTCTGAATAATTACAATATATAGCTAAATGTATTTGAAAACATAGACATACTATTGAAAATTAATACTTTAATTCATTAGAGTCGTACTTCTGTGGGTATTTTGGTTAAAGTAACCTAAAAGTAATACAAAAGTAGTGTAATGCATTTCTGAGATATTAATATTGTCATGTAACCAATTACAAAAAAAGAAATGGCAGTAACTTTTAATATATATATACTGTAATGCATTACATTTTGGAAGTAACTTGCCCAACTGTGTTCGCTATTGTTTGTTAGCACAAAGATTAGATATTAACGGGGATTTGGAACAAAATTGTTTATGCACAATGGGCTCTCTGCACAGCTAGAGTTTTAAAGCCAACGATAAACTTCCGGTGATAGCTTAATGTGGATATTTTCAATTTCACAAAGTTGTTTGTACATCATCAATGTTGTAATGTAATTACAATACATTCAGTTAAACAGACTAAAGCATTCATTTAGTTGTTCAAGCGTAAAATTAGATGAACAATGGTATAACCACTAGCGCCGTTAGTATAGCAAAAGGCTAGCGCAGATATTCCATTGAAAATACTGGGTAAAGTCTAAATCGAATACGTGGCCGGCTGGTATGTGCTATGCACATCCATATAGCAGCATTTTTATGACACTGTATAATAGGCGACGCGGTGGCACAGTAGGTAGTGCTGTCGCCTCACAACAAGAAGGTCGCTAGTTCAAGCCTGGGTCAGTTGGTGTTTCTGTGTGGAGTTTGCATGTTCTCCCTGTATTCGCGTGGGTTTCCTCGGGGTGCTCCGGTTTCCCCCACAGTCCAAAGACATGTGGTACAGGTGAACTGGGTAAGATAAAAATTGTCTGAAGTGTATGAGTGTGAATGAATGTGTGTGGGTTTCTTAGTGATGGGTTGCAGCTGGAAGGGCATCCGCCGTGTAAAACATATGCTGGAATAGTTGGCGGTTCATTCTGCTGTGGCGACCCCAGATTAATAAAAGGACTAAGCTGAAAAGAAAATGAATGAATGAATGTATAACAATAATGAATATTTTTACAGTACTGTGACGGTTGGGTTTAAGGTTGGGGTGGAGGTAGGCTTTAAAAAATAAAATGTATTGGGTATTTTAATAGATAGCAGCATAAATAATACTCAATACAACTACTGTTTTTACGTTACTGTGACAGTTGGATTTAGGGTTGGGGTGGGGATAGACGTTAATAAAATACAACAAATGTGAAATTTAAGAAATAATATAAATAGTTTTCGTTAACTTTCGGCTGCAACCATTTCTGATCTAGCAACAACCAAAATACAGGGTAAAAAAACTGTCATATTTTAAAGACATGGCGGGGGAAATGGACTTTAATGCAGTGCTTCTTGTCCGATCTGAAACCCACTTTATATCATATATATAACAGGTAGTGAAGATTACTGATTTTTAAAGAGATCAGATCTTAAACGTGACAATTTTGAAATGGAAAGATGTCATTGGAAGCCATTGGACTGCCTGGCTGAAAATTAAAAGTGTGGTAATCTGTAAAATATTTTACAACATTACAGATACATTAAAAACTAATTTAAGTGTGTGTATGGTTTGCATTGGTTACTTTAACAATTATAATAGCAAAAATAATTAATGTAGTGCTTTGTTGTATATACATGTTCAGAGTTAATAAATGTTTCAACCCAATTTAATTGCAAAAGTATGATAAAGTACAACAGGTAACACTTTAAAATAAAATTAATGGATTAAAGTCAACAGGGAGAAAAAAGCCAGATTCATTACAGTTACTGTGTTAATATAGGATAAAATAATACAACTGAATATTATTAGTTATTATCCCCATTTAGTAAAACGACTAACTTTAGTAAAACGATTGTAATCAGATTACTATAATTTTAACACATACATAAGCATTAAGAAATTATCATCACCTAAGATTAACATTAAACTTTACCAATAAATTTAATTAACTAATGTTTACTATTGAAGCCTTCTTGCACAGAGTTAATGTACAGTACAACTGACCTATAAATGTTTTAAATTTTAGTAACAGTTTCAGTTAATATTTCAACCTGTAGTAGGCCAGATGAACTTGAAAATATTATTGAAAAACAATTAAGTCTCTTAGAATGTTGCACTGTTAACAATACCACTGCAACACAACATGGATTTTACTAAAAAGAACTGTAAAAGTTTACATAATAAATAATTATTCAATGTATTTTGAGTTCCCATAATGTCAATATTGTACATGTTCATTATCAGAGAGATAGAGTGTTTGTGAGTATAACTTACCTTTGTAATTGTTGATGAATTGCACTTGCAGGTTTGTCACTTTTACAACAAATGTAATGTTCTGCATCCTCTTGAGGTATTTTACGCTTTCTGTTTTTTCTTAATCCCAGCATGAAGACAAAGGGCATGTTTCCTATAAAGACTTTACGAAAAAATAAATATAATAAATTATATTATGCTAATAAATAACATAATAATAATAGCATAATACATTTTATATATTGTCTATTGTTCTGCTGAACCCAAATGATTTCACATAGATCTAGTAATGTACTTCTATCTAAAAATTTAAATCAGAAATTAAATCATAATGTAATTAAAAACAGAATAGGTAGGATGTAAATCACATCCAAGATTAATTTTCCTATATTCGTTAAACAAAGCTATAAATACATTGTTATTTAGACTGAAAACAGGGCTAGACCCACATGAACCATTTTCATGTTTTTGTAACTTTACACACCTCAAAATTATATATACTTTGATATAATAAAGACGTTATATATATATATATATATATATATATATATATATATATATATATATATATATATATATATATATATATAATGTTCTGTGCGTTTGGGCAAGCTAATTAACATCATTAAAAGGCTTATTTACTTAAAGTAATTTAAAATAATCACCATATTAAACAAAAAATAAAGATTTTATTTTTGGGGCAACCACACAAGCACACGCAAGCACTATTTTGATCAACAGAAATGTAGTGTGTTAAACAGTATACAGCTAACATTGCTATTAAATACATTTCAACAAATATAATCGACAAAGGAATATAAGCACTAAACATACATCTTACAAAGGCAATGTTTTGTCGTGTAAGCAGTAATTATGCATTTAAATACATAAATTGATTTACCTGCTCTCCCTGGAGAGATGGGTTCGCGGGAAAAGGCGTCTCCAATTGATTGCGTCATTAGCACGTGTTTGCAAATGCCGCGCGTTCATGAGTTGAATGAGGCGCTGTGAGGGATGTGTGCTTAACACACACACACATACACACGAACAGAGGGGTGGGGGAGGGGTGAGGGAGGGAAACTGCAGCAGGTTCAACTTGGAGTTTGCAAAATGTATGCATTCACGTGTTGAAGTGTTCACACATTTGTTTTATGTTGAACATGCTCTTTTCATTTGACTTTTTTTTTTTAGAAAACCTGATTTTCTTTGATTATGGTGCACTTTAATTTAATCTCCAAATAAGTAAATAAATAAATATATATATATATAATAAAAAATAATTATAAAATAAAAATATATATATATTTTTAAAGTAAAAAAAGTGAGGGGAAACCTGATAGGTGTTGTAGACTAGAATTACGTTAACAAACTAATTTTATATTATTGTCGTCGTCATCATAGTCATAGTCTCTACCCCAGGGCAGCTCTCACAGGCGTCTGTGAGTTGACAGTGGGGGATGGGTGCTCAAGACACACACACACACATACACACGAACAGAGGGGTGGGGGAGGGGAGCTGCAGCAGGTAACACACTTCAACTTGGAGTTTGCTAAATGTATGCATCCACGTGTTGAAGTTTTCACATATTTGTTTCACATTAAACATGCTCTTTTCATTTGACTTTTTTTTTAGAAAATCCGATTTCTTTGATGGTGCACTTTAATCTCCAAACAAATAAATAAATTATATATATATAATTTATTAATTAATAAAAACAATTGATATAAAAACAGAGACTTTTAGCGTTTTAACACAATCTTAAGGCATGTTTTCAACATGCTTCCTGATCCATCAAACATGTTTTTATTACTATATATATATATTTATTTATTTTTTTAAGTAAAATAAAAGTGAGGGGAAACCTGATAGGTGTTGTAAACTTGAATTACATTTACAAACTAATTTAATATTATTGTTAAAGTCGTAGTCTACCAGGGCAGCTCTCTTGAGGCTTCTGTGAGTTGACAGTGGGGGATGGGTGCTTAAAACACAAACACACACACACACATACACACGAACAGAGGGGTGGGGGAGGGGAGCTGCAGCAGGTAACACACTTCAACTTGGAGTTTGCTAAATGTATGCATCCACGTGTTGAAGTTTTCACATATTTGTTTCACATTAAACATGCTCTTTTCATTTGACTTTTTTTTTAGAAAACCCGATTTCTTTGATAACAATGCACTTAAATTTAATCTCCAAACAAATTAATACATTTCTTTATTTATTATATATTTATTTATTAATAATAAACAACTGATATAAAAACAGGGATTCCTGATCTATCAAGCATGTAGTTTGTATTTCTTTTTTTTTACTATATATATTCATTCATTCATTCATTCATGGGGTCGCCACAGCGGAATGAACTGCCAACTTATATAGTAAAAAAATGAAATACAAACTACATGCTTGATAGATCACATACACATTTTTATTATAGGTTTTTTAAGTAAATAAAAGTGAGGGGACAGCAGACCCTCAATTTAACCTCTAAACACATCTGATCGTACTAATTTGAGCTTCCAGAACTGGTTTGACACAGTATCACCAGTGATAAAATCAATCTCTAGTAACTCACTCACTCACTCACTCACTCACTCACTCACTCACTCATTCACTCACTCACTCAGTATCCTTCAGCATAGTTACTGATTTATCAGGGGTCGCCACAGCGGAATGAACTGCTAACTACTCTGGCATGTTTCCTACAGCAGGCCCATCTGCTACACCACTGCCTAATCCCTACCCCTAAAACTCACTCACTGACTCACTCACTCACTCACTGTCCTTCAGCATAGTTACTAATTTATCAGGGGTCGCCACAGCAGAATGAACCGCTAACTACTATGACATATTTTTCCTACAGCGGGCCCATCCGCTACGCCACTGCCTAATCCCTACCCCTAAACCTACCTCACACACTCACTCACTCACTGTCCTTCAGCATAGTTACTGATTTATCAGGGGTCGCCACAGCGAAATGAACCGCTAACTATTCTGGCACATGTTTCATACAGTTGGCCCTTCCGCTACGCCACTGCCTAATCCCTACCCCTAAACCTCACTCACTCACTCACTGTCCTTCAGCATAGCTACTGATTTATCAGGGGTCGCCACAGCGGAATGAACCACTAACTACTCTGACATGTTTTATACAGCGGGCCCATTTGCTACGCCACTGCCTAATCCCTACCCCTAAACCTCACTCACTCACTCACTCACTCACTCACTCACTCACTCACTCACTCACTCACTATCCTTCAGATAAATTACTGATTTATCAGGGGTCACCACAGCAGAATGAACCGCTAACTACTCTGGCATATGTTTCACACAGCGGGCCCATCCGCTACGTCACTGCCTAATCCCTACCCCTAAACCTCACTCACTCACTTCAGCATAGTTACTGATTTATCAGGGGTCGCCACAACGGAATGAACCACTAACTACTCTGACATGTTTTATACAGCGGGCCCATTTGCTACGCCACTGCTTAATCCCTACCCCTAAACCTCACTCACTCACTCACTCACTCACTCACTCACTCACTGTCCTTCAGCATAGTTACTGATTTATCAGGGGTCGCCACAGCAGAATGAACCTCTAACTACTCTGGCATATGTTTCACACAGCGGGCCCATCCGCTACGCCACTGCCTAATCCCTACCCCTAAACCTCACTCACTCACTCACTCGTTGTCCTTCAGCATAGTTACTGATTTATCAGGGGTCGCCACAGCGGAATGAACCACTAACTACTCTGACATGTTTTATACAGCGGGCCCATTTGCTACGCCACTGCTTAATCCCTACCCCTAAACCTCACTCACTCACTCACTCACTCACTCACTCACTGTCCTTCAGCATAGTTACTGATTTATCAGGGGTCGCCACAGCAGAATGAACCGCTAACTACTCTGGAATGTTTCATACAGCGGGCCCATCCGCTACGCCACTGCCTAATCCTTACCGCTAAACCTAACTCACACACTCACTCACTATCCTTCA
This sequence comes from Danio rerio, assembly GCF_052040795.2. NCBI lineage: Eukaryota > Metazoa > Chordata > Actinopteri > Cypriniformes > Danionidae > Danio > Danio rerio. The sequence continues at coordinate 18,747,747 of NC_141021.1, forward strand.
GCATAGTTACTTATTCATCAGGGGTCGCCACGGCGAAATGAACCTCTAACTACTCTGGCATGTTTTATACAGCGGGCCCATTTGCTACGCCACTGCCTAATCCCTACCCCTAAACCTCACTCACTCACTCATTCACTCACTCACTATCATTCAGCATAGTTACTAATTTATCAGGGGTCGCCACAGCAGAATGAACCTGTAACTACTCTGGCATATGTTTCATACAGTGGGCCCATCATTTTCACTCACACTAATACACTACTGCTAATGTAGTTGATCAGTACCACTATAGCGCATGGGTTTGGACTGTGGAGGAAACCTACGCCGACACGGGGAGAACATGCAAACTCCACACAGAAATGCCAACTGGCCCAGATGACACTCGAACCAGCGACCTTCTTGCTGTTAGACAACTTCTTGTCGGCATAAACCTAGCCATAACTGTAAATTATTCTCAATATCAGAGAGGATGATTAGTCGTACAACAATGATGTAGAAGCATGTAACCCTCAATGTAAATCAACCTTAACATAAAATGTGAACTTATTCATCAATCTGATTGACTAATAGAAATGTTGTTCCAGGTTCAACAGGTCAAGGGTGTCAAACTCAGTTCCTGCAGGGCCACTGCCCTGCACAGTTTAGTTCCCAGCCTGCTTCAACAAACCTTTAGGTTTCAAACCATAGACATTATAATAGAAAGCTAAACGCCTCATGGTCCGCTTCAGTCCGTTGTTCCGATAAGTCTACAATGGGGAAATCCGGTTATGACTGCGCTATAAACAGAGGCAACTGAACAGAGGAGCTGCTGTTTTGCCTGATATAAAATATAAGAACAGTATATTTTCTTAACTGATTATAATTTTATGGTGTCAAAAAAAAAAAAAAAACTTCCTGGCAGGTCTGTTGGAGCTAAATTCAGCAGGATTATGGCCCTCCATAAGCAAGTCTGGACACCCCTGGTTTAAAGTGATCTATTGTCTGGGTTGGTGTTGTATATCCAATTTAAACTAGCTTGTAATAAGCTGCCAGTACATTTCCTGTTATTTTACAGACGTATTTCTCTAGATATTATTTCTTATACACATATCATTCAAATACTGAAATGTCAATAAAAGTCACTTTGTTAAACTGTAGAGTTGAATTTTCAACATCAAAAAAGTGGACAGAGCAGAGATCAACATCCCATAATTAATTTTGTTATGAGTTTAGTTTTTTGTAATGCATATAGTGTATAAATGGCTCTAAATAGCTGTCCCACAGTAAAAACTCTTCATGGAAAAACGGTATAGTTGTTGTACCAAACAATGAATTAGTTATAATAAAGTTCTACTTTTCAAGTTCATAAAAGTGATATCAAGGCTTGTTAATGGGGCATCTAGCTATCTATTATAATGTCTGTTTCAAACAAGCCTGGAGGACTCAATTAGTTTGATCAGGGGTGTTTCATTGAAGTAAAGCTGAACTGTGACCTGTAGCCTTCCAGGAAGAGTTTCACACATGTGAGATGTTGATCCAAGAACATGTTCCACTAGGTGAAATCACAATATCTGTGTATTCAGCACTCTCATTATGCAAAAATCACAAGTTTAATAGAAACAGTGAATGCAAAGCAAGGCAACTAAAACTTCTGTCAATGAGAGACTGACTGTCTTCATACAGAGCTCAGTCTGAGGCCTACCCTCTGACCAGGCTGATCAGGCTCTTTCATCCTCCTCATCCTCCTTCTCCTCCTTCTTTTCCTTCCCTCTTTTTAGGTTGTCGCCATTGTTCATATCTAAATTTGTAACACCTGTGTCTATTCTGGCTCATATTTTGCACATGCAGCTGTGAAAAAAATAATACAGAACTGGCACACATTCATACAGCTATCGTATCTTTCCAAGTGTTTTATTTGTTTTTAACTGACACTCTTTTTGTTTGGTGTTTTGTAACAAGAGCATCACAGTGCATTCTGTTATAGTGGGCACACATCTGTTTAGACTTTTGTGTAAAGAGTGTCTAAAACTGCCTGAACTTAAGTTATTACAGAAAGACCATGACTTTATTCCATTAAGAATTTGGCTGAAAAATATCAAATGCATGTAGTATTAATACATTATTATTATCAGTGTTGGGTAAACGATTTAAAAAAAGTAATGAATTACTACAACATTAAAGTTGTATTTACAGCTCTTGCTCTTCCAGAATACTTATCAATATTTCTTGAAACTAGTAACTGAACACACAAACAAATATCCACAAATACACTACAGCAATGGACTTGTAGTTTTGTAGAATTGGTGTTAATAAGGTAAGAGTGAAGAGTTTCAGTGAATCTGTGTCAGTTTTCACGTTTAGTGTCTGAGCAGTTAAAAAAGGCTGTAAATTGCTTTTCTACCATATCTAAAATGTAATTAAATTACTCAAGAAGAAATGTAATCACTTCACTCAATACTATCAGAATCTCTATAAATCTCAGTGCATAGGAAATATAAATCAAACATTTTTTATTCTTTAAATATAATTTAAACCTGGCCTTTTAGCTTTCCTAACTTAAACAAATACTTTATTATCAACATGTTATTTAGATAACAAACAGAACTCTGGAAAAAGTTAAACATATAAAAAGTTTCCAAGTGATTTAACTATATATTAAACACAGAACTGGCAAATGTCTTAATTCATTGTTTACATTTAAATGAAATAAACAGGCTTGAAGTATTTCTTATTTTATTTTTTTTTACATTTTTTAAGTTTTAGAAAAAAATATATATTCACTTTGTGATTTCGTTACAGTAAGTTAACTGATTATTTTGGACTATACTCCCATCACTGATTATATTTATCTTTATCTAAAATGTAATTAAATTACTCAATAAGAAATTTATTCACTCATACTATTTATAATATATGTAAATCTCAGTGCAAAGGAAATATAAATAATACACTTTTCATTCTTTAGAAAAATGATTTAAACCTGGCATTTTAGCTTTCTTAACTTAAACAAATACTTATTAACATGTTATTTAGATAAACAGAACTCTGGAAAAAAAGTTAAACATGTATACAAAAAGTTTCCAAGTGATGATACCATTTATTATACACGGATATACATCAAATTATATATTATATTCCGCCTATTTTCCTCCCGGTTGGACTCGGAGCTCCTCTCCTCCTTTCGTTCCCGGGCAGCTGAGCTCTTTGTAGCCGGAGGGAGCGTAGCTGCGGGCGGGGGAGGTGCGCGGTGCGGTCGCTGACAGTGTAGGACAGACAGACAGTTCAAAGAACACACAAACCAGGAAAACATTTGATTCTGTTGCGTGTCGCTCTTGCGGGCCGTTTCGCGCTATTATGCCACAGTATTCCTCGGATCTGCTACTGTACCGCCTAAACTAAGTTACATACTGTAACTTACTTCCGTGTTATCCATTCCCTCGGGGATACAACGCGATCTGCGCAGAAACAGTACGATTCAAACCTAGAATAAAGTACCGTGCTTAAGGACACCAAATATAAGGCTTTCTTGACGCAGTTTGGTCATTTTCATTTAAATACTAATTAAAGTGCAATTTTATTCATACTGTCTCTTTTGTTCTGTGAAGTAACCATAGTAACTTGCTGCCGCCATCTTTATTTTTACGCACTTCACCTCTGATTCGTCAGATCAATAGGGGGCGTGACATCCTCCTTGTATCTTTCTGATTGGCCAGATCCCAAAAGTGTGTATCATTGCGTCATTGCAGTTCTCCTAGAGGGCGCTGTGTTATACACACTTTTGGGGTGGGGGGATACACACTTAGATACACAAATCATGTAAAAGTGCATTTTGAGGACAAGTGAGATTTTAAGCCAGGACACCATTTTGAAGCATGCTGAATACTGCTATATGGTCAGACAAATGAGGACCAAGAAAAAGTCCTCATTTGTCAAGGTGGTCCTCATTTTACTGGTGTGTACTCTGGCGAAAGTCCTCATTTTGGACATAAGCAAGTACACACACACACACACACACACACACACACACACACACACACACACGCACACACACACACGCGCACACACGCGCATACACACCCCTTTTCTGCCTATAATAATCATTCCACTGAGCTGAAGTCTATGCGACAATCTGGCCCATCTGGGGAAAGTGAGAAAAGCAGAAGGAACGGCAAACAGAACAGCTGAAAAGAGGCTGACAGAAGCACAGCGAAGCACATTTGTGTAAAAGAACAAGCCCCGGTTTCACCATCACACTGGTCTCACTGAGAAGGGAAGGGAGAAAACTAGAATAGTAGTAGACACTCTGGCAAAGAGAAGAAGAGATGAGAAAGAGAGAGAGAGAGATGGATAAGGAGACAGACTCCCAAAGCTTTAAGACAGCACAGATAAGTCTGCTGTAATCTTAACCGCAGGTGTGCACTGAAGGGAAAGAAAAGAGACAGAGAACTACTTCAAGTTTTCTCTCAATCTAGCGTCACAGTCTCTTGCATAAAATAATATTTTATTTAATACTCTGAAATAAAAAAAGTGGGAGCAGTTATTCTACCAGATGGTGATACTGTGTCATAATATTGAAATATTACCAAATGTTATCGTCATTATCTGTTGATTTCTCTTCCTTCTGGAGTCATTTAAATTTAAATCAATAAATCACTACTGGTTATTTAGTATGAAAACATGTATACAGTTGAAAGACATTATATATTCTGTTTTTTAATTCAGCTATGGTCAGATTTAGAGAAAAATGCATTAAAATTAAATTTCCAAATTGATAAATTAATGTTAAATCTGTTTTTCTCAGTTTTGCGATGCCTTGTTATGACTTTGTAGAGCAGCAGTTTTGAGACAAACATGTTCCCAGGAGTTGAAAGAAGAAGTTAAATTAAATATGATTCATCCATTTGCCAGTGATGGGTTGCAGCTGGAAGGGCATCCGCTGCGAAAAACGGGCTGTATAGGTTGGTGGTTCATTCCGCTGTGGTGGCCCTAGATTAATAAAGACCTATACCACATGTCTTTGGACTGTAGGGGAAATGGGAACAGCCGGAGGAAACCCACACGAACACAGGGAGAACATGAAAACTCACAGAATTGTCAACTGACCCAGCCAGGGCTTGAACCAGCAACCTTCTTGCTGTGAGGCGATCATGTGACCGACTGCGCCACTGTGACGCTAAATATAATTAAACCAAATCTATTTACTTAATCCCAGGGCCATTTATATCGAAGTTGATATTTAGCCGCACCATATTGGTGTTTTGTAACATCTAGTTTTTATGAGGTGAGTTGTTAACCTAATGCTGAACCTAGAAGAACAGGGCATACACATATATGCTACGGACAATGTAGCTTACCCAATTCACCTATTGCACATGTCTTTGGATCTGGAGCAAACCGGAGCACCCAGAGGAAACCCATACGAACATGGGGAGAACATGCAAACTCCACAGAGATATGTCAACTGACCCAGCTGAGGCTTGAACCAGTGACCTTCTTGCTGCGAGGTGACATTACTACCCACTGCACCACTGTGTCGCCTTACACAAAATATACTAATATAAAAAGTGAAGTATTAACACCAAAGACACTGAGAAGGACAAGGGTATGCTCAATTATTAGAAAAGGCCAATCTTTCACCCCTGCTGCTTGCGGCACTCCATTACAAACCTTTGTATTGTTGTTAGGAAGATAAATTTATTTTTTTGAGTTGTTTATAAATGTTTTCTAAATTTGTTGACACATTTCGAATGCTATTTCTGTACATTAGTTTGTTCAATACTGTACATCTGCTGTTTGCAGTTTTTAAAAAACTGTAAATCAAAAGCATTCTTATATGCATTTGTTGTTATTTTGTAGCATAATCTTCGGGTCAGTGTGCAGCAAAGTGGCTTAGTGATTAGCACTGTCACCTCACAGAAAGGAAGTCGCTGATTCAAGTCTCAGCTGGGCCGGTTACTATTTCTGTGTGGAGTTTGCATGTTCTCCCTATGTTGTAGTGGGTTTAATCCGGGTGCTCCGGGTTCCCCCACAGTCCAAAGACATGCGCTATAGATGAATTGAATAAACTAAATTGTCCATAGTGTATGTCTGTGAATGAGAGTCTTTGGGTGTTTCCCAGGGATTGGTTGAAGCTGGAAGGGCATCCACTGTGTAAAACATATGCTGGATAAGTTGGTGGATCATTTCACTGTGGCAACCACTGATTAATAAAGGGACTAAGCCAAAAAGAAAATGAATGAATGAATGAAACTGAATTTAGTGCATGATTCTATGTGTGAACGAGAGTGTGTGTGTTTCCCAGTAATGAGTTGCAGCTGGAATTGCATCCGCTGTTTAAAACATGTGCTGGAATAGTTGGCAGTTCATTCCACTGTGGCAACGTCTGAAATAGAGATTAAGCTGAAGCAAAATAAATGAATGAATTTGGGTCAGTTATTTAATTTAAAGATTATTTGAAATAAAGAAACAAAATAAGAGTTACAAAAATATATTAGTATAGCATTACTAACACTACAACTACAAAGGAAGTCATTATGACATATTACTGTAGTACCCAGACGAATCATAAATGTGTGTACACTTTATTCTAACATTGAAATTTTAAAATTACAACACACAATAGAGTTCTGAGTATTTCTACCTTGAAAGACCATAACGGTCAAATTGACCGCGTCCACTAGTTATCCCCTGTTCATTTGAATATATGTGCCTCAGTTGCCTAGCAACTTTCTTCTAACAAAATCATTTAACTATTTGATAACTTTATTTCAGACATGCAGTCAAACTTTTAAACACAACATTTTCACTGTAATGCAAAAACTTTGCTCTCCTGCTTGTTGGACAAAGTGAAGTACGGACAGGGCCAGAGCAAGCTGAACTGCCGCCCTGACAAAGGATGATCACGCCACCCTCAACCCAAAAGTGAAAAAAAAAGTGACCGGTTATCAAAGTGAAGAGGGGGGGAGGCTGAGGACGCAGGTGGTGAGGGAGGAAGATGGTGAGGGAGGTGTCACGGACCCCGCCCTCCCTCCCTCCCTCCACAGCGCAGGTATAACTGACCACGAGGGTGGTGAGGAAGGTGTTTCGGACGCCGACCTCTCTATTTTGCCACCTAGGTCACCTCTATGGACGCGCCAGCTCTGAGTACGGACCTTTGTATATGGTCTAATAACAGATATAATTATTACAAAAAAGATCAATTAATTCTTAATTCTTAATAAAAATCTTAATAAAGTCTCAATAGTAGCTTTGAATGTAAATATGACATGAAAAAAATCAATTCAGTAGCCTCTGAATGATCAGAAAAACTGCAATGGTCATTCTAGTAGTTTTAGAATTCAGGTAGTTTTAGTGTTATTATATTATGATGTGTGGTTTCTGAGTACATATGGTTTCAGTAGTTTCTAAATCCATAATTTACTGACAATCCATGGCTTCTTTTCATAGAAGAGTCACAGAAACAAATTAAGTGAACAAACTAACACAAAGCAAACCAGCATGAGTTTCTATCCCACTGCTGCAATTTCAATCCTTCTCCCCCCGTTGATGCTTTAAAATGACTGTAGGTTATGATGTCCGCGTGTAAGAGTGTGATTTAGCCCCACAGCCCCTACAAGAGAGTCTCACTGTGTTCTCAACACTATGAGTTATACCCCATTGTGTCAGTGTGTCACATTTAGCAAGATGGACGACCACAACACCATATTCATTCCCCCTCCATACATCCATCATCCCTTCTGTCTCTTGAGACCGACAGAACGGGGGGAAAAAGATATCCTTCTCTGCACTGCTTTTTTGCTCTTTCCTTCAGGAAATCAAAAAGAAAGGCCTTCCTCTGATTTTACAACCTCAAGCAAGAGCTGCTCAACAAACTGAACAAGCCAAGACTCGACTCTGCTGGAAACCTTTGAAAACAAAACTCTGAACTGCAAAATGAGGAGCTCCAGTTAACAATAGGGTGAGAAATTAGGGATTCTGACATCTTTGATTTTTGAGTGTTTCATTACATTGCAAATTCCTGCTGCACTGGGTCACATCTGTTTACCTTTAGAGCTTTAAGATTGGGTTTGTCAGAGTTTTAGAAATGGGTGCACCAGAAGCAGGCTGGTGTCATTATGGTCAACTAAATGTATTTTGAAATATATTTTAATTATTTTAGCATTTTTTCCAAATGAAATAAAATTATAGAAGATAATATATTAGACACAAGGTTAGATTGGGACTTTAAGGCATCTAATAATAAAAGTTTTTTAAGCACAGAAACACTATCACACATAATTGCAATGATGAAAATCCTGCACAGTGGCCAGAAGGATTTTGAGACACCCTTCTTGCAGTCTAGATACTGGTGGAGGAACACATTTACTGAATCTCTTCTATAAAACACAGCAGAGTAGCTCAATGCTATTTAAATCTGGTGACTGTGCAGGCTATTGAAGATGTTCAACTTCAATTTTTATGTTCATCAAACCACTCTGTCACTAGTTTTACTATGTGTATTGGTGCATTATCATCCTGATACACCACACCGCTATCAGGATGCAATGTTTGAACCATTGGGTGCACATGGGCCTCCAGAATGGTCTGGTAGTCCTAGCACAAGTGTTGAACACAGGGAATGAAATGATAGTGCAGCACAAATCATCACTGATCCATATTTTGCTCTGGGCATGCAATGGTCTGGGGGTGCGCTTCTTTGGGGCTTCTCCACACCGTAACTCTCCCAGATGTGAAGGTGGACCCAACAGAGAACAAAACATGTTCCACATTGACCACAGCCCAAGATTTTTGCTGGAAACCTTGACACCAATGTTTGGCATTGACATGAGTGACCGAAAGTTTGGCTATAGAGGCCCGGCCATATATATTGTCCCTGTGGAGATTCTGATTAACTGTTTTGGTAAAAACACACTCTCAGAAATAAAGGTACGCAAGCTGTCACTGGGGTGGTACCTTTTCAAAAGGTACGTGTTTGTACTTAAAGGCTCCATATTGGTACCTCAAAAGTATATATTAGTAACATTTTAAAAGGAACATATTTGTACTTTTTAGGTAATAATATGTACCCTTAAGGTTTTAATATGGACCTTGTAGGTACAAATTTGTACCTTTTGAAAAGCTACCACCCCAGTGGCAGCTTGTGTACCTTTATTTCTGAGAGTGCAGGAGAGTTGAGGTACACATTTAATTCTTTAATTAACCATTTAGAAACAATGAATCATTCACAAAATAAGTTATTCAAGCCATCTGGTGAAGTATATTTCATATCGCAATATTTATATCAGAAAAACAAAATGGTAACACTTTATTTTGATGGTTCATTTGAGCATTAGTAGACTGTCTGCTTGTTTTCTGCTGATACTGGTCCTTCAACAGACATTTAACTGACTATAAGAAACTTTGCAAGTAAATGACAACTTACACTAACCCCAGCCCTAACCTAACAGTCTACAAATAATGTACTGAGTATTAGTTGGCATGTAGATGCAATGTAATTTAAATTCAACAAACGGACCATGAAAATAAAGTGTGACCAAACAAAATATTGCAAGTTATTTTTTTTTTCCAATATCATGCAGCCCTATTTTAAATGAATAATTGTTAGGAATCTGAGGATCAGATTGATGTCTGACTGCTATTTTGTCGTTTAAATTTGAACTATCTGTTAATTCTCACAATCGCAGGTCTGACAGAAACATTTGTCAGAAGGAGGTGTCCTTCAGTCTGCTCTGAAGTGAACAGCAGCTGTGATAGAAAATCCTCTTTGTTGCTTAAGATGTTCTTTCTTTGTCTCTTTCATCTTATTCCTCTTCCTTTCTGTCATTCTCACTGAATGAATTCTTTCTTGCTCATGTATCTTGTGAATAACATTAAGTCTTTCAGTTTCTGGAGTAATAATGGTAAGATTTAATATTTGGGGTCTTAGTTTTTTTTTTTATTATTAAACTGCGTACCTAGTAATCGAGATTGCATTACTAACTTTATGAACTGCAATTTTCAGTAACACCTAGGGTTGGGACGATAGACGATGCCATCGTCCATCGCTGATGACCAATAGACAACATGATGCTGAGCAAGCATCGCCGATTCTTCACCCCGTCCCCGTCGCAAACTTTATATATTTACAATATATATATTTATATATATATTTACCGTCGCAAACTTTATATATTTACAATATATATATTTATATATATATTTATTTAAAAACCGCTGCCTCCATGCCTCATGAGAACTTTTTTCAGTTTATTCATGACAATTTGTCTTTGTACAAGTATTATTTATTAAATGCATATTTATATTTGTTTTGACAAAAACAGATTTAGATTTGTCCACCTGCCAGGTTATGGAGACATATGCATCACCATATGGGGCATAAGAATAGGACGTGTGTTTGGATATAACTGTTTTGTCAATACTTTGTTATTATTGTTCATTTATTCATTTGCTGGAAATTAAAACTGAATTTAGAAATAGTTTTAAAGCAAATATTTGACAGCGTGAGACCAATCGAGGATCAAAACATGACCTCTCTGGACAGAAACTTAAAACATGGAGCAATCGCTCACTTTTTTAAATGTCTAATAAACTTGTTTAATCCCGCCCCTCTTCGCAGCGCCGCACGACAGAATATCGTATGCTCAAACTCTAATGTGACCGCAGCTTTAAAGGGAATGGGAGATGAGACTCTGATTGGTTTAATGCACGTTATGCTCAAAACGTGCATTACTCATTAAGAGAATTAGCACAACCCTGTTAGACCATGCGCCCCGGCAAAAACCATCCTTAAAATAGCGAAAGTGGATTCTGACATGCCCTTAATGATTTGTGCCATTTGCATTAGACTTTGCGCATAGAACGTTAAAATAGAACCCAATGAGTTTTTTTCTACTGTTAAACAAAAAAATATTTATTAAAGAATCCAGGGTAAATAGACATTTTAATAACATTCAACAAAACATCTTCTTTTGTGTTCATCAAACTCCAAAGTAAATAAATGGAGGGAGAGTAAATGATGACAAAAGCTTAAACATAATTTCAAGAAATTGGTTAATGAATATGTCTGAGTGCTCATTAATCTGTCCTCTGTTGTGTCATGTTTGTTTTCCTTTAGAAAAAAAAAGCTTCTTGTTTTTGCTACATTGAGCGTCTTTGATCAGCAGAAGCTACCTGCGTGCTAACGCTAACGTCAACATCAGCACTCGGCACGCAAACACACTCACACAAGGTAATTTGTTGCTCAGCGGTCGGTGAGCAGGTTTGAGATGTGAGTGGGAGTGTGTTTGTGTGTTCTCTCTCACCCAGATGCCTGTTCATCTCTGATGCACTGAAGTTCACTTTGTGTATACATGCAAGAGAGAAAGAAAACCAGTGAGTGGGTGACAGATAAACGCATTCAAACTTTCCAGAAACTGTACACTGGTGTGAAGAATTTCGTTAAAACTTTCTAAAAGACACATTAAACCTGTTTCTCGCAGCTCACCTTCCTCAAACTGTCAGACCGTCCTAAAAAGAAGATTAGAGATGCTTCAAGAAGAACGTGAAAACTGAGGGACTGAACAGATTGAGCATGAAAACAACAACTTTCTATCTGAAAACTGTGAAATTACTAAATTACAGAAACAGTTTAATGACTTAATGTTGTGTTGTTTGCTATATAACCAAGTATATGCATGCCAAGGCTGCATTTATTTGATCAGCAGTACAGTAAAAGGAGTAAAGACTGATTTATACTTCTGCGTCAAGCGCACGCATGGCGCCGCCTTTGAGCGGTCTCATAGGAAGTCTGCATTATAAGCAGCTCTGGAAAATGTAATCACATGTCGCCAACAATGTGTAGTGCAAGCTCTGTGATTGGTTGGCTTGGTAGCAGTGACGAGAGTGGGCGGTGCTGAGAGCCGCAAGCCCGACGTAGCAAGTGTTTAAAAGTGCCATGAAGGAGCTCCAGATGGAAAATTCCACCAGTTCCTGCCTCTGAATAAGGGAGTTTTTGCTACTTGTAGCGTTCAGAAAAAACAAAACACCAGTGAAGAAACTCGACACAAAGAAATATAAAAACCTACTGCCAGCTAGCATTACAGTAGTGTTACTAAAGAGCAACACAAACAGGGTGCAGAAGTATAAATGCACGACACTCGGATAAATGAGTCACGGCATTCACTCGAGCAGAATATAAACTAATATTTTAACTAATATATTAAATAATATTTTAAATATTTGGCTTAATATTGTAAAATATTATTACAATTAAAAATATATATTTTTTCTATTTTAATATATTTTAAAATGTAATTTGTTGGAGCTGAATCTTCTGCATCAGTCTGCTTCGAAAGTCCATTTAATATGCTGATTGAATTACAGTTCTTATTACAATCAAATGTTAAAAACTATTAAATTGTTTTGTGCAGAAGCCAATAATTCATTACAATAGAAAAGCAATTATCTCTTTATTTATGTCTTTGGAGTTTATTTTTATTATTATAATTAATATATTTATTTTAAAAAGCTATATTAGCAAAATGATTTGATTTATAATATACAGTTGAGTTGAGTTTAATAAAAAAAATTAAACAAAAAACACTAACTATTATGTTTAGAAATGTTTTGATCAAAATCTTCTCTTTGTTAAACAGAAATTAGGTAAAAAATAAACAAGGGGGGCTAATAAAGCGGACTTCATATATATATATATATATATATATATATATATATATATATATATATATATATATATATATATATATATATATATATATATATATATATATAAAAGAAAGAAAGTAAAAAAAATAGATTTTAATCCAGCCCAAGTATATATCTGATGTACAGATGTAGTCTGTACATCAGAACACTCATAACTTTTGGATCACAGACAGGGTCTGAAATGTAGATCTAAGTCAGGCATGTCAAACTTAGCCCTTCAGAATTTGGTTCCAACCCTGCTTTTTGCTTGTAGGTTTCAAACAAGCCTGAAGGACTCAATTAGTTTGATCAGGTGTGTTTAATTAGGGTTAAAGCTAAAGTGTGCAGAAGCTGCAGCCCTCCAGCAGTTTGACACCTGTGATCTAAGCGATAAGTATGCTCAGGCTTACCGGACCATGATTAAAACATATAGTGCAAGTAACGTCTCTTTTCACCGATGCAGCACGTACCCGAGGAATATCAACAGAAAAATCTAATCTGTTCTCTCACTGAGGTTTGTTCTTTAAAGAACAGAGCAGTCAAAACGCAAGAAGGGGTGACAATCATTGTGAAATGCAAGAAAGATGTGGATTCCTCTAATCTGCCTTCTGGCGCTCTCTCATATAGCACTGGAAAGAGGGATTCGTTCTATTGAATCAGTGCATTCAGATATTTCATGAAATTGCAAATGGAAAAATCTCAAGTCCCTGCAAAGCATTCTGGGTCTTCTACAGCTCTGTCTTTTTGTTTGACAAACCTGTGTGCTGTTAAGTTTTCTTAAGGCAAGATACTGCAGCAAAAACACTGATTATTTTCAATGCACCTGTCAGTTTAGAGATTTGGGGTTTTTTGACTTTACATAAAGTGCTCTTTCCTTCCCTTCCTACTGTAAATACTCCTAAAATACACTTTTAAGTGCCGCTTTTAAGACAGTTTATCAATTTGTGTCAGTAGATTGCAATAACAATACAGTCCAAAGACTGGATTATAGAATTGTTATACTAATCATATTGGTTAATAGAATGACAGCCAATAATGAATTAGCTTCGTTAAAACTGATTGTGCTTTTCCTGAAATTTGATAATAAAACATCACATAGTGTAGTGTATGAGTGTGTATGTATATGAGTGTGTATGGGTGTTTCCTGGTACTGGGTTGTGGCTAAAAGGGCAACCGTTCCATAAGACATATGGCGGAATTGTTGGTGTTTTTTCCGCTGTGGCAATCTCTGAAATAGAGACTAAGTCGAAGAAAACTGAATGAAAATGCTGTATTTAATCAGATATATTATGTATTAACATGTCTGAATCTGAAAGTATAATCTATAAAATAGATTCTGTTGTCCAGTTATTCTGCAGTGATAGCCTCATGGGCAGTGTGCCGACATAAAAAGTAGCACTACTGCACTCGGGAGGTCCAGAGTTCAAGTTTAAGCTTGAAGATCTTTGCAGATCCCACTCCCCTTCTCTTTCTCCAACTTTATCTGTCTGACTATTGAAAAAAACTACAAATTAAATCATTACAGAGCAATTTTAAACACAGGGGAAGACAGCAGCCTGTAGATAATCCAACGAGTCTATGATGTAACAGGTAAAGTGTCAAGGCAGGCAGCAAACAAACATAAAAAGTAGCAATAATAAAAGGATCAAAACGCAGCTAGCCAAGACAAGGAAACCATTTTCTAGCCATGATGACAGTATAAAATATTTTACTTGATCTTTTTTAGATAGAAGTATTCATCTTAAAGAGCAATTTAAAGGCTTAACTAGGTTAATTAGGCAAGTTAAAGTAATTAGGCAAATCCATGTATAAGAATGTATAAGAATCCATGTATCAGCCAAAAAAAAAAACAGAAGAATTTTTTATAGGAAATACTGTGAAAAATTCCTTGCTTAATTAAATATCACTTCAAAACATTTGAAAAATGTTTGTATTTTTTTACTTCAGCTCTATGTATGTGCAGGGTGGACTTGAAACTGGTGTGTGACAGCAGAGAAAATACAGGACTTGTATTTTAAATGAATTGCAATAAGTGTTCTCCAGTGATCTGCGAGGGCTACATCACTGTCGATCACAACAGCTTCCTGTCTATATACTATGAAGGCAAAACACTCAAAATAAATCTAAAATGTTTAAGGATTTTTTTTTAAAAACCTTTAACAAAAACATAACAATAATTTGAATCCTGCATTTATTCAATGTTCAGATGTTTATACTAGAAAAGTATACACATTTGAGAACACTTCATAAATCTATGTTTCATTTATATATTTAACCATACTATTAAAAGTCCATAAAATACAAATGTGTTCAATTCTTAAATGTAATTAATTTACTAGAGACGTATGGTCATAACTATAAGTATTCACCTGTAGTGTCCTGCCTTAAAACGTATAGACTCGCTCTGTTGCACTGGGATATGTCTTTGCATTCTCAATGCACTTTTGACTTCACAAAGATCACAAAGGGTTTTTTCCAAGCATTAGGAATGTTAGGCATTTGAATCTAATTTAAAGTTAGCTAACTGATCAGGGCCTTGGAAAATTAATGTGACAGGTAATTGGCAAAAGTCTTCCAAGGCCCTGTACCTAGTCTCAGGAGTTGTCAGGATATGATTTCTTAGACAGTAATTGCCAACTCATCCACATTTGTTCCAAAAATGAGAAGTGAGTTATAACCCCGGTTAAAAATGCAGTCGATTTGCTCATCCACAGGGCCTTAATGCTTAATTGAAAAAAACACATTTAAATCTGTTTGGATTTTGATTAGAATGGTTATGAACGTTTCATGCAACATTTAACATAGCCCTAGAAAAAAAAAATGTGGATAGTTGTAAACTGATTTTAAATAAATCCAAAAACCATCACATTAGATACAAAACATAAAATATTATTATTATTATTACTATTATTATTATTATTATTATTATTATTATTATTATTATTATTATTGTTATTGTTATTATTATTATTAGTAGTAGTAGTAGTAGTAGTAGTATTAATGTTGCATTTATTAATTTATTACAATAAATTATAAAAATACATTTTAAGTATATGTTTGCTAACACTATCATTTTTAATATGCCACTAAACTGTTACTGAGGCAAACATATAAAGTTGTAAAAAAGCTTTAAAAATGGTAATAAAAAACAATCATTGTAAATGTTTGGCCTGGCGCAAGTGTCATTCTCACATCCTGTGCCAGGTAGCTTAAAAAGAAAATGCATTGGCATGCATTTATGCGCAAAATGGGCCTGCTGGTCTGAATAAGATGTGTGTTAAAACGCATTGTTGGTGCACTGCTATTTTGAAGCAACTGAAATTGACTTTAGACCAGCTTTTAGTTGGTCAATGCCACAGTCTATGGCACTGTCTATATCAGTTTCCTCACCTCCTTTTCACCAGCAGATCCAGAGGCGCGCAAAGGCATTAGCTATGTATTCATCCTGGCACTTAATGTGATAATACTCGAGTCAGGAGGAAAATAGCAACAACAAAAAAAGCACTTGCATCGTATCTGGCACCGCATTGGGATATGTGAAGAAGCAACAAATTGTTGCCAAAATCAGTATTGTATCTGGTCACTATTAAACAGTCCCTTTATAATTGAACACAAAATGTGATATCTGCCATGTTATTCTGTCGTTTTCTTCATATTTCCAAACTACAACCAATCTCCCTTCACTGCAGAATGTGATAAATTTGCTTGACCAATCACATGATCACACCATTCCATGCATTCAAATCATTAAACGGCAGTGCAGCACTTTGAATGCAACCAGCTTCGTGGAACTTAAAATGCCTTCTTTAACAACTTCCATCACAAAACCGAGCAGAAAAGAGCCATTTTCAGCCGATGGCTGAAAGTTTCAGTATGCAGAACAATAGTAAAACCAGGAACGGATACCAAAGATCACCAATAAAATTGATACTTTAATATGTGAATCTTACTTCACAGTGTAAATAATAAGACAACGTGTTTCATTAATACCATTAAGGTCCTTGTTAATACATGAATACATAGTTAACTAAAGGAATGAGCCACAGAATCTGTGTGTGCAGAAATCTGCAGATTTGCGCAGATTTTTAGCCCATCATTAGCCCGTCTACTAATTTACTTCTGTAAATGTGTCCATTTATATTTTTTTCAGTTTTTTTTTTATTTCAGTAACATTATTGACTAATATGAAAGTGTTCATTCGATTTATGACAATACAGTTTGTAAAGTAATATTTTCTTTTCTGTCTTTTAGTCGAGATATTATACGAGAGTCTTGCTTTGTTTACCAAACAAGTGGATCTAAAATGATTTATTGTAAACATTAAATAAACGTTAAAAAATATTTTATTTTTCATTTCATCTATTAAGTTCTTAGTTATGATACTCCCAAAATAATTCAGCATAAAATCGCTTTTTTTTTATTTTTTACAAAATTCTTAGAAGAAATAGCAAAAAATGTTCGCAGATTCTGTCTGGCCCAAGCCATGACATATTAAATTATTTTTAGTCCTGTGCCTGTCTATAAAATTAGTATTACAATCAAAAATCATGTGTGCTGTTTGTTCAAACTACTTATTTAAAATGACCCGAAACAACAAAATACTTGAGTATACTTGTGACAACAAAAATCAATTGTGTGCAACCCAGCAATTTTTAGTGTAGTAAGTTCAGAGGCCATCATATCTGTGAGTCAGCTATCAGCTTACTTTTGTTTTTAACATTTTAAATATTTCAATATTTCTTTTAATACTGGTTAAATTAATTTATTGCATTTTCAGACAAAGGGGTATTCTGGAATTATCAATTTTCTAATAGATCTTTATAAATCTAAATCCCAATTTGAGAATTTAATGTAATAATAACCTAAAGATGGTATGTGAAAGCTTAAAACAGAACATTCTTGGTAAGGAAAACACAATTTTACTAAATAGAATCCAAATGGATTTTGGAAGCAAACTCTTCAAGTGTATGATAGAGACCTTTTAAGGATGCAAGACTGCTTAAGAATGCAAATTGAGAAACTACCTATGGCTCTTTGATTTCTTGGGTTTCTTCTGGACATCTTTGGTCATTATGCATACACTCATCTGCCACTTTATTAGGTATACCTGTCCAACTTCTTGTTAAAGCAAATTTCTAATCAGTTAATCACATGGCAGCAACTCAATGCATATAGGCATGTATACATGGTCAAGATAATCTGCTGCAGTTCACACTGAGCATCAGAATGGGTAAGATAGGTGATTTAAGTGAACGCGGCATGGTTGTTGGTGCCAGACGGGCTGGTCTGAAAGCATAGATCCATCCTGCCTTGTATCAATGGTTCAGGTTAGTACCAACTGAGCATTGTGTCAACACCACAGCCTACCTGAGTATTATTGCTGACCATGTCCATCCTTTATGAACACGGTGTACACATCTTCTGATGGCTACATCCAGCAAGATAACGTGCCATGTCATAAAGCACGAATCATCTCCACAGTCACCAGATCTCAATCCAATAGAGCACCTTTGAGATGCGGTGGAACAACATCATGGATGTGCAGCCGACAAATCTGCATGGACCAAATATGGACCAAAATTTCTGAGGAATATTTACAGTTGTTTGATGAATCTATGTCACGAAAGATTAAGGCTATTCTGAAGGTCAACCCAGTAACAGTAAGGTGTACTCAATAAAGTGAGTGCCTTACAAATGCACCTTCTACCTTTCAGAGGAGATTTACAGCTAAAAAAACACAACTGTACTTCCATGACAAGATGTGCACGACATGCTTTTGCTAAACCACGAGTGCTATTTTATATCAATTTCTTGCAGTCTTAAATTGGAAAACTCATAATAAAGGAGTTCCAGATATAATCTGAAAAGGTCACACTCATCTGTATTAAAGGAAAGTTAAAAGGTTACTGATCACAGTCAAAGTTTCAAATGATTCAGGAAACAGATTAAAACATACTTAAAAGAAATGAAAACAAATGTATTATTGTGATTAGCCAATTACATAAACACATTCTTCCGAAATGTACCCCATTTACGTATAGACCCTGTGAAGCAAATCTTCCAGCCCTCCTCTGAGATGCTCAAAACCCTGCCGGATTAACGTCTTTTTCGAGCACAAGCTGACTCATACACTTTAAATTATGAGTGCTACAGAAAAGATCTACATACCGAGAGCTGCTTGCAAATCGCACAGCTGAGGAGCAACTGACAAACATAAGCTCCCAGCTTTCCACATGGAGGGTTTAGCTCTTACTTTTGATAAGCCGGAGTGCATTTGTCCTGAAGAGATCTCTTCACGTTCACAACCGACGAGGGAAGCATCCATTCAGAAAGCATTATTTGTTTAAATTAGGTTGTGAGGCATTAAAACGGATGAATTCAATCAATATAAGTTTATTTCCTTCTGACCTGAAAACCTTCTGCTGCAGTATAAAAGGATTTTAAATGATGTTAAATGGTGGTTTTGAGAAGCGAGCTATAATGTTCTATAAAAGCTCTTTGATTTGGTTATGTGCATGTTTGTATGTGTGTGTGAAATGGAGCACTTCCTAAGATCACACTGTGCTACAATCCGACTCCAAAAAATTAAATCAGCCCTGTTCAGAGCCTAGAAATGTTCACTCGCCCTGCTTGGCCTGCCATATTGTCTCCTTTCTGACCTCAGCAGGAGATGAAAAGATGATGATGAAGGTAATGGCATCATTAAAGCCTTATGCTCCCTTCAACGACCGATGATCTGCCCCAAAATATGATAAAAAATTCACCCCGCCGAGTGTCAAACACCTTTTGTGCGGGTTATTTGAAAACGGGAGAGGATTACAAAACCATAACCTTTAAGAGCCCAGCACTGCCTATTTGGATGATAGATCAGAGTTATTATTATGGTCTGGAGACGATGATAACCTGGAAACTAATCCCTGGAGGGGCAATAAACAAGACATGTTGATAGTCATGTCTGATAGCTGCTGTTCTGAACCCACTTTTGTGGCTTCTTGTGAAATGACAGATGTTATGTCATGATAGAAGATGCGGCTGCAAGGTCAGGTGAAATGACAGCGTTTCACTGGTGTTTTCCAAACAAAGAGAGACAAAAGACTGATAGACAGGTTTTATAAAAATCTTAGTTCACCTGAAAAAAAATATTAACATATATGAAGTTTTCCGGCATGTTGTTCCAAACTCAAATGACTTTGATCTATCATTGTAAAACAAAAAATATTTTTAATAAACCTGAGAGATTTCAGCCACTGAAACTCTGTTTGTGAAGACACATTTGGTTGGTTGTGATTTACCTTTCATCTGCTTCACATTACAATCAAAATTTGAACGGGTTAGTTCACCCAAAATTGTACTATGCCATTTTTATTCTTTATGTTAATCCAAACCCATGCAGAAAAAAATTCATTATGATAAAATGTGTGACATTATAGAGAAAAAAAAAGTAAAAAGAATAGTAGATATACTGACAATTTGTTACTTTAGGATTATAAGGTTCTATCTGACACTTTTGTCAAAATTGAGTTATTCACACATTCTTATTAAATGACAACTTGTTTATATTGTGATTTTTTTTATGTTTTTTTTACATTAAGACTTTTATTTTAAAAAACAAAAAAGGTTTTATGTATAAACTTGAACTCTAGCTTAGCTTTATAAGGTTTTTTTCTGTGAGCCAATCAGCAATTCAATTGCATGCACGAGGACCAGCTTTCTTTGTCATTTTGCCGGACTGCTCCGTTGACAGTGGGAAAGACCAGAAAGAAAGACAAAATCAGAGTCGACTAAATATTGCGGCACCACACAAAATTGAGAAGACACCTGAAACTAAAATAATGTGTTTAAATGTGATGATTTAGAAGCATTTTTTTGACAATAAAATTTACATTGTTGAAAAAGAAACAGTTATTAAAAAATGTAATAGATTAAACGTAGAATATTTGTATTTGTGTATATATAGTCAATGAAACATTTTTCAGTGTTCATTAAAGTCATTTGCTCAGTGTATGTTTTCTTTTAAAGTCTTTAAATTTGATATTAAGCATTGAAGGGCAAATACTTCATTTAATTCATTGGACATATAATTCAATAAATTCAATAGTTCATATAAAGCATAACATTCAATAAATATCACTATATTAATTACAAAAAAATTAACAGCTGCACTAGATAAAATATTTAGTACAGCCTTAAATGCTTAATCTTAACAAGAGAAAATATTCATCTTAAAACATTAAATAAATGTTATAGAAAGCAAAAATTTAACTCTCAAACATCAACATATTGTTACAACACAAACTGTATTTTTATTGTGTTTCTTGACAAGTAACGCTTCAATGAATGATCTGCTAGATAGAACCTTATTATTCCAAGCAGAAAATGACTTTTTAGAATTAGAAGGTTCTATCTGCATTTGACCGGTTTTGTTTGCCCCAATTTGCAAATGTAAGAGAATTTTGATCATTTACATTTAGAGTACATTAAGGTTCTCTGTCATGTTAATGTGTGAAAGAGAATGTTACACACGTATTGTTTGCTATATGGAATGTGAAAACTTTAGAGGTCAATATCTCAAAATTATTCAGAACACAGATAGAGCCTTATAATTCCAAGGTGACGAAATACCAATATGTGCACTATCGATATGGATCAACAACACTGTAACAAATATTAAAGATGGCTGAAGTAAAGCTAACGTTGACACAGTGTTGAGATCCCGAAGTGCAAGTGTTTCGAAACACTGCACCAAAGCATAATCTGAAGGTGATTCGAAACACACAGGTCATGTAACTAAAGTGTTTCGAAACACCTGGTCGCGTGACTAAGGCGATTCAAAAGCCACCCATCATCACTTCATGCTAGTCAGGATCTCTCACCACTCTACTAAATCACTTGAAGCTTCAACTCTACAACTTGGGGTTTAATACCTCAATTTGCTTAACAGTTTCTTTGTTAAAGCTGTTCCCAGTGCAATGCACAAAATGACCACTGTAGATTGAGGTTTCAAAACGCTTCGAAGCTTTGAAACATTTGCTTTGACTGTTTCAGTGTTTCATGAAGCCTTGCTTTGTCCGCCACTAACAAATGGAACCCTGACAATGGACGTGCGAATCTACATGCAGTTTATTATAGAGACGTCATGCAGGCAATGGTCAAAACCATAAGCATAAAGGTCATGCAAAATACGTATTCGAAATACAGGCAAAAGATCATGCAAGGCAGCAATGAATCAAAACTGTAAACAAGGCAAGGATCAAAACGCAGCAAAACAAACAAGGAAAAATGCTTTGTAATACTACACAAGGTGAACCAAGACTCAGCAATGTGTATGAGAAAGTAAAGTGTATATATAGTTCATGTAGTCGTTGAAGATGAGCTACAGCTGTGTTTGAGTGTCTGGATTATTGTCTGTGGTAGGAGTTGTTGAGTGTAAAGAGTTACAGGATTTGTAGTTTGGTAGGAATACTGGAAGTAATCTTCAGTGGAGAAAACACCACTGTCTATCACAACAAACACACATGTAATGGTTGTCTTTGAAATTTATTTCTCGTTCAAGTAAAGGTTTTTTTGATTGTATGATATGTGTGTGTGTGTAGTTTGGAAAATGAGGGTACATGCATAATTTATAAAAAAATTATTTTTTGTGTGCACTATCCCTTTAAGGGAAGGCATCTTATCTGAACTCATCTTGACCAATTAAATATATTTTTGAATGTAATGTAGAGCAGGCACAAGAGAAATCATAACTGTAGCCTCGGGCATTTAGAACATGGGATTTGTGTGTACACATATCCATGCACCCAGGGTGCTGATGCTGTTTAGAAAATATTTAGATCTTGCTGAGAGCAGTAAAAGATTGAAATAACCAAAACACAGAAGACATAAAGAGAAAAACAGCAGCCAGCACACTTTAAATTATTAACAGTTTTACTATAACAAAAACCTAAATTAAAAAAGCTCTCATTCAATTTTTACTCACCAAAAATAGAGATGAAATAGTGCTTTAAAAATAAATAAATAGTGTTAATCGAGGTAAAAACAGCAGTAAGGCAGGAACTCAGGTTTGTCCTTCATGGGCACCACCATTTTTGAACCACACAAATAGCTGGCAGTTGTGTCCTATAATTTGATTCAGTTTCTACAATTAATATAAAACAATTATGGGTTTTTTCAGTTCTCATGGTGCTTCAAAAATCTAAAGAAAACTGAGAAAAAAAGTCCAAGACTCCTGGAGTCAAGAGAACAAATAATACACAAAAGTTATTATGTGAACAATAAAATAGCTGAACAGTCTACAAAAAGCACTTAAAAAGAAAACTACAAAAAATGACCAGTAGATTTTCCAAAAGTCTTACAGTGGGGTACCATGAACCTATAATGACTTTATTCTTTTGCACAGTACTGTCTGTATGTATTCAGAGGCCTTAATACCAAATTATTAAAGTACTGTATGTTGTGTGACCTCCATCGGCATTGTTTTAAATAAATAATATTAGATTTTTCTGAAATTATGTATAAATCAGACCTCTTACTATACTTTCCTTTGTCTTTCCTTAGTTTTAGGATGTCAAATCTTTATTTCTTCATAATATTTAGGATATGGACTCTGTGGAGGGCATTTCATGACTGTTTGTTTCATCAGTTGTTTTCTTTCCAAATATGAATTCACTGTGTTATCAGTGTCTTCGGGTTTACAATCATGCTGAAAAATGAAAAACAATACTGATGAGGTGCTTCCTAGAACACATGGCATAATATATTAAACCTTTCTGTTCATTGGTGCCAGCACCAGAAGCAGAAATGCAGCCCCAAACAAGGACAGAAGCCTACAAGCACTCAATTTCCCATCTCTCTCCAACTCTTTCTTTTACGTGTCTTAAATAATTTGATGGCTGGGGCGAGAAATCAAACTCTAACCAGTAAAATAACATATGGTCATTATACCATCATTAAAACAAGAAAGGCAATGGTGGCCTAAATCTTTAGCAGAGTACCGTATATATGAATATTTTTTATCTGTATTTTTATGTATACATTAAATCTATGCTATTAAATTCTGTTTTGATTCTGAGTTTTGCCTGTACTTTATTTCAGTGTTAGTATCATAAAAACTTAGGAGTTATTTAAAATAAGCATATTTTATGTCAGTTTTACTTAGTTAGCTTCTTTATTGATACATTTTTTATTTAATTTAATTTGTTTGTTCAAACAGCTCATTATTTGTTGAGCCAGAAAGGAGACACGTTTAAAACAACACTTGTTTTGGATAATGACCTTCATTTTCCCTCACACAAAACTTCGAAAGACTCAGAATATATTGCAACATTGTTTTGACAACTTTTACGGCCGTGCCACTGTGCCTCTGTGTCCTTTTTGAAGCTTGAAAGCCCTAGTCCTCATTCACTTTAATTGCACGGAAAAGTGTGACCAGAACATTATCCAAAATGAAAAAGTACACAAAGGAAAGCTACACAAGTGTAGTAAACGATGACAGCATTTTCATATTTAGGCCATCGGTTTCTTTAATTCGCACACAGAAGCTCCAACTAAATGTCTACAGTTCTCCAGAGGAACAAATGTTGATTGAAAGATCTTCCAGAAAGTATGTCTCAAGACACTTAAACAGTCCAGATCTAACAGCACCGAGTCCTATCAGCTGTAAAGTTCTTCTAAAGCGACAATCTATCAAGCTGGCGGTGAAGTCGAAAAGTCTTCTTCGCGTCCTCAGAGAAGTGGCTGTCTTCTCTAAAGCCACCCGCCGTGAGAAGTTCTCTCATACAGGTAATTAACTCTCTGAGGGGGAAAAAAGGTGAAGAGACGACTGGATACGATTCCCTCCAGTTCCACTCATGTCCTGGAATATAATAACGGCTCAAAGTGAGTATGAAGGCTACGCTCTCTTATCTCCACAGGTATGTTCTTCAAAACAGCACACGGGCCGTCATCATTAGCTAAGGGGCTGTCTTCATCATTCTGTGATGAGTTTCAGTGAGGGGCGACGCTGCTGGAAATTTATAGTACAGGCCAATGGTGAAAGGTAATGCGAAAGGACAGATAAAATGAGAGTTGGGGGATGGAGCGATGGATGATGGGCTGGCTAGGACAAAAGAGACAAATGGGAATCTGTGAGGCTGGCTATAAATCAACACACAGCTAAAACACAAATAAATCAGTGAAAATAAAAGGTAATACGGCCCGCTGGTTTCATTCCTGCAGCTGGAGTGTGGTCAAATGCGCAGCAGGGGAAAGATCAGAGAAGGACTACCCGTTTCAGCTCCGCCAGACATTCCCGGGAATCTCATGAATAAACGTCTGGCTATTAATCTATTTAAATATGCTGCTTTGTATGCATACATTCTAATCAGTGCTATGCAAATTGAGTGAGGATGGCAAATAAAAGGGAAGAGAAACCCAAACACGTGGCAGTAGAATCGTGTCTGCTCTTTATTGAAGGAACATTCCTTTCCCCATTCCATTTCCCATATCTGATCTCCTTATATGCTCAGTCAGGCCTCAAGGAAACAGTGTCATTGTATCAGGAAGCCGAATTTAATTTAAACTCCATGGAGGGGGCTGATAAGAACGTGATGTGTCATCGTGATTACACTTGGCCTTATCTATATTTGCCAACAGACTTATTTAGTGTCGGGGGGAAAAAGCGCAGCCTCATAGACACCTAATGTCCCAAAGTAGACACGGACACAACTGTATTTCCCTCCGTTTACGGCGGCGAATGCGGGAGCTGAATTTTAAACGCCGTAAGATGGATGTCCTGTTATAGCAGGATTAGACTGCACACTCCTTGTTTTATTGCAGCCTCTTCTTTTTGTAATATCCGTGTAATGGCTTTTTCAAACTGCAGGGCCCCGATTTCAGCCATCGCTATTTTCTCATCTCGATTTGGTTCGGCTCCTGCAGCTCAGCTCCTTCTTTCCATTCAATTCCATCCAATCTCGGCATAATAAAATTCCTGCGTGGTGCCGGTGAGACTTTAGGCGCAGGCGACATTGTTTATTGTCTGCGTTCACTTAAGATGTAAAACCAACGCAGAGGCTTCTTACAGGATATTAAAGACTGAAAAGATACTCACACAATTGAACGCAGTTGTTTTTTAATGCACCATTTCAGGGCATTACAGGCTCTGTTTTCACACTGATGCACATGAAGCAAAATAGAGAAGACCGAACAATATTATCTGAATCCCTAAAGGGCAATTTCTGATGCTTATTTAAAGATGAGGAAGCTTTTCTGGTATGACGCATTTAAATATTTATTTTGCCTCATACATACATTACATTGCATCAGCTAAACATTCGTTGATTGTTGTTAAAGGATCTTTTTTTTTTTTTTATTTACTTATTCTGATTAGGTCATTCTTGATATCCATTTTATTGTTGTATGATATCTTGCACCAAAAAATATTCCAATAAATGATATTATTGTCATTTTAAAATCATGTTATGCAACTCATTATATAATGACTGACAATAAAATATCATCACAATGCAAGTACACTCTTCCAAAGATAACATATTTTATTCTTATATATATTTAATTTAATTATAATCATTTAAACAATTTAACGGGTCACAAAACACCAAAACACACTTTTTGAGATGTTGACAGTCATATATGTCTCACGTTGCTAAAAACACTATTAGGACACATACAGTATATTTCACAAAAAAAAAGTGTTTTTAATTTTATTTCGAGCAAGTTCGTTCTTCCGGTTTGAAAAGAAATTTTAAAGCTACGTCACAGCAATGAGGTACTTGTGTAAACTCCAGCGTGGAGACTGGTTGAGTGCACCGGCCGGTATAACTTGATGTCTTTTGAGCTTTCAGCATTAATTCATGAGAAAACTTGGACTAAACCAATCAGCGCACTCTATTGTGAAGGAGGTGCAACTTCATTAATATGCATGATATAGCTTTGAAGACCGTTTTTACCTGTTACAGTGTTCAGTAGGCAGAGAGACGCCACGTTGTGTTGCCAACTGCATTTAAAACAAGTGGAAGAAGAAGAACTCTTCGGAGACATGGATCATCAGTATTGCATTTATAAATGTGCTGCAGCGAAGGTTTTGTTTCCATTTTCCGCCAATGAGAGCACAGATCGCATGTGGACCCACATGTGTGGATTACAGTGGTCTGCTAACATGCGTCAAGAATATGTTGTAAGGAACATTTTTTACCAGAAATTTTGAACAAATCATTAAAATGAAAGCTTCAATGGTTTGCTTAAGGTATTTACTTTTTTAGTTCATTTATTCATCCAATCATTCATCCATTCATTTTCTTTAAGTTTTCCAGGGCCGGGTCAGGGACAGCAGAGTCAGGAGAGAACCCCTGACTTCCCTCTCCCCAGACACTTCATCATCCGACTCCTCCAGGGGGATCCTAATGTGTTCCATGGTCAGCTGAGAGACATAGGGTGCTTTCATACTTGGTAGAATTGCCTGGACCGAACCAAGGTTCGATTGTCCCCTCTTGCCACCTTCTTGGCTGGTTTTTGTTTACAGCAGCCATAGTCCCATCAGTGCGTCCTTTGTCTTCCCCAAGGCCTACTCCTGGTTGAACATGCCTGGAACACCTCCCTAGGTAGGCTCCAGGAGACATCCAAAACAGATGCCAGAGTCACCTCAGCTGGCTTCTCTTGATGTGGGGGAGAAGCGGCTCTACTCAGAGCTCCTCCCAGCTAACAGAGCTCTTCACCCTATCAATAAGGGTGTGCCCTGCCACTCTGCGAAGAAAACTAATTGCGGCAGCTTGTATCTGAAATCTTGTCCTTTCGGTCTTGACTCAAAGCTAATGACCATAGGTTATAGTAATAACATAGATTGACCGGTAAATGCATGAAAAAAGGCATGGCCTTTCTTCTTAGCTCCTTCTTTACCACAACGGACCGCTGCCGATGACTGCAGCTGCTGCACTGATCTGACTCATAAACAAAACCCCAAGGTACTTGAACTCCTCCACCTGGGCTAAAGACTTTCTTCCAACCTTTCCTTTTTTCTTAATGTCATATTTATTTTCCCAAACAGGCCTAACCAGCCAAGAACACACAAACACTCAGCCAATTTTTTATTTTTTTTTTTGGTCAATATTGCACCCCATCAAGCATAACCCATGTAATTTGGTCTTGAAAACTTTGAATGATAACACTTTAAGGTCAATGATGTTTGATGGCAGAGTTTGGTAACTTGTCAAATTTCAGCACAGTTTATGAAATAGTCGAGGTCACAGTGGATACCTAGAGGGGCTTTTTCTCATGAAAAAAAAATAAAAAAAATTACAAATCCAATAAGCGAGAGACCCAAGTTAAAAAAAAATCTCCAATAGCTCTCCATTTAATCTTATTTCTGTCTGGAAGAATCAATTGATATTTTAGGGAGATCTAACTTGTAATTGTTCTTGAGTGTGTGTGAGAGGCAGAGTGAATGATGGAGGTGATACTCTATGTTCTGCCACTCTGTGTAAAGGAGCTTAGAGTCTTTACCGGCTGAGATTTTTTCAATTTTCCAGAGCTTATACTGACCCAATGAGGTCACGGCGATGACAAGAGTAAGGTTGTGCCACAATAAATGTTGTCTTTCTTACCTACTGACATTAGTTTCAACAAAATCCCTTCCATTTTAGTGACGATGACCCATAGTCCATTGTAGTTTTAAAGGGGTTTGGTGAAGAAAAAAATCATGGTTTGGGGTTACATTCAGTATGGGGGCGTGCAAGAGATCTGCAGAGTGGATGGCAACATCAACAGCCTGAGGTATCAAGACATTTGTGCTGCCCACAAACCACATAAGAGGGAAAATTATTCAGCGGGATAGCACTCCTCGTACTTCAACCTCCACATCAAAGTTCCTGAAAGCCAAGAAGGTCAAGGTGCTCCAGGATTGGCCAGCCCAGTCACCAGACATGAACATTATTGAGCATGTCTGGGGTAAGAAGAAGAGGAATTGAAGATGAATCCAAAGAAAACTGATGAATTCTGGGAGTCCTGCAAGAACACTTTCTTTGCTATTCCAGATGACTTTATTAATAAGTTATTTGAGTCATTGCAGAGATGTACAGATGCCGTCGTCCAAGCTCATGGGAGTCATACACAATATTAATTCTTTATATTCTATATATTCTATTTATAATATATTATATTGTACATTATTTCTGTTAAGTGACAAGACTTTTGTCTACGCAAAGTCAGAGCTTACTGTCCGAATTACAAAAAAAATCTAAATCAAGGCATGATCATATTTTATTTTGGTAGAATAAGCATAATCTAGAGGCCTTGAATATAAGCCACTTCTAATACCAAACAATGAACTATAAGACAAGTTTATTAATTGCTGTTCCTAAAACTTAAATAGGCAACAAGTTTTTTGTCAGGTAGTGTAAATGTTATCACCTGAAAAGATTTTTTTGAACACTTGGGCCCAGTTTAATCCTGAAATCCATCAAAAGTAAACACTGCTCCAAGTGTGAGCAGGGTTTTTGTTTAGATTGTTCACTTTGATGACTTCCTGGGGCCTTGTAAAATGCATTTTATTGAATTGCTTTCAAAGTATATACACTCATGTGATAAAATGTGTTCAAACAGCACAACAAAATCCACCTACTGTCTGTATAGTAATCCAGCTCATCATCATTATGGGATTTGTTGTGGGAAAGTGTTGTTTTCACACCTCACTGCACTGTACTAAAACCTGTGGATTGCATACAAACCGTAGTAAGCCATCCACATGCTTTTCACCCACTTGTTTTCCTGCTTTTATGTAGGCCTCATCATAGCATTGTTCAGTAATTCAATAGTACTTATGTGTTTGACTGAGCACTGCTGCAAAAGTTATGTAAAGCATGACAAAATGGCAAGCTAAATTTGCAACAAAATTAGAGCACGTCACAAGAGATGCATTTAAACAAATGCAAGAATAGCAGTGGCCTATTCTTTATACCTTGCTTAAATTATCTAAAAGGATTTGGCAGATTCTGGGTGTTTTAATTGTAACAACTGACCTCTGGTCAATTTGCATTAGAATATCTGGATGAATTGATCTGAGATCAGTGCATGTGCGCATGATTGTTGTGAAGGACATATTCATCCATATTCAAAATCATAATCATCAATGCAATGATTAGCTGTCAGTAAGACAGCAGTGTAATGACATCATCTGATTAATATTCAATTATCCGCATTACACTTTCTGTCAAGGGTATTAAGCATTATGATTTAGTTTTACCTTGGAGTGGATTTTCTACATGACTGTTAAAAGATTCTTAATCTCATGGCATAACTGGCTATTTAAATAAATGTTGCATAATTTTGCATATATAAATACAAATAAAACATTACGCATATTTATTTATTTATTTTAGATGTAAAAGAAGTATATGGTCATGTCTATTATCATACACTTATAATCTGATCTATATTGCTATCTTAAAAGTATATATCAGTACATCAAATCCACATATTAGTCACTAAAAAAGTATGAAAATACACCCTTAAAATGTATCACCCCCGTTTTGTACCCTTATTTCAGGGTGTTCTTGTACTCTTATTTTTGTATTACGCAAATATTTTATTTATTTATTTATTGTTATAATACATTTAAATTTTTAATTGCGTCTTTTTCCTAATTTAGTACAGAACTCTTTCAAAAATATATATCAGTGGTTGCCACTTTCGGTATTATCTTCGCTTGAAATGACTCCATCTAATTCTGTTTATATGAAATAAGCATGCTCCTGAGTAGGTTTGATCTTACAGAACAGACCTGTTGCTATGACAACAACCCCTTGGTTGAGTCCTGAAGATCAAAAATATCCTAGAATGTGTCAAATCATCAATAACAAAATCCAGCTGAATAATCCACTTATGAAGAACAGACCCCAAGTTGTAATGGTAATGCTTCTCAGCTGAACACTTGTGACTGACTCTCGGAAAAACAATTTTCAACGTCATTATAATAACAAACATTTCCGAAAAAAAAAAGTTCTCAAGATCATGTTGATCAATCTAACCAAAGCTTCATGTTTTGAAATGTAAAAGTTAAACATAGGCAAAAAAAAAAGAAGAAAAAGACAAAAATTTGTTATAAAAATAGCATAAAACAAAAAGCACCAAATGAATCTGTTTTTGAGTGTAGGAAAAATTTGCTCATGTAATTTATTTGGTTAGAAAAATGGAACATAGTAATATAATATATATATATCAGCAGTTGTCAAATCAGCAATAACAAAATCTAGCTAACTGAATAATACACTTATGAAGAACAGACCCCAAGTGTTAACAGTAATGCTTCTCAGCTAACCACGTGTGATTGACTCACACTGATTAAATTCATCATATTAACAACGAATATTGCTGATAAAAAGTTCTTAAGAATTTTTGTTTTGATTTGATTTGATCAATCTACTCAAATAATTTAAAAAGCCAAAAAAGAAGATGAAAAAAGAATAAAACAAAAAGTTCCGGTCACACTTTATTTTGATTGTTGAATTAGTTAATTTTTTAATTTAAGTTACATTGCAACTAAGTCTCATTAAAATTATAAGTAGACTGTTAGGGTTGAGGTTAGGGTTGGGGTTAGGGATAGTGTGAGTTGACATGCTCTTGCAAAGTTTCTTATAGTCAGTTAAATGTCTGTTGAATGTCTACTAATATTCAAATGGACCATCAAAATAAAGTGTTACCAAAGTTCCAATTTAATCAGTTTGCTATACTGAAAAAAAAAAATGAATTCTGCAAAATTGTTGCAAACAATTTTTCTTGAATTTAAACAAACAAATTAAATGCATTAATTTTTTA
Source organism: Danio rerio (assembly GCF_052040795.2). NCBI lineage: Eukaryota > Metazoa > Chordata > Actinopteri > Cypriniformes > Danionidae > Danio > Danio rerio. The sequence goes on from NC_141021.1 coordinate 18,779,211, forward strand.
CCGACCAACCTCCGGCAGAAAAAGTGATTGCCAGGTGGTAATTTGTGTGCAACATCTTTATTTATTTATGATTTTTTTTACGAGTAAAACAAAGACCATATGGGAAACGGTAGGCTACAAATAATTAATTGGTTATGAATTAATTAATTATTCATAAATTATGAATTCACCCTTACCTATATCTTTTTTTTTTTTTTTTTTTGAAGTGTAGAGGAAACAAACATGTTTTTGTTTGTATGCAAAGTTTTTTTGTGTTATTTATTTGGTTGGAAAAAAATGACAATAGTAATATGGACATTTTTATGATTTTTTTTATGATGCTTTTTGTTCCATTAGGAATTTGACAATTCTTAGGCCCTATTTACACTAATACATTTTTGTATATGGTTACATAAATTAATATATTCATTTATCTTTGCGCTCAACCAAAACATGTTACCTAAGCGCAAGTATTAGATTCAAAAGACCATTAGATAGAGAATAGATAAATTACATATAACGATTAACAACTATACTGAAATGAAATCCAGCGGAAGATCCCTGTCTAACATGTGCTGCTCTTACCTTGGGAGCTGTGCTCAAAGCACCTGCTGATTGCCTGGAGCTCAGACATGCGTGAGCCAGAGTGTGTGTGCGATCACATGATGTGCGTTTTCAGCGGTGTAGTGTGGACAGATATCTGTTCAAAAAACTTTAGATGAAACGCCAGTGTGGACGTGGATCGTTTCCGTTCTAAAATGCTGTTTTAAAACTAAAACATATTAGTGTAAGCGGTGTCTTAGTCTTTTCCATCCACTTTTTTTGTAAGCAATTGTAGCTCAGATTCTGCTAAACTTCTTAGTTTGTTAAGGGAAAAAGAAAATCATAAATGCATAGAAATGAAATGAGAATGTGCAAGGAGCAGAATTTTTTTTTAAGCAAATTGTCCCTTAAATGACAGGGCAGCCCTACAGGCACTTTCTTACATGCAAATGGTTAAAAACAAACTGCAGCAAAGCATTCAACCATACTCCACAGACTGCTCTCAGATGAAAATCTGTCCCATCTCCAGTCACACAACACAGGCTTCAGCTCTCGGAGGTGACACAACATGAATCACACAAACCCCATGTGTACACTGCTCTGTAGATTCACACAGCTCTTGTGTACATCAGCCCAGCTTTACCCACACACCTGCAAACATCCCAGAGATGAAAGGAGGGAAGCGAAAAGAAAGGCCTGACAAAAGAGAGAGAAGGAGAGAGAGGGAGAGAGGGAGAGGGAGAGAGAGAGAGAGAGAGAGAGATAGAGAGAAAAAGTATAAATGAAAGCAGCAAGGCTTTCAACTTGAGCAAAGCTACTAAAAATGATTTGGGCAGTTAAAAAAAGTCTATTTCCCCATGTTAGATAAATACAGCATGTTCCATGGGTGGCCTTCAGATAAGTGGAAGTCTTTTATGTGTGTTTACAGTTGATGTCACAAATTTAACCCTGCTAAACAGACACTACAGCTTTTACGATGAGGGAGTCAAAGAGAGTGCTGAGGTCACCCTGGACATGAAAGTTTGAAAAAATGCATTTATTGTAATCTCCTGTGGTTAAGTATAGAAGAAAGCAACAGTGTTAAATAGTAGCTAACTTTGGTGAGGCTATTGACCTTATTCTAAAATGTAGAAGTGCGCCTTTTTCCGCGATTGCTTTAGAACTTCCGATTCAGTCGCCTATGGGAGAAATGACTAGGAATAATAAACGGCAGAAAATGTTCAAACTACTTGCTCTACACACAAATGTTTGCATGACCAAGTAGAATAATATAATAATAAAATATCAAATTGCAACATCAAGCAGCGTAACGAGCAGTTTTTAACGTCAAAAAATGAATAGAAGTGAATGAGACCGGAAGTCTCGGGCCAAAAAGATTCAAATGACTGTGCCCACTCGTCGGCAGAGAATAAGGCGAAAACTGTATACACGATTGGGAAGCAGTTTGCTGTGAGGCATACATCAGTCTATAAAAAAATAATGTAACTGTCTGATTCATTCAACTGTCTCCATTGCTAAATGTATGTATGAACACATCTGATTCATTCTAGAGATTCATTTGATTCATTCTAGTGTGTCTAAGATTTAAAAACATCATTGAATGATTAATGTAAAGATTACAAAAGTATGCAATGTTTATACCAAGGTTATTATAGTTAACAAAACCGAACGAACAAACGAAAACTAAAATTTTAAATAATTTTCATTAACTTGAATAAACTGTATTAAACTGAAACTGTATAGTGTACATACAAAACTAACTGAAACTAATTAAAATTATAGCAAAAGCTTCCTTCATTTTCGTCTTTGTAAATGTATTAAATACATAAGCCATGTGTTTGAACTAGTTCAAGTCGAACTAGTTCACCTAATTGAACTGAACCATTTGAAATTAATCACGTCTCCAGTAAGCAGTCCTATCTAAAGCTGGGCAATTTGGCCTAAAATCAAAATCTCAATTAATTGAACATTTTAACTCTATTACGAATAATGAACGATTATTTTATTTATTTATTTATTTATTTTATGTTTTTGCCCTCATGGTTTGCTGACAGGTTTTGTACAGTAAATTTTCTCTCATATTACAAGTGAGAGATTTTTAAATGAAGAGTGCATTACTTGATTTTAAAATAAATAAAGTAAACACACTACTATAATTATTTATTGAACATCAACGCTGAACAACTGAAATTAAAACACACATTGCCTAAAACGCTGCTCTCCACGCTGCCCACCCTCGTCACCACCAGCAAATCTTGGTAGCTTGCGCTACATGTCATTGTGACATGTAGTTAAATTTTTCTGAGAGGTGTGCAGGTGCGCCAGACCATATGCGTGTACATTTATTATCAGAATAATATAATAAGTATAAATCGTAATATAATAAGTATAAATTAGACTTAACAGAGCGGGGTCACTTGACTTCACAAATGGTAGGGGAAATAATTGAAAAAATAGACCTGGAATAATTTGATCGATTATACACTGTAAAAAATTGCTGTTAAAAAACGGTCAGATTCTACGGTAAAATAATGTTTTTTCACTAAAACAGTAATATTCTGTTAAAAACAATGCTTTCTGGGTAACATTTTTGTTTTCGAGAAAGTAACCAACTGCAGAAAACTGTGAGCTAACAGAGTTCAGATTCGATGTTTTGAAGTCTGTGTTTGAAATCACACTTTGTGTCCTTGTTCACTATTTCATACACTAGTTAACTAATATAGTTCACCTGACAGTTTTAATGAACACTAATGAGTGAATTCAGACACTGATGAACACCTGCTGTTAATAATTACAATTACTGAAGAAAATAAACAAGAAACACAAACAGTGACTTGAGTTACAACATTAAATAAAATCAAATAAAATAAAACAGCTTCAGTCTCAGCAGAGGATCATTAAACAACTCCACAAACAACAGCAGACACACTTATTACTGCTTGATTTGACGTCCATACAATTAAGGTCGTCCAACAGAAATTAAGGTGTTTTTTGTGTCACCGTAATGGAGTGAGGGGCTGGTTTAGTTGGGCTCTTCACCCTTGAACTCATTTAAGAAGACTTTCCAACTGCTGTAATACAGCGTTTACAAAACGTTTGTACCATAGCACTAAAGTTGGGAAGTCAATAAATAGAGAAATCTCTTTATCTGAAATTATTTCTGATAAATGTTATGGTATAAATCTGGATGAAGGGCCTCATGCAATAGATTTTATGCTTAGTTGCAGGTATTTAATTAATGAGAAGTGGAAACAGAAAACATACCTCCATAATTACTTAACAGTTAAGAAATAATATACAAAAACAGTTCAGCTATGACATATACACACTCAGACCTCATGAATCTGACCTTGTATCTCAACAATGGTAACATCTCAAATGTTTCATGCAGCAATGCATGCTGGGAGTGGCACTGTACAAATATCCCAGCATGCATTGCGGTATAAATAAATGTTGTATAACGGTTTTCTTTATTTGTGTTTGATTCTGCTTTTGTTTATGTTTCGACTTTCAGTTGCCTGTTTTGTGAGTTAAACTGTTAATTTTGTTAAATTTGTTGTCACCATTATTGAGGTTCATGTGCTGATTATTGATGTCTCTTTGAGTGCGATTTATACCATAGAGCAGTGTTATTGTCCAAGATATTCTTAAAAACTTCCAGAAATCATTGCCATATATATATACACATATAATGTAAAACAATAGATTTAACATTGAACAGGAGCAGTAAATTTTATTATACTAAATGAGAACAAACTCTGCCATTTAATAGCAACTTGAACATCACCAGATCTTATTTTTTCAGATTTAGGTTTTTGGCTGGCTTGCCACATCAAAAGAGCTTTTTAAACAAAGTTCTTAACAATTGCAGCAGCCAAGATATATAAATGTTAAAAATGGCAGGGCTAAGAGCCCAACTAAAGCAAACTCTGTTCTCCATGATGGTGACGTAAAACGTTAACCTTTCTCTCAAGAAGAACTTTAGTAGATGTTATACAAAAATACATGTATTAAGTAATAAGTGTAGCTGGTGATGATGTTTGTAGAGTTGTTTAATCATCCGCTGATCATTTAAATGATTTAATCATTTGTTGTTCTTCAGGTTATTTCATTATAAAGCTGTGACTAAAGTTTTGTATGTTCTGTTCTTGTTTTTTCCCTTCAGTATTTCTTCATTTGTTCATTGTTAATCCTCAATTATCATTTAATTAGTCAGTTAATTAATGAATTTACTTCAGCTTTGCTACATGTTTCTTGAACACTCAGTAGTGTGGACACTTCAATTAAAACTGAAGTATATGCTCTGGGGTTTAAAGGGTTAAAGGTGTGAGAGGTAAAAACACAGTGTAAAAATGTATTTTAACAGTAATATACTGTTAATTTACACAACGGAAGTAGACTGTTAAAAAACAGTATATTGCTGGCAACCACAGCTGCCAGTAGATTACTGTTAAATCAAGGAAAAAACAGTATTTTACTGTAAAACCTGAAGCTAATTTCTTCTGTCTGTCACCGTTGTGGAGGAGAGTAGAGCCAGTGAATGAGTTAAAGATGAACAATGAACTGCTGATGTTATTCTGCATGTTTCTCTATTTAAAGATAGCGGCTGTTTAGTTGCTGATGCAGTCAGAATCTCTCTGGTGATTCCAGATTTACATGTATGTGTGCTGTTGTGAAAAATAAGACATTAGAGTTAAACCGAACTTTTCTAATTAACTAAAATAAGTTATCATTATAAGTATGCTTCTAAGCATATATAGCACATTACTTCATAAACTCATTCAGCAGTTGACCAAGTTGAGGCAGTTGCTTTCAGTGAGCAAAATGAGTTCACTTGAGTATTGTGTAAATCAATGTAGTCCATGTATTTTTACAACAACATACTGTAAAATAACAGTACATTGCTGGCAACTGCAGCTGCCAGTATTTTACTGTTATTTAACGGGACAATTTTTAACAGTGTAGCTTCAGACTGTTGATTTCGATTACTTTGCGATTGATCGCCCAGCTCTACTCTTATCCACAAACTACTTACTTTTTTACACACTTAATACCCCCCTCTGACTCGAATTTAACCAATATATAAGGAGTTATTCAGTTATTAGAACAGTACACGTATTGGATCACTTATGGGAAGCGTTGAATCAATAATACTGAGCATGTGTAATTCAGCAGGTGAACCAAACACAAACCGTACAAGACGGCCTGCTGTGACCGAACTAAACTTAAACAACTGCAGCGTGGGTAAATCGGGGACTTATATGAGAGGATATGGCGAAACATAAGTTTATTTCATAACAGAAAATCGTTATGGAATTTAAATAAGTGAATCATGCTTCAGTTGTGTTGCAAAAACATTCTTGTAAGAAACTTTTTCTGATCATGGTGATGTTATAACTGACTGAAATGATTATTGCTGACTACATATTTTTTATATGTTGAGCCCAAACATGGGAGGATTGACACAAAAGATCTGGTTTGCTTTAAAGATCTGAACTTTCCATCACTACTGTGTATCTAATGTCAGAAGCAGCCTTGCACACATATTGCACTTAAAGCTGCTCTTGTGGGCTGTTGTATTTAAATTTGAGGATGGGTAGATGGTAGTGGTAGATAGTGTCCATGTGTCCTCTAAATACATGTTTCAAACCGTATCTTTGGTTGAGTTTTTATTGTACAAAATTTATTCTGATGACTTTGAATCTTGCATTTAATAAATATCCCTATTAAAAAAAAAACTAGAACAAAGACTGAAACTAATAATAACAAGTAAATCTACTAATCTCTTATAAACAAATTAAATCTAACTAAATTTGAAAATAAATTATAACCTAGGGTTATACTTTGCAGATATAGAGTATATCCATCTGTCTGTTATCCATTCCATTCATTTATTCTATACATCTTCAGCCCATCTATTATCCATTCATCCATTATGTCTAATTGCCCACCCATCCATACCATCATCCATCCATCACAGATCTGTCAATCCATTTATAATCTCCCAATCTATCTTTCTGCCTGTCCATCCATTACATGTTCCATCAATCTGTTAAGTCCATCTATACATTCATCCATCAATCCATCCATCCATCATTTCATTCATCCATTAATTTGTCAATCCCTTGATAACCTGTTTCCGCAAAATATTAACTTCACTTGTGCAAAACGTTGTAACAATCAAGTTTACACCACAACGAGCAATAAGAACTGGAGAAATTGTGCAAGGGAAAAGGGTCAAAAATGCCTTCAGCAAGAATTCAGGGACATATCAATGACTATAAGAAGCGTCTTCAGGCTGTTATTTCAGCAAAAGGTGGCTGTACAAAAGGTTGATATCATTATTCTTTTGGGGTGCCCAATTTTTTGCACTTGTCCTGTTTTTGTTATGATTTAACTTGCATTGCATCGTTTGATTTAATAAATGTTATGTCAGAACTGAAATGTTGCTTTTTTCCTATATAAAGTATATCCGAATGAATTTGCTGATTTGAATGGCTAGCAGGCTATGGTATGGCTTGTAATCATGTAAATTATCAGGGGTGCCCAAACTTTTGCATAAAACTGTATGCAAACAATATATTATATACTATTACATGCATCACAATGTCCATTAAAAACTTAGACTAGTAAATTTGTTAATCACCAGTAAGCTCCGACACTTGCTCTATCAAAGGAGCAGCAGGAAAAACAAGAAAATCACTGTGGGATCAAAGAGCGGCTGCACTGGATGTGACCAAGCCATTTAAATAGGCATGTGGGCTGGTAAGTAAATTATACAAGTGGATTTTGCACATCATCAGTGTTGAACAAATCTGCAGAATTTAATTCAGTTCATATTCTCGCTGAAGCATGTATTTATTTCATGCCTACTGGCTGTGTTATTTCCTGTGCCGTATGTGATTTGTGTAACTGCTGAAATGTGATCAGAAGAGCTCTCGGGAAGCTCTTCATAATAAGAGGCATCCCGGGTTGTTCCTCGCTGCAGAGAAGGATCATCTCCGCGCCTCTTCACACGTCCCCGTGAACAACCCACACTCTTGGGTATTAATCAGCTACTCCTCTCCTATAACCACAGAGCAAGCTTGAATACCCCACCATCCACTAGTCATATTGAAAATAATGGGGGGAGGAAAGAGAGAAGAGGACAGACAATTCCAGACTCGGTGTGCGATCTCACTCTAGAACAAGAGAAGTTTTAACAATTTTTACATGATTGAATACTATTACTGACAATCAATCAATCTATCTATCTATCTATCTATCTATCTATCTATCTATCTATCTATCTATCTATTTATCTATCTATCTATCTATCTATCTATCTATCTATCTATCATACTGATATCTAAACATCCATCCATCCAATCATATTCATTCATTCACTATATTCATGTATTTACCACCCACCTATCATCCATCCATCTATATCTATTTACCCTTGTATCCATCATATCCATATCTATACATCTATCCATTAATCCATGTAATCATATCATTTCCATTTATTCACTATATCCATGTATCTATCAACCACCTATCATCTATCTATTCTATCCATCTATCCATCTATCCATCTATCTATCTATCTATCTATCTATCTATCTATCTATCTATCTATCAATATAAAGATTAGTGTTGTCTATCTACCTTTAGCTGTCATAGAGTGCTTATAATATAACTCAACAAGTTAAATTTGTCATATAACAAAAAATATCTATACTTAAAGTATACTTAATCATAGTCAAATAATAAGTGTCAAATAGAAACATCAGTATATGAAAATGGCCATATTGTAAGCCTTAAACATCACTGTTTCCTTGTTATGTCAATTAGGCAAGTGTAAGAATTTGGTGCAAAACAGAACAAAACATAGACTGATGTGTTGCTGATAAGACAAGCCCTCAGCATTTGCATGTAGCTACTTTAGATCACACTCTACGTCATCCGGACCTGATAAGCAGTGCAACATCTAAAGTTCAGTGGCGACTGAAGGCTGATGTGATATGTTGCACTTACGATTAATATGCCTGCCCCAGGCTGTGGAAACTATGTGCTTAGGAATTTTATTTTAAAACTGGTAGATGCAGAAAAAAACGCAGCCGCACCAGATTGTTTACTATGCTATGTAATGACTCCACAACCCAACTTATCACATGTGCACCAGTAAGCAAAATGCAGGATATATGGATTATACATTTATTCATAAGGTATAAGGTATAGGCATGCAATATGTTCAATTGGCATAAGCTATGTTTAATTGTATCTTTGTGAAGTTTAACAGACTAATTTCAAGAGGAGCACATGATATGATTGGTCATGGTTGTCTTCTCATCCACAATCAGTAATAATCCAATCAGATAGATCTAAGCATACAATATATAAATCGATTTTACACTACTGCCCTATCTTTGTTTTTGGAAGAATCCCCCCCCCATCCCCTACTTTTCTTCCAGGACTCTCGGACCCCCTTCATATGCTTATTGACCAGGCGGTTCTATCCCAGGACAGCATGCCAAATCTGCTATTAACAGCAAGCATATCTAAGTGTGAACTTTTGAATGTAAATTTTTTTGTGTTTATTGTGAAATTTGCTACTTGTAATTAGTCAGCGTAGACATCTTCTGCTGAAAAGAAGTCTGCACTCAGTATAAAATGCACTTTAATAATGGTGTCATATATAATACTCCACTCTTATTGTCATTTTTCTGTGGTGAAATAAAAGAAAATAAACTTTATTAAATGTCATCTGTTAATGCAGAGGTTGATATTAATTCTTGGCTGGGTTTTCATCTACATTATAGCATCAAAATATAACGCAATACATCTCTCTGTCAATCTCTTTTGTCGAGTATAATTATTCAGCATATATTATCCACAACACAATTCAGGATCAAAATAGGTTACTCGTATGGGTTTACATTAGATAGCTCATTCACTCCATGTAAGTAAAATAACCCTCCACCAGCACAAAAATTTAACAAGGCATCTACTCTACTTTTTTTTTATATTTAACTGACAAATTAGTTATTAGTATTTTACATGTGTTTATTTCAGAGTACATCATGCTGTGTGTGATTGCATGTGTGCGAGAGAGAGGGGGGGGGGGGGGCACTGAGAGCTGAACAGCATAGCTCATTAATATTCACGACCAGCCCTAATATGGTCAATATAGAGCTTCTGAATCTAGAGACAATTTATGGATCGATCGATCTATCTATCTATCTATCTATCTATCTATCTATCTATCTATCTATCTATCTATCTATCTATCTATCTATCTATCTATCTATCTATCTATCTATCTATCTATCTATCTATCTATCTATCTATCTATCTATCTATCTATCTATCTATCTATCTATCTATCTATCTATCTATCTATCTATCTATCTATCTATCAGAGACCAGTTCAACTAATTGAATCAATACAGCATATGTTACCTTTAAATTGTTCTCTGATATGAACAATACATAAATGTGCATTAAATACTTATAAACAGCAGTAAACATGTGCTTGTTGCCTCATTACAATACATACGCATCAAATTTCACAATGTACACATTTAACTAACAAAAAATACATTTAAACAGACTGAATGCCTCTTCGTGGTGGAACTGAAGACATTTAAAACCTGTACATCCCTCATGTTGAATCTGTGGCACATTTTGAACAGATAACTGACTGAGAACTTCAAAGCACATTGTACACCAGATAACAACTGTAATAATGTGCCATGTTTTTTGAAATTCTAACTGAGTATATATACATCGATGCCACCATTGTCTGATTTGCTAAAAAATGCATAGAAAACTATATAAAATCTTGCCTTGGCATGTTGAGCTTTAGACTCTATCACTCCTATTTACAAAATAAGAGTCCCATATACAAAGTAAGTTTTATATAAGCTTAGATAACCTTAAAAAGGGAAAGTAGTTGTAATCTCACTAGGAAATATTGTGGCCAATCAAACACAGCCTGGGAAATGCATATCCCATACCCCATGTGTAATGTAACAGTCTGTGTTTTGTTTCGATTGGTCTGTTTTTCACTCAGGATTTACATGAAAATGAGGAAACAATGGTGTTTGAAGCTCACGGTATATCATTACCATGCACTGGACTACTAATATTCAGCTAGGTGTAGCCGGATTTTCATTGTATGGCACCTTTAAACATTACTATATGCCTTAAAACATCTAATTTGACCAAATACTTGAAATAAGTGTGCTAACTCATCTCAATATTAATTTCCCCTATGTTTGAGTAATGGAGCATATGACATTTTAATGTATTAATGAAGTCTTGTACATGAATCACCACTATTACAGGCTGCCCTTCCTTGACTAATATAGGTCACTAATTAAATTTTATCCCTTTAGTTCAGAACAAATGAAAATGCTCTTTTGATGGAGCCCATTATTTTACTACAAGATATGCTGATATGCGTGACCATATCGCATTTTTTTCACAATCTTTGTTTCTTTTGAAAAATAGATTGATACGATGATGAGTTTGATTGCTAGTTAAAGGGCAGCTCTTTAGAAAGAAGAACACGGAGACAATGAGACGCGCATTGCATTGTATCCTTCTCAAAAGTAATAACCTAGACATGATATAATTAACAAGGAATTTGACAGCTATTCAGAACGACACGCGTTTCTCACACTTCTTCATGTTTTGGTGGTATAATATACATTATACACTCTCAGAAGGTCTAGACCGGTATTGTTGTGACCAATTTTTGCAAGTGTACTATTCTGTTTAAATATTACTTGCTTGTTTTTTTCTTCAATATATTGAAGAACAAAACAAGCAAGTAATATTTAAAGTATTACTATACCAATATACCTAAAGGTTATCTTCACTACGTGAAATTCAAATGGGAGGGCAGTAAGTGATACTTCTACTGTACATAAGGCTGTTCGATTATGGGGAAAAAAATCATAATCACGATTATTTTGGTCATAATTGTAATCACGATTATTCAAAACGATTATGAGTTGAAGTTAAAGTTATTAGCACTCTTGAGAATATTTTTTTTAAAATATTTCCCAAATTATGTTTAACAGAGCAAGGAATTTTAACAGTATTTCCTCTAATACTTGTTCCTCTGTAGAAAGGCTTATTTGTTTTATTTTGACTAGAATAAAAGTAGGTTTAAATATTTTAAAACCCATTTTAAGCTCAATATTATTAACCCCTTTAAGCAATAAATATTTTTGATTGTCTGCAGAAGAAACTACTGTTATACAATGACTTGCCTAATTACACTAATTAAGCCTTTGAATCACACTTTGAATCTGAATGCTTGCATTTTGAAAATAGTCTAATATTATGTGCTGTCATTATAGCAAAGATAAAAGAAATCAGTTATTAGAAATGAGTTATTAAAACTATTATGTACAGAAATAAGCTGAAAAAAATCTTCTTTCCATGAAACAGAAATTGGGGAGGAAAGGGTTGCTAATATTCAGGAGGGCTAATAATGCTCACTTCAACTGCATATATACAGTTATTTTCCACCCTGCAAAGGAAAGAGAAATAAATACAATAGAATAAAAATATGAAACAAACTGTGCTTTAAGCATCTTCACTGTAAGAAAAACACTTTAGCTACAAAAGTCCTTCAGTCAAGAGCACTGAGGGATTCTCTCGTTTTATTGTTTGATTAATAATCATAAAAACAGGCGGCAACAGGAACATCGCCCACTTTCACTTTAATGGTTTCTCTTTCACGTCTTTTGATTCTCAACTCGTATGTTTATTACACAAATAAGGGTTAATATGAATAATCACTAAACACCCCGTTTTGACACCTATTTGACCATTAAATCGCTCACACTAAGATGACTTTAGATGTGTGCGCTCAGCTGTATATGCTGTATAATTAGTGTAGAAAAATGCTACCTATTGGATAATTACTTTATTACTACAACTGTGTTATACCACAGCAACAATATAATTACTACAACAGGTTAATTCCAGTAATTATTTATCTACAGTTTGCTTCAAAACACTATAGTATATACTATAATATTGTTTCATGTAATATCTTACAGTATCTACAGGCTCGATGGCAGGCAAATATTTTAACTCAACTCTCTTCATTATATGAGGATCATGCCCAACATATGTAGTTGTTTTCTATTTAAATCTCCTTTGAAATATGGTATAAATTGCAAAAAAAAATGTGGACTTTCCTCTGTCTCCCATTTAGTATTTTACTTCCTCCCCATATCTGTATTACGCACATCTCTAGATCCACATGAATGCAAACAACCTATTTGATGGTTTTGAATGTCAAAGTAGGGCTGGGCAATATTGAAAAACAATTATCACAAAATCATTTTTTATATAATTCGATATTGATTACTATCGAATATTTTTAACAATACATTTAGGAATATAGGATTTTAACCACTTTATTTTTATTTACTGACATTGCTAAGGCAAATAGTTTTAATAATCTAAAACAAAAATATTTAAACAAATTATCTAATCTCTTTATAATAAAATAAACATAAGTGTTAAAGAGTCTCTTAAACTTGATAAATAAAATGTTACAAAGTGTGTGCAACTAAGGTAGATCAACATCTGTAAGGTCAAATCTGAGCAAATCTTCAAGTTAAGGAACTAACCATGAGAATTCAAATACATACTGCAACATTACAAAAAGTGAAGTTGAATTACTATATTACCCGTGTTAAAAAAAATCCTTCAGATGGTGAGCTAATGGCCGGGATGCACAAGAAAAGAAACCAAAAAGCTTCTCTGGCGACAGCTTTACATCCTTTTATATTTACAATCTCCTCTGCTGCTATACTGCACTCATTTTCGCAAGTGTTGTTATTCTGACCTGAAGTAAAAATTGCGAGCGCATGGATTCCTTGACCATTTACAAGAGGCTTTGCGCTCGTGCTCCCCTGGCGCCTCTCATAACTCGGCGACCATGAATAACAAACAGACAAATAATTGCAATCACCCAAGTTTATGGAGAAATTAAAAGCACTGCACTGTTAGGATGTACTGTGGTAATTTGTCTGATGTAATTAGTCTACCATTACTCAAATGTGAAGCAGATTGTTTAGTTCCAGTTACATGATTCGCGTCATAAGAAAAAGTTCAGATGTTTTTCAACTAGGTGTACCTGGAAAATGTACATCGCTCCCATGTGCACGCTGTGCAAGACAAACTGAAACCCTTATATTTTAATAAAACTACAGCGCTTCAAACTTTTTTATCGTTATTGATAATAGTCATCATAAAGACGGAGGAAATCACTTTCCCGAACTCTCGCGCTCAAACTGCCCAATTGGTGGAATGAACTCCCTAACTGCATCAGAACAGCAGACTCACTCGCTGTCATCAAAAAACACAAAAAAAACTCAACTATTTAGTCTCCACTTCCCTTACTAATCAATTAAGTTAACAAATTTAAATGAATTGAATGTACAACAATTGAGTAGTCCCAAAAAAAAAAATGTAAGTACAGTGTTGTTTCACCTTGTTTTAAATTAGTTTGAACACGCAGCAAATTTATTTTTAAGTGAACGATTCAGTTTTTTTATAACAAATTTCATTTGATATAATTTTGTCCTAATTTTAATTAATTTGTTGTTGATCAGTTATTTATACAATAAATACAAAGATCATATACCATACTTCCATACTTCTGTAGCCAAATAAAAAGGTCAGAATTGGTGTTAAAGGTATATTAGTGCCCAAAGTGTACATATAAGCACCCAAAAATTACAAAAGTATCATTAATTTGTGAGAGACTATTAAAAATGAAGGAGCTTTGTGTCTTTCTCCGTCTGAATTGCTGGTTATCTTGTGGCGTTGCCTTCTTTGCAAGAAAAAGCAATGCAATTTAAATACAATTTGCATTTATTACTTTAAATGAAGACAGGAAAGCAAACTTAGTTCTTCGAGGGGGGTAATCTATTTGGTCTGCTGAAATGGATGTGAACATTACAAATGTTTGCTTAGAGGCAACATACATTCAAACAGCCAGATGTGCATCCCGTCCATTAGCTGGCTCATCACAAAAAAAACACAGAAGAATATCCACAATCCCCGGTTTTCCTCCAGATTTTCCATGTTAATTAGAGGAACGCGAGTCATCTTCTATCCTCAACATGTCATTCTGATTCTTTTTCTCATTCTCTCTCTCTTCGCCTCCGGCCTCCTGCATGATATGTTGGCGTCTCACTCACAAGCGTTTGGCACACACTCATTTTTAGTCTGTATGTTATCTCTTAATTGCTTTTACTGTGTGAGTGTGCGTGTGTGTGCGTGTGTGTGTGTGTGTGTGTGTGTGTGTGCACGAGCTCTTGGAAACATTTGCTTTCTTCATGTCAGGGTGGCTGCTATTCATGCCAAGTGTCTCCATTCGCCACCCTTTCGTCTTGTAAATCTATCATCAACTTTAATTATTTCCTTTTTAATAATAGTCCATTTTTTTCTCCCTCAACTACACAATATAACTGACTAATGATATCAATTAAAGGAAAATACTATTGGATTTTACCTAAGATAAACAATGACAAAACAGAGCACATTAATGGTTTAATTGGTTTCAGTAATTCTGTATTATCAATATTTTTAATCATTTCTTTGTTTTACATTAAGTTGATTGAACTTGGTAATTAACTTTTTGTTGAATCACAAAAGTGTGTCTGGCTTTGAAACTGGTATCTTTTAACTGCTCCATAGAACATTTTGTAAATAATGTCTTCGTTTTTATTTCCATAATATATTCAAATATATTTAAATTCTTCAGTAAAGTGTGTTTGTTTAATATTTTTTTAGTAAGTTAGTTATTTTGTTTGTTAATTGGTAGGTTGGTTGGTTGGTTAATTAGTTAGCTAGTTGGTTAGTAGGTTGGTTGGTCGGTTGATAAATTGATTAGCTAGTTGGTTGGTTGGTTGGTTGGTTTGTTTGTTGGTTAGTTAGTTGGTTAGTCAGTTGGTTAGTCTGTTGGTCAGTTGGTTAGTCGGTTGTTTGGTTAGTATTTAAATTTATCACTTAAGTGTGTGTCTAATGTTTTTGGTAGTTAGTTGGTCGGTCTGTTGGTTGGTTAGTTGGTCAGTTTAGTTATTTATTAAGTTGGTCGGTCTGTTGGTTGGTTGGTTGGTTTAGTTAGTTGGTCAGGCTGTTGGTTGGTTTAGTTAGTTAGTTGGTCGGTCTATTGGTTGGTTGGTCAGATTAGTTAGCTAGTTAGTAAATCTATCTGTTGATCAGTTTAGTTAGTTAGTTAGTTAGTTAGTTGGTTGATCTGTTGGCTGGTTGGTCCGTTTAGTTAGTCGGTCGGTGTGTAAGTTGGTTTGTCAGTTTAGTTAGTCAGTCTGTCTGTTGGTTTGTCAGTTTAGTTAATTAGTTGGTTGGTTTAATTAGCTAGTTAGTCTGTCATTTAGTTGGTTGGTTAGGTTAGTTAGCCAGTCGGTCTATTGGTTGGTTGGTCAGTTTAGTTAGCTAGTTAGTAAGTCTGTCTGTTGGTCAGTTTAGCTAGTTGGTCGATTTGTTGGCTGGTTGGTCAGTTTAGTCAGATAGTCGGTCGGTGTGCAAGTTGGTTGGTCGGTTTAGTTAGTTGGTCGGTCTGTTGGTTGGATGGTCGGTTTATTTAGTTAGTTAGTTATTCTGTTGGTTGGTCAGTTTAGTTAGAAGGTTGGTGGGTGGGTTTAGTTAGCTAGTTAGATGGTTAGTCAGATGGTTAGTAGGCATGTTGGTCAGTTAGTTAGCTGGTAGGTTGGTCGGGTTAGTTTGTTGATTAGTTATTTGTTTGGTTGGTTGGTTGGTTGGTTCATTTCTTAATTTCTCACTTAATTGTGTCTGTCTAATGTTTTAATCAGCAAGGTTTTTGTTTGGTTATTAGCTTTATTAAGGCTACATTCACACATTTTTTTAACATTATCTTTCACATTATTTTATATGTGCCCACTACAAAAATAAGTATTTGTTATTGAAAACATACATGAGTTGTTATCTATGACAATCGTGGAACAGTTCTTTCTCTGGCACAGTCCCAGCTCCAGCAGATTTGAATTTAGCAGCTGATGACATGATGCACTGAACATTAGAATCACACCACTGTGAGCTTCACAGAACAGATTAGATGTACAAATTGATACACTGTAATAAACTCATCAAGTTTTAATGAGCAGCCACTGAAGCCTAGTTCACACTACATGACTTTTTAAATTGGCAGATCGTTGTGCCGTACAGGCTACATAACTGGATTTGAATCGCTTACGATCTTAAAATCGCTGTGATATTTCACACTATGCAACACTTTGTAAATGATCCACAAGAGAGGGGTCACACACTACACAGTATGACATAGTATGACACTGTCACCCTACCACTCTGTCTAGCCCCCAAACCACAACCGTCAGAAATTGCAGAACACTACTAAAGGCTTGTGTGATTAAAACATTACTGACAGACAGCGTTCAAAATGTTTTTCAAGAAAGAAAAATTAATACAAAAATAAGTAAATAAATAAGATTATTGTCAAATAATCAAATTGAATTGAAATAGGGTGACAAAGTGGCTTAGTGATAACCACAATCGCCTTACAGAAAGAAGGTGAATGGTTCAAGTCCCGGCTGTGTCAGTTGGCATTTTAGTGGGGAGTTTGACATTCTCCTGTTTTGCTTAAGTTTACTCCAGGTGCTTCGGTTTCCCCCACAGTCCAAATACATGTGGTATAGGTAAATTGAACAAACTAAATTTACCAGTGTATGCATGTGAATGAGTGTGTATGGATGTTTCCCAGTACTGGGTTGCAGTTGGAAGGGCATCCACCGTGTAAAACATAAGCTGGATAAGTTGCTTTCTGTGGCTGTGAACACTTTGTACTGTGGCTGTGAACACTTCTCAAGATGCTTGCAATGGATGTGAAAAAGGAAAAAAAAAAACTATTAAATGTTTTTATTTATTCATTTATTTATTTATTTTATTTTCGGCTTAGTCCCTTTATTAATTCGGCTTTGTCCCTTATCCAGCATTTGTTTTACGCAGAGGATGCCCTTCCAGCTGCAAACCATTATTGGTAAACACCCATACACTCCCATTCACATACATACACTATGGACAATTTAGCTTACCCAATTCACCTATAGCACATGTCTTTGGACTGTGGGGGACACCGGAGCACCCGTAGGAAACCCACGCGAACATGGGTGAACGAGCAAACACCACACAGAAATGCCAAATAGTCCAGCTGAGGCTCAGTGACTTCCACGGTGATGCCCTCCTTTTTTTTAACGGCAGACAAAAGTTTCAGAGACAGTGTATAAATCTGACAACATGAGGCTGAATTTATTTTTTAAAGTGTGACTTCAAATGAAAACTTAAGACTCGTCTTTCTTTAATGATTGTGAAGCAGACAAGCTCAGTTGTCATCTTCTGGACAGAAACAATTAAAAGTATAAAAAGTTCATGCAAAAACTATTCTACATATAAGTGTGAGCTGCCTATATATACACTGTACACAAGGTTTAGATTTGCACAATAGTGCTAGAAAAGTGTCAGATTCATAAATGCCTGAGGAAAATGGTACTATTCATTTTATTAGTAACAGAACTGTAAACAAACCCTAGCACAGAAGTATAAACGGAATTAGTTTTGGGCTTTCTATGAAATGACAAATAAAATACTTTCACATGTAAATTAGTAATGTGAAAATTATTCCACAATAATTGTCTTGCAAAACATACTCTAATAATGTACAGATTTTTAATTTATACTTTTATTTTGTTTGCAGTCTATAGTTTTTGTTATTACTACTGTATATTACTGTTGTTTTCCTTTATTTTTCACATTTCAACATATCCGTGTGCATTCAGACACACTTGTGAAAGGGCCCCCAATGGGGCTGTGCTTTATTATCCACTGGCCTGCTTCAGGGGACTGAGGAATGTCTGCAGTATGGTTATGAATTTGCACATTTAACTAAGCGTTCTCGAGGTCATTCTGCTCTGTTTGATGTGGGTCAGGAACTGATGGAGTTCTTGCTTTAGAATCTTTCTGATTATTGTGACACTGCCATTGAGATTTGCGGAGGTTCAAACACTTGCATGAGAGTAGGAAGGAGGGCAAAAGGAGGGGCGGAAAAGAGAAGCCCCAAGCTTTGGGCCCTCTATATCACACACCAGTCAAATTCTTATCATCCTCGCAGCCTTTGATGTGTGTGTGTGCGCGTATGTGCGCGTGTGTGTATGTGTATGTGTGTGTGTGTGCTTGAAGGTCATCTTTGAAAGCTTGCCAGGTACTTCACAACAGTTTAACCCAAGGTTCACCAGCTTCCTCCTACCTAAAGCAAAGGCCTGAAAAAGCCCATCACAGAAGAGCAAAAATACAACTTCTATTTTGATTCATGCTTAAAGTGTCTGACAGATTTGATCCCAAATTCTTCTAGGTTTTGGTGCCATTCAAGATTTAATAGAGGATGGATTCAATTGCTGAGTTTAAAGTGAAACAAAATTTTAATTTTAATACAATAAGAAAAAAATTATTTAATTAAAACGAGCAAAACTGAGTAAACGCTACTTTTAAAAATAATTCAAATAAATCAGTAACATTATAAGCAGCATAAAGTTTTCATTTCATTTCACGAAATTAATATTAAAAAGGTGACATTTTAGTTCAAGTAACAATTCACACCATTTACTACTGTCATATTAACTGACTATTACCAATATCTGTTTATTAGCACTTATAACTATGATATTGTTTTACAAAACCTACCCAATTTTACATTACTAACTTTTAGGGCTACACAATATATCGTTTCAGCAGATATCACAATTTACGCATCTGAAATAATCACATTGTTTGATATTCAATATTGACTCCTATTTATTATTATTTAGAGTTGACCAAGAGGAGTCATGGAACACATGTGATTTATAGAGTCACTGCAAGCATATGCACAAAAGAATGAAAGTTAATCATCTAATATGGCCTGAGATTCAGTGAGCATTTCAGAAAAGTTCAAAGCATTTGGGCACAAGAAAACTATGTTTATATTTACAAATTATAATCAAAATCATATTTAATTGTTTATATGATGAAGATTATGAAGTGATATTTTACATTTGCACTGAAAAAATCCTTTTCATGATTAGAATTTGTCATAATTTGTATTATTTCTATTCCAAACAAGATTATTTTACTTATCCTGTTGGTAGATTATTTAGCTTGTTTTAAGGAAAAACTCATTTAATGGTAACTCATTTCTTCTGAAACTAAAAACAAAACAACATTTATACTTGATCTAAGTTTAGATGTTTGGACGAGAAACGAGACAAAAACTCTTAAGTCAGAATAGCTTTTTTCCCCATTGTGAAAATGCAATTTCTAAACCCAAACACTCCAGAACTAGAGTGAAAACAGAAAACGTCAGAACTATTCACAGTATCTGGTTAAACTGTATTCTTATCACAATAATTATCACAGAAAAAAAAAAAAAAAAAAAAACAATATGAGATTTTGCCAAGATCGTGCAGCCCTACTAACTATTGATAATTTGCTAATTAGTAGTTTATTAAGCTAAAAGTCTTACTTGACAATACAATTTACTGTTAATAGTGTAAATTGCACATTAAAATTAAGTGTGACCAAAATGTCTCTTTAACACCAAAGAAGAATATAAGCATTATTAAACTTTATTAATCAATATTAATCTTATTAATAGATGCTCAAGAAGTTGTCTTTACCATCATCCATTACTTTCCCATTACCTAAACCTACCGTGTAAAAAAACTCCTGGCTGCCTTAAATATTTAAGCTGAATCAAATTAGCCCCTTGAGTCCATTGAACTCATATTATGTTAAACTGACTTAAAACCGCTAGCATAACTTATAAGGTTAAGTAAGAACATGATTAACTTAGTTTAATAAGTTACAATGACCTAAAAACATATGCTGTCAGGACTAATTGATCATATTTTTTTATCACAGTGTAACTATTCCCCTAAAAACTATTGATGAGCATAAAATTATGACTTTACTGAGACAAAAGTCATTGTTAATTGTTCATTAACAGTGAGAATTTACCTTAAAATAAAGTGAGACCGCATCAACTACACTGAAAAAAATTATTCAAAGACGATTCCTTGAATTTACTTAATTTTTTTTAAGTTAACTGGTTGTAAACTATTTGTTTAAGCTGAATTTAAGCAAATAAATTAAGTTGAACAATACTAAATTAAATTTGTTTGTTTGAATTCAACACAAATAAATTGTTTGCAACAATTTTGCAAACAACTTTTTTTCAGTGTAACAATATGCCATGCATTTGATATTCCTCTTCTCAAATTAGTAAATAAAAATATAACTGCTTATTGAAAGATCAGGATTAATAATGTTTTAATAATTGATTAAATTAAATAATCTTAACACTTTTACTGTATTTCAACATTTTAGAAAGAATTTGTCATTGTTAACGAACGAAATGGTTCATTTAAAGAGGCAGTTTACAAAAGATTAATACAAAAGATATATTTTATTAGCAGCAAAATGATTCTAAAATAAAAAGAAGTTCAAATTTTGACCAACATTGCCATCTGCTTCATAGTGTGTGTGCATGTAGTGTATCATTTTGTTTGCACAGACCAATGTCTTCCCTACACTGACCACTGTGGCCACTCAGAGATGCACTTTCCTCCCTGTTGGCACCATACCGTACCACAACTGTATAAATCTGTCTATTTATATGGCGCCACTACTCCTTATCCCAGCTCAGCACACCGCCCAAATACAATTAGGTTCTTTCCTATTTGGCAAAACTAATTTTCACATTCTGCTGTGCCAGATTCTGCATTAGTTCTAATAAAAGCACCAGTGTTTAATGGACCTCAGACTAAATTCAATCAGAGCGTACCACTGGCAGGCCAGAATCCTACAGCTGGTAATTTACTTCTGGTGAGTTTATTTTAACCCAAAACCAATGTGTTAAGCTACCAAATACAGTTTGTTAGAGGACAAGACTAAACCTTCTGCCATGTTTGGTGGATATCAATGGAATGCACAATTACAGGATTCACATTTGTCTTGTTTATATCAAAAGGGAATCCAAATACTTGCATTTACACTTATTCCGCAACTAGAAAGAGGAGAAAAAACAAGGTCGCTCTGGGTAAATAACATAAATAACATGCTTTTTTTTCCCTTTTTAAAGGTGCTATAACTGAAAGCAGCAGAGCCAAAGAAAACTTGAAAAGAAAATCATGTCCCTTTTGTTCTCGCAGAACAAAACTTTCAAGACAAAAGCCATTTAGATGATGCATTACATCTCAACCGAGAGCCTTGATAATGAAAAGGTATAATATTATATCAGACACATCAGACAGTAAATTGGCCCTTTTACATAGACCACATTGCTCATTAACTCTCTATAGCTTTTCATTTGAAACCTGATATAGCTCTTCCCATCCATTATTCACTCTTTATCTCATCTGTATCTCATACTCCGATATTGCAACTAATATCTGCAATTCAATACTTGTTGTTGATGAAATGGCACTAAGACCAGAATTATATGACAAAATTAAAATCTATTGCTATGAAATCAATATCTTAAAGAGCTGAAATAAACATTACACACATTCTCAATGATAAGATAACATTGCTGCACTATCTGAGTTGATTTCCTATCGGTTCTGCTTATAGACAACAAAAGCAGCAGCGTGTTCACCTGTTTTCCCAGGCTGTTGTAGATATTACCCTGCTTGTCATTTAAAAGGGCAGAACAATCCCGGTGGTGCCACTGAGGACTAGCCTGATCAAAAAGGTAAATATTTACACTACAGGAGGGTAAATGAATGGCTGTTTGTTTGTTATTGGGTAAGTGTTCTTTGCGAATTTAATAATTTCATGAACTTTAATACGATATGACACCTTACCATAACATTTGCAACCTAAACAATACGTATGTCACTATCAGCAGCAATCTAGGCTTTGCAGATCACTGGAAAACATGCATTATCACCCAAACTACAATTCTGCCACAATATGAACTACAACTCCTAGAACTACAATTCTACCACAATATGAACTACAACTCCCAAAAATATAATTCTGTCACGATATAAACTACAACTCCCAGAAGTCATTGCACCCATCACTTCTGCCAGAACTGATATACCAAAAGCCCTGAATGTGGTTCTCAAGGGAGCGCTTACCTTGATGTGGACGGACCAATAAAACTGGTGGATCCATTTATGGTCTTATCGTGTATCATTCTGTCACTATCACCAACAATCTAGGCTTTACAGATCGACAGAAAACATCCATTATCGCCCGGACTACAATGCGTTTATTTCACGCAGATACCATTTTAAAAAATGAAAGCGAGGCTGTGGTGGGAAAGAACACAGAAGTATAGAATCGGCACTGTAAACATTGCAACAACATGCTGTGGACTACAAATCTCCAGCTGTTGCCACGGTTTTAAAATGCAAATGGTGGTGTAATCATTGCTTTAAAATCATTCAGTTAAGCTTAATTTAAACAATTAAAAAGCATATTAGCTATCAAACAACACCACTATCACTTTAAGAGTAACACACTTAAGTTTCCTCCTAGGCTTCAGACCATGACACCAGGTAAACACAGTGGGGATTTCCTACTTCAGCCTATGTAACTTCAGAGTATGTAGTCCTCATTGCACCCTCAAGCTGTCTGTAATAGTGTTGTTCTGGTACTGAAATAAATTTAAAGTCAATTTCCCGCTAACACCGCTTCAACGCAGCCGATGTGCCATATTCACCATTGCTCAACAGAAATGCCTGTGATTGGCCGTGAAGGTCATCAGTTCACCGCTCTTCACAGAGTACAAACACATATACAGGGACACCGGAGCGTTTTAAAGCCATGAAGATCAGTCGTTTGCTCATCTGTGTTTGCGTTCTGTTAACATCAGTGAAGTGATGACCTTCACGGGCCATTAACAGTCATTTCTGTAGAGCACTGGTGAACAAAATGGCAAATCAGGGGTGTTTTAAGAACACGCTCCACGGTGCTTTTCCAGAAATTGGGGGGGGGGGGGGGTAAACAGGTGGCTAATAATTCATGGGGACTAATAATTATATATTCTAATAAGGACATTTTAATAGTTGTTATATTTTTTTTGAAGCAAGTAGATATATATTGTAAGACAGGTCCCACTGTTGTTTTCATGGAAATCTAGACATTTTCAAGCAAAACAGTTTCGGAAGTGGGATTAGGACTGGCTTAGTAACACATTTATACTCATATTCGCAAATGATGTTCTATTATTACTAATTAAGAGGAGTCAACTTATTATCCAGTCCTATTTAAAGGTTATTCCAAATCCCAGCGTTTCAATCTTATTTCGTTATCTTTTTAATTCTCAAATGCTTTAACTATAAGTTAAATATAATCTTTCATGGGCAAAGAAACACTCATAGAATTTGTAATAGTTTTAATGGCATTATTTAGAATTGCAATGTTTTCATGGAAAATGTAATGGTCCCTGTGGGTCTCTGCCATAGACTGTAAAAAAATATGAACTTAGAATTTATGACGTTACCCATAGGTTTCTGAGGAGCGCAACCACCGATAACCAAAATGGGTAAAGAGGCGGGGTATGAGCGGAGCTACAGATGCCTGCTAGCATTTTGCTTGGATAAGTTTTAATTTGGAAGAAACGCTTAATACTTAACTACCTGCAATTCGTTTGTGTTCTGGCCACATGTGTTTGGTTGTGTACTATATTAATAAATTATGTTTGGTCTTTTAAAACCACTGTTGAAATACATTGAGCTGCTTAGCACCGGCCTTATGATGTTTTTCTACAGGAAAAAAAAAAAAACTAAATTACTTCCAAATACTTCAAATATAGTCTGTTTTAGTAAATGCAATGCTTTTTATGAAATCCAGACATAACACTGTATGACAAGGTTTCAGATGACTGTTCAATAATTTTCAAGAATAAGAATTTCACTCAGCTAGGAAAAGGAGGTCAGTTGAACGGTTGGTTGTGAGAACAATGAAGTGCATACTGCATGCCATATTATCTAATAAATGCAAGAAATAGTCCCAATAAACTGTGTAGCCACATAAAACAAAACAAAAATACAATGTATATGCAGAGCTCAGCAGCTAATCAGCTGGAATCAACAGATTACAGGATGTGACCAGCTAGACCTAGCTGTCACCCAAGTGACCACCCCCTTAATTATGCAGACTTACTATAAATGAAACAAATGAGTTATTAAAAAATTCACCCCCCTCATACGTAGTTGTCATGAAGATTAATATTAGCTTTATGCACCAAAACCATCTTTCGTACCAAGTTGCAAACATGTTTTTATCTGTTGTTAAACTGGCCATTTTAGCATGGCAGTCAGTGAACATCTGGAGTTTCTGGCGCCAGCACTTAAACGCCAGTCGATTAATTGCAATTTCAGTTCCCTCCGTATTCACTTCACGAGGGAGAGCGGGATGTTGCCGTTCGGTCTCTGCTGTTAGTTTTTTGTGATGTTAAAAATCATAAAATTTTTATGGAAAAATCATAATAATTTTATATGTCCAAAAACACACTGAAAATCTATCAGTTGTACAGGTTTTAGTGGTGCCACAGAGTACATTGTTTTTAATTAAACATATTGAAACAAAGCAGCTATGTGGTTTAGGTGAGTGCAAAAAATATCTAAAATCATTTTGTATGCTCATTCATAACCACTGGAATTACCCCTAGAATGAAAAGCAAGAGTTTTACCACATTTGAAATGGCCATGAATATTAATGAGCTCTACTCAGATGCTTCAGCAGTTCACAAGCATTCTTCAGTGGTGAAGAAAAAATCATTGAACAAATTCTTGCTAAATGACAATCTTTTCAACTGAAGTGAGTGAGCGAATAAAAAAATAGAAAGTTTTCTCCTGAGTTGTATAGAGTAAATTGTAATTATGCTCAATAAAAGAGGCAGCCATATTTTAGGGTTGTATTTTGTGGTTTTAATCTATACATGCTAATAATTCTGCAATAATTACTATCAACCTCTGCATAAACAGATGAGATTCATTGGCATTCATTTCACTTCAGAAAAATCACATGAAAGACGACATGATGCATAAACATTGACAGAACATCCCAAGTGATTCATCCTTTTCTTTACTTTGATTGTCTCAGAATCACTGCTGTCTATGAAGGATGAGAGAAGTCTTATATTTTATCTAAAATATTTTAATTTGTTATCCAAAGGTGAATGAAGGTCTGGGGCAGGGTTTACCACACTCAGTCATGGAGGGCCGGTGTCCTGCTGATTACATTTAGCCACAACCTAAACACACCTTAACATTCAATCAAGGTTTTAATGTGTTCTTGAAACTTTGAGGCAAGTGTGTTGAGGCATGTTAGAGCTAAATTGCAGAACACTAACCCTCCAAGGCAAGGCAACTTTATTCATACAGCACATTTCATACACAATGGTAATTCAAAGTGCTGGGGTTAAAACAGAGGCTGAGTAATTAGAATGACACTTTTTGGGTGAATTAACCACTTAAAAATAGTTATTTATAATAGACTGTGTTTTTTTTTTTTTTTACACTTAGTCAGGTTGTCGCCATTATACCCCTCCCCTAGCTGAAGATTGAAACTCTCAGGTATTCAGTAAGGAGTGATAACATTTAATTTTTTATGCAATTTCCTCTACAATGACTAGAATGACTAGAAATAGAAAACTCATTTGTGAAATCAAAGACTCCATTTATATCTTCGCTCAGCCAATATAAGAAACTTTGCAGAAACATCTGAGTGCAGTTTCATATAATCCAATAGTACTGAACATGATAAATGTCTGGAGGGAGGCGCAGAACCATCTTAAGAAAAGAGTCTCAATCTATATTTAGCCCAATATTGAGGAATGATAATTTCATACCTGGTGAAAGTGGTTCTGGCTTTCAAATGTGGGTTGAGAAAAGATTGCGGAAAATTAAAGTCCTATAAAAAGAAGGCATTTTAATGTCATTTAGTTCTGACATTATTACAGATTGTTTAAAATGAGAAGTCTGATTTCCCAGAGTCTGCCTGTATTAGTGTTAAAATGACAACAGGGATCTGTCACACCTAAGTTTTCAGTTAGATATTTGATTATTATACATGTACATTTATCTTATTTTTTAAATAATTAAATAAAAAAATACATACATACATATATATATATATATATATATATATATATATATGTGTGTGTGTGTGTGTGTGTGTGTGTGTGTGTGTGTGTGTGTGTGTGTGTGTGTGTGTGTGTGTGTGTGTGTGTGTGTAAGTGTGTGTGTATATAATTCTTTTTTTAGCCAAGTCTTCTTCATCATGCAAAAATTTATATTTACAAATTTAGTTTGAAGATTTAAAGGAAATCATCTATTCTGCTGAAAATCTCTTCGACATCAATATATCATGTGTATTGGAAGTTGGAGATCCACATGCAATTTTATTAGAAATAATCAGACAGGCAATGGTCAACAGGTACAAACAGAAACAAAAGGATAATCCAGAAGTGTAGTCGAGGCCACAGGCAAAGAGGTCAATACAATCATAAACAACAAAGAAACAAGGCAAACGTCAAACACAAAGTCTAAACAAGGAGAATTCTTTGCAATGTTACATGAAACAACAACAAGACTCAGCCATGTGTGTGAAAATTTGAGCTGTCTACATAGTCCTGATCATCAGTCCTTACAAGCTTCAACTGTGTGTGTGCAATCATTTGTTATCCGGAACTGGTGTGTGTTTGAGGCACCTGATGGGAAATGTAGTGCAGTTCAGTACCACAATTGTAGTTCGGGTGATAGCACATGTCTTCCAGCAATCTATAAGGGCTGGATCGCTGGTGATCGCGACATTATGCCTATTTTAAGGCTAGTTTAAAGGCATATTTTGTCTAGTAATCATGCTTTACCACTGTACATATTGTCAGAAGTTTGTTTTTTTATACACATTTAACCCCCATGACTCTGGAATTGGCCAATTATACATACACTCACCAGCCACTTTATTAGGTACACTTTACTAGTACCGGGTTGGACCTCCTTTTTGACATTCCCGTTACACCACATTCCAAAGGTGCTAGATTGAATCGAGATCTGGTGACTGTGCAGGCCATTTACAGTGAACTCATTGTCATGTTCAAGAAACCAGTCTGAGATGATTCACGCTTTATGACATGGCGCGTTATCCTGCTGGAAGTAGCCATGAGAAGATGGGTACACTGTGGTCATAAAAGGATGGACATGGTCAGCAACAATACTCAGGTAGGCTGTGGCGTTGACAACTGGTGCTAATGGGCCAAAGGGTGCCAAGAAAGTATTCCCCACACCATTTCACCACCACCAGCAGCCTGAACTATTGATACAAGGCAGGATAGATCCATGCTTTCATGTTGTTGATGCCAAATTCTGACCCTACCATCCGAATGTCGCAGCAGAAAAACTGACTCAGACCAGGCAACGTTTTTCCAATTTTCTATTGTCCAATTTTGGAGAGTCTGTGCGAATTGTAGCCTCAGTTTCCTGTTCTTAGCTAACAGGAGCAGTATCCGGTGTAATTTTCTGCTGCTGTAACCCATACGCCTCAAGGTTGGACATTTTGTGCAATGAGAGATGCTCTTCTGCATACCCCAGTTGTAACAAGTGGCTCTTTGAGTTACTGTTGCCTTTCTATCAAATCGAACCAGTCTGGCCTTTCTTCTCTGACCTCTAGCATCAACAAGGCATTTTCTCCCAGAGAAATGTCGCTCACTGGATATTTTCTCTTTTTCAGACTATTCTCTGTAAACCCTAGAGATGGTTGTGCATCAAAATCCCAGTAGATTAGCCATTTCTGAATACCATTCTGATGCTCGGTTTGACCTGCAGCAGATCAGCTTGACCATGTCTACATGCCTAAATGCATTGAGTTGCTGCCATGTGATTGGTTGATTAGAAATTTGCATTGACAAAAAGTTGGACAGGTGTACCTAATAAAGTGGCCAGTGAGTGTACAAAGGCATAGACATACACAACACCTTCCAAATTTTAATAACTTGGGTTGCAAAAACGGCAAACCTCACATAAAGTGAATATAAAAACAGCTCATAAAATATTTAGCTTGACCTCTCAAGGCTGATGATCAGCATTTTCTAAAGGTTACCTCTCAATGACCATTTTCCTTAATAAAAGGAAAAAAAAGCTATTTTGCTCATGGAAAGTGTTCTGTGCAAGCTTGGCAGAGAAAGCTAGAGTCTGAGCATTTTTTACGTACATGGTTTATATATTTCTAATGCATATTTGTGATATAAACACATTTACCGGTAAAGCCGTCGTCAGCTGTTATTGATCGTAAACACTTTCTTTTATGCTACCATGGATTTATGCATCCAGATGGCCTCAAATATATTACAATAACATCTTCATCAAAGCTGTGTGCTCATGAAAGTAGATAATAGAGAAGCCCTCTGTTCTGAAATTAATCATTATTGCGAATTACACAGTGAGTCCAATCAACTGATTCAAAATAAATAAAGGTTCAGGAAATTTCATCTCCAGAGCTTTTTCTGAAAGGGTTTCCCACCACCATCATTTAGCTTTCTGATTTGCTCACTGTTAGGTCAGTAAAATAACAGGGACTTTCTACCAGAAACATACATTTTCACTTACATACTACACTTATAAACATACTAAACAAGCATAAAGTCATAGAATTCAATGATAGAACCAACCCTTGACCACTGTCTGCAGGATGTCACTTCTGAACCACAGCCTTAAAGATATATTGCATGCATTTTATGTTAGATTTAATGCAAATGTGACTGTGACAAAGCGGATGCTGACAGCAGGGCTGCGGATCCAAATGCAGGATTTATCAAACAGAATGGTCAGGCAAGCAATAGTCAACACTAGGGCAAGAAGATTTAAAAGATGTTAACAAGCAAATCCAGAGTCGTAGTCAAATATCATCAAATATCAGCTGTGAGTGTGTAATCAAAATCTGCTTTATTCGCGAGTCAAATTCACTTTTCAACAGATACGGATTAGCATGATGGGCAGGGCTTCAGTATGCCCGGTGACTGTAGCTTTGTTGCTAAATGGCTAACATGGATTTTATTGAGAGAATAGCTGTGTTTATGTACTTTATGAAGGCTGAAAAACAGCGTCGATTTGTTTGGAGTCGTGTCTGAGTCCACTAGATCCTTTCAGAGGTGCACCCAGCTCTGTGAGTTCATAAACTCCTCCAGTAACTTAACCTGGATGATGGAAGCTTTCAGCGGTGCTTCTGACTGAGACGAGCCCAGTTCGATCAACTGTTGTTCAGTGTAGGCAGGAGGCTTTCCTCCGGTACACCAATA
The DNA here is from genome assembly GCF_052040795.2 of Danio rerio. Lineage (NCBI taxonomy): Eukaryota > Metazoa > Chordata > Actinopteri > Cypriniformes > Danionidae > Danio > Danio rerio. Next base: position 18,809,089 of record NC_141021.1, read on the forward strand.
ACAGGAGCTACATCATAAACACACCCCTACAAGAGAAAGCTCCTGATTGGTTAACGTGGCACTAATGTCCACTGAAGTTCGAAAATCTGAACTTCTGCGGACATTAGTGCCACGTTATCCACGAAACTTGCATTAAGCGTGTCAATCGCGCAAAACACTCAACTCGCACCACCTCATTCGAGCGTATTGCGCCGCAGGATGTCTATTTGTGTCTTTGCATTGACTTAACATGAAAATCACTCATGCTTGATGCTTCTTCTGTGTCTGGTGTGAACGCAGCATAAGAGATCACGTAATAAATCAGCAAGCTGAGCACACTGTAAAACATTTGAAATGTTGTTTCTAAAACACCTTATTGTTTTAGTATTTGTGTGATATTAATAATGACCTCCAGATCAAGAGTGTCTGTGCTCCACTTCTGACAACTTCAAATGCCAATGTGAGTCAGGATTGCCTTCTGAGGGTGCAAGTCATTTATTAAATGAATAAAAGTTTCAAGCAGCTACTCCTACCGTAGTAAATCCTGTTTTGACATTTGGCGCCAGTTAATCAGGAAGTGACGATTTTGTTCGCTTTGACTTGTTGGATGGAAATAGCGCTTTATTCGCACATCTTTTATGCAATAATCCAGTTTTGCAAATAAATTTAATTAGCATTTTTGGATAGAAACATAGCTACTGTCTGTAGTGATGGTGACAATTCACGAATGAATAGTTTGTTTTTAACTGGATCTTATAAGTGAACCGGTCGAACCAGTTTATTAAATTGAATGGAGTTGTCATGAAATGGTTTATGTCTTCACTACTAACATACCGGGTACCCCCTCAGACTCAAAATAAACCAATATCCTGAGCTATTCAGTTACTAGAACAGTACACTGACTCATCTGCTGTGAAAAAAAGAGACCTGATGAAGATGATGAGTGTGAACCGATTATTAGTTCCCTCGCAGCATGCTCTCTCATTGAGTGTGTGATTCAAACTGACTAAGGTCATTTTTATTCTGCATTATATTTTGTAAAAGCCAATTAAGTAAGGTAAAAAGTAACCTAAATTATGACTTATTTTTTGACATTAATGTGTTACTTTACTTGTTACCTTGGAAAAATATTATTACGTAACGCGTGTTACCCCCAACACTGGTAACCATATGTTTTTTGACTTTCACTTTTAATTAATACTACAAATGAAGTGTTTTACTAGTTCCAATCCTGGAGGGAAATCCACCAGTTGCTGTTACTATGGAAATGGGAATCTCACAAACTCTGATTGAACACTGCAAATGTTATTATTAAATAAGACTGCACTAAATAAGTTTTATTTTTGATGTATTAAAACTGAAAACCTGAAGCTAATATTTTTTTCATATCTGCCAAAAAAGCAAAAAGAAAACAAACATTTAATTGCCATTATTAGTTACTATTTTAATTAATATGATAAAACAAACATTAAAAGAAATTTCTAATAGCATTGAACTTGAAACGATTTCATGATAAGACGTTAATTAACTTTAATTCATAACCCAAGGCTAATATCTTTGTTGTGATGACAGAACAATTATCAACCACTCTCAGTACAAAATTGGGTAGATGTTTGGTGCATATTGCATTTTCAAATGCTCATTAGTCACTCACAGTACTTTCAAAGATAAGACACAAAGGGACTTTTTACACCTGGTCACTTCATACTTTTATTTCTGATCGGATAGCTGAGACAAACAATAAATCCAATCTCTCAAACCACTTCTGGAGGTGGTCCGGGATGTATTTCGGATTAAACTGGACAAGTCTAAATGCATCTGGTTGTTGAAACCAGTCATTCATTCATTCATTCATTCATTCATTCATTCATTCATTCATTCACCTTCCACTTTATTTATCAGGGGTTGCCACAGCGGAATGAACTGACAACTATTCCAGCATATGTTTTATGCGGATGCCATTCCAGCCACAACCCATTACTGGGAAACACCAATACACTCACAAATAAACACACACACACACACACACACACACACACACACACACACACACACACACACACATAAACATAAACATACACGCACTCATAAACTACAGCCAATTTTACCCAATTCTCAAATGTTGTCAAATGATTGAATGGGCATTATCAGTGGTGGTTATCAGCTATTAGTAGGCTCAGAAGGCTGTTCCACATGGTTAATCAGCTATACTAATAGAGAAGACACCAGATCCTTATCTGTTTTTACATTACTGTGGGAGTTGGGTTTAGGGTTGAGGTAGAAGTTAATAAAATACAATTAATGGGAAATTTAATACATAATAAAAAAATCTTGTTAACTTCTGGCCACAGAAGTTGTCATGTTCAAGAAACCAGTCTGAGATGATTCGTGTTTTATGAAATGGCGCGTTATCCTGCTGGAAGTAGCCATCAGAAGATGGGTGCACTGTGGTCATAAAGGGATGGACATGGTCAGCAACAATACTCCGTTAGGCTGTGAGTTGACACAATGCTCAACTCTAGCCTCAGTTTCCTGTTATTAGCTGACAGGAGTGGCACCCGGTGTGATCTTCTGCTGCTTTAGTCCATCTGCCTCAAGGTTCAACATGCTTGGTTGTAACAATTGGCTATTTGTGTAAGAAATTAGGAAGGTTATGCTGACTGACAGGGGGAGTATCACAATGGAGTGTTTAAACAAGATCCATTTTGTTGGGTTTTATTCACCAATGCCAGTATATAACTCTCCACATGGTATCAGGCTGGTTTCTATATCATAAATACATAGAGCCCAAACAAATAAATCAATAAACATTACTCCATAAATAGATATTTTCTCTTTTTCAAACCATTCTCTGTAAACCCTAGAGATGGTAGTCCGTGAAATCCCCAGTTGATCAGCAGTTTCTGAAATACTCAGACCAGCCGTCTGGCACCAACAACTATGCCACGTTCAAAGTCACTTAAATCTCCTTTCTTTCCTATTCCGATGCTCTGTTGAACAGATCATCTTGGACAGGTGTACCTAATAAAGTGGCCGGTAAGTGCACAAGTTTGATATATAAACTTACAACAGCTGAGAATCAGGGCATAAATGAATACAACAAAAAATAAAGTAACAAATAATATGCAGCAACGTGTGGAGGAGGCAAGATAATTTACTTGAGCACAGATTCTTCTTTTTATCCATATATACTTATTTCCACACCACACACACAAGACTGCCAGGGAAGTATATAAGAGAATAATGAAATTCAAATCACTGACACAAAACACCTTCCTTTGCATAGTCTTTCCATTCTCTAAAAGAAGCGCATACACAAAACGCAGATATAATAAATGCCAATTTCTCTGCTCCACAAAACAGTAAGGATATAAAAGATAAAAAAGACTGGAATGTCTGTAGGTTTAGTGAAGCATGCGGTTTATGGAAAGAATCTGTTTTAAAGGAAAGTGTGCAGGAAAAAGATAAAGCTTTGCGCAGTGATTTGTAGTTTTCAGATTTCCAGGGCTCTGAAGGTTTTCAAGGAAGGATTTTTTCAGAGCGTACATGGATATTTTGTTCTACTGTATTCCATTCGGCTCATGTTGAATCCATTTCATTTCAATCCAGTGCTGGAGATAAAGTCTGAGACACTTGGAAGAGTTTTTAATCTGTCAGAGCGTGTACTCTCTTCAGTTTGTCAAATCACCCAGATACAAAAATAACAGCTTCGGTGAAAACCGCACTCCGAGATTAAAACACATCTTTCCCCCCTATGCAAAACAAGGTGAGGGATGTGTCATATTTGACATTAAAGATATAAATGGGCAGTTATAGAAAATAATGATTCATAAGAGCTCTCATATTGCCGGCCCCTTACTAAAACTTGTTGTCAGGCAATTTCAGTTCCGCTGTGAGGTCTTTTATGTCATTTGTTTGATGTAACGTTTAGGAGGGTGAAAGGCATGATAATGTGACAGCTGTGTGTGTGTGTGTCTGAGAAAGACAGCAAGGAGAGAAAGGCCTCATTAGAGCTGTCCGCGGCCGTTTGAATGAGGTGGAATGAAATTCATGCAGAAAGACAGAAGGAAGAGGTATTTTTTGATGATTTGAAGCCTGCAGTAGCAGAGGTGTGCTTAAGGAAAGATTCAGGACATCAGAGGAAGATGCTCACCTCCTCTTCTGTCAAATTCATTCACAGTCTCACGCACTGCTCTTCTGGTTTTCTCATTATGAAGCTGCTCGCTGACTGGCTGGATAATTACTGTGAAAATACAAAGATGAAGTGTTCTAATGTTTTTAGGGGCTGTTTTAACTATAGTCTTGGCCATGTGGTATATATTTGAGCCCAATGATAAAAGTTTGAGGTCAGTATATGCTCACTATGATAAAAAATGATAAAAGAAATTATGTGAAATATTGATAAAGTTTTTTTTAAACCCACTACTAAAATAATTGGTTGATTTATTAAAGCACTTTTACAATTAATGATGAATTTCCACTTACTATTCCAGTCAGCAGTGTAATGTGATTATTTTTATTTTTTAGTATTTACCATATTATTTGCTGATTTGCTTAAAAACATTTTGTATTATTATCACCATTTAAAAGTTTTTTTAATTAAAAATTTAAATTGTACTGCTTCATATTTTGGTGGATACTGTATCAAAATATTTTCATAAAAAGCTTTAAAAAACAATATTTGCCCCAACCCCGCCCCTAAAAAAGATCTTGAATTAATATTCAAGATATTTAGCTTAAATTCTCTTGTATGTGGTTTTGTCTCAGATTTGTGCAATATAAACAATATTGCATGAACAACAAGTGCTGCTTTTGTGCAGAATTGCATATGTGCCAAATATGTAATATATTAAAGATGTGTTATGGCTAATGTCAGTACATTAACAATGTAAAATTCTGCATTTATATTTATTAAAAGAAAGCACCTGCTAAAATAAGGTAAAACTATGGGTAAAGGTTAGGGGGTAGGTTTTTATCTGTACTTGTAATTATTACCTAGTATATGTAATTATTAGAATAAATACATACTAATTACTATGAAAATAGAAAGATGAAGGGCCCTATCATACACCCCCCAGCAGTAAGGTGCAAGACGTGTTTGGTGCGATGTGTTGCTATTTCCAGACCAAAGCCACACAAGTTTTCTCGTTTTACTCCATATTGTTTAAATAGCAAATCCATTTGCGCCGCTTTGAAGACTCATGGGTGTGCCGGTCTAGAAAAGAGGTGTGTTAAGGTGCATTGTTGGCACATTGCTATTTTGAGGAACTAAAACAGACTTTTACCAACTGACCAGCTGAAAGCAGGTCTAAAGTCCAGCGCAGTTAGTTATTGTGCTTTAAATGTTTACTCATTACTTAATACACACAGGATGTACAGCAATACGCAAATATCTTTACAAATGAAAAAGAATTAAAGGATCAAAATGTTACAAAAATGATCATTTTCTACATAAATATAAAAACCAATACCTTCATGCCTTCATCATCTCTGTTTTTTTCCAGTTAATTCATAACAGTTTGCATTAGTATAATGTTATTATTATTAGCAGTAGTATTTATTATATGCATATTTATATTTGTTTTAATAAAAGTGGGTTTTGATTTGTCCACCTGTCAGGTTTTGGACCATATGGGGCATAAGAATGGGATGTGTGTTTGGAAATAACTTAGTTTTTTGACCACACTTCATTATTATTGTTTATTTATTAGTTTGTTGGAAATTAGAACTGAATTTAGGAATAGTTTTGAAATAAATCTTTGCACTTAAATGAAATTATGTAGGTTAAAGAATGTCTTCAGTGGTGTGCACACAACACCATTTCCCTATCCACGAAAGTAAAGAAGTAAAGAGTTAAAGTGAAGAGAAAGTAAAAAATAAAGTAATGCAGAAGGCTTGTTCTTTATCCTCGGGCTGCAGATGGTCTGTTAAACTGTTTTCTCGCTATAGCGAAGCATTCAGTTTTTACACTTACAAAGTACGCAATGCAAATATCAAATATACCATAAACTCTTAGTAGTACGAGTAGTAGTATAGTATAATCGTATTACATTACTATAATATAATATAATATGCTAATTTGCATGAAAAGCATCTGTTAAAAATCAGAAGAAGAAACCATAGTTTTTAGAAACACACTAGTTTCGCGTTTTTTCAGTATATGCTGTGACTACTAATTTCAAAAACTTCATTCATGCATTCATTTTCCTTAAACTTTGAAACGCCAACTTATTCACCATATGTTTTACACAGCGGATGCCCTTCCAGCCGCAACCCATCACTGGGAAACATCCATCCACACTCATTCACACACATACACTACGGATGATTTAGTCTACCCAATTCACCTGTACCACGTCATTGGACTTGTGGGGGAAACAGGAGCATCTTGAATTAGTATTCAGAATATTTCGCTTAAATTCCCTTGTATTAATATATAATAAATAAGCAATATTGCATGAACAACACATGCTGTTTTTGTCCAGAATTGCATATTTGCAAATGAGATATTCATTTTAAGCAACAATTCAATTAATATTTAGACTGTTGTTGTGTTTTTCTACAGATGTTTTATGCTTCTATTAGTGTCATACATTAAATACTTGTGTATTCCTGTAAATTTTACATTAAAGAATTGACAGAATAAAAAATGCAAGAAAGCACTAGCTAAAATAAAGTTAGGTCAAAATAGGTCAAGGAAAGGTTAAGGGGGTAGGTTTTTAACTGTTTTTATAAATATTATCCAATGTACGTACTAGAGCTGCACTATTAATCGAAAAAGGATCAGATCTCGATTCGACCCCCTAGACGATGTTAATCTCATTTCTACGATTCTGCCAATCATATTTTCGAGGTCAGGAGAGAAGCAAAAGCAGCTGCAAAAGTTTTCACGTACAAATATTTACATAATTTGCTCAGCAACATGGACACGTCCAAATGGTATTAAAATGAGTCACATACTATCTTTATAAGGTATAATTTACCCAAAAATGTAATTTCTGTCTTCATGTAAAGATGTATTCGCAGCCGCGAAATCACACGTGACAAACCGCACTTAGCAGTGAAAATAAAACCAAAAGCTTGCACATCATTAAAATAATCATATCGCATTTTAGAGTTATGATTAGTCAAACATTTAATATGTTTTCCTTTCATAGCGAACACAAAGTGTTGTGCATGAGAATAAATGTTTAAGTGTCAGTATAACTACTCGAGTCTATATAATGTTGAATATAATAAAGGAGGGAATCTGATAACGACAAACGTCTGATTTTAAGCAGAAAAAAAATGGTCTAATAATGTTGTCAATGACAGATTGCAAGTACATGTCTCAAACACAATAATTCCTAATCAGAATTATGAATAGTATGTCATCAAATTTGTCCTGGTCACTAATGTGCGGTGAAATGAAGTCTGTTCAAGTCCACAATTCAAAGTCTATTCAAAACTGAGCATTAACCAACAGTAGACCTACACATGATATTATTATTGTTGTTGTTTTACCATATGTTTGAGAAATAAGAATAATAATAGCCTACTCATTTTAACCTCTACAGAGGAAATGAGAAAATCGTGATCTTGATTTTAAGCAAAAATAAAAATTCAAATTTTTTCCAGAATCGTGCAGCTCTTATACGTACTTAATCACATACATAAATAGTACACATAATCCACATGGAACTGGACTGTAAAATAAAGTGCTTTCAGAAGTGTACTGCACTTTATAAAATACAGTTTTGCTAATGAATTACATTGAATTTGGAAAAAGAGTGGGTTTCTTTGACCTGGTTGAGCAAACACCCAGAACACCAAAGTAGTGTCCTTAAAACCATCCAGAACACCCTAGCAACTGCACTGCAACATACACCAAAAGCCAATCAGAACACATCTGCGCTGCAATGCATCCACATACAAAACACCCCGATACAATGGCTTTCACCCAGCCAAGCACTACACATCATCAAACAAGATTCACCAGAAAGTATGTGCATGATCTAAGCAGCCATACAGAATCATATAGAACTCATTAAGCTGTATGGTATGGAGGAAACAGATCTTATAGCTGTCTTGCTCGTGACAGATTGAGGCAAAGGGAGGAATGAAATGAAGGAGAGATGAAACACCACAAGCAGCAAATAAAGTGATAAATGGTCAAATGAACAGTAAATGATGTGTGTGGGAGTGGCTACATGTTGATGGATGGATTGATTGAAAGGGAGACTGATGGATGCAGTGATTGGTGGCAAGTGTTGAAGGCGGGCTGTGCGTCACACTGGAGCACTTAACTGTGTCATATCTCACATTTCTATTGGCAGAGATAAATTTGCTGGTTTTTGAGATGAACAACCCGGATGTTTTATTGCAAACTTTAACAGTTTCAGAATGTTTTATTACTAGTGGTACATGGAGTTTAAAGATTTTGATCAATTTGGATTTAGTAACAGCTGAAAAACCTTTGCAGTTGCAAACTTTCCAGTGATTATGTAATCAAATTTATACACAGACTACACAGTAAATGAACATATATATACACTGTAAAACCCAACAGTCAAAAATGAAATGAGTGTAGTTAACTCAAAATAGACTGAAAGTTAATTCTACTTATTTGAAGAGTTTTGAACTCAGTGTTAAGGGTAATGAGTTAATTAAATACCTGACTACAACTTAAATCGAGCAAGTTGACAGTACTCATATAGATTTGTTGTTTTTTTTAACTCAAATGGTTCGTTGCAATCAGTTTCCTAAACAGTTTGAGTTTTCACGTACATACATTTACATAATTTGCTCAGCAACATGGACACGTCCAAATAGTATTAAAATGAGTCACATCCTGTCTTTATAAGGTATGATTTACCCAAAAAGGTCAGTTCTGTCTTCATGTAGTGATGTATTAGTAGCCGCGAAATCACATGTGACAAACCGCACTTAGCAGTGAAAATGAAACCGAAAGCACGCACATCATTAAAATAATCATATCGCATTTTAGAGTTATGATTAGTCAAACATTTAATATGTTTTCCTTTTATAGCAATTTTGAGTTGCCTTAACTTATTAAGTTTTACTGTACTCAAGTCATGTTTAACAGAGGAAGGAATCTTTCATAGTAATTCCTATAATTTTTTTTTTTTTCAGGAAAGTCTTATTTGCTTTATTTCAGCTAGAATAAAAAAATTTTTTTTTAAATTCAACCATTTTATTATTAGCCCCCTTATGCAATTTAATTTTTTTCAGATTGTCTACAGAACACACCATCGTGATTGTTATGGCTGTTGCTTTTCTGTGCATGTGTCATGACGTCACTCACCATTTGTTTCATTGAGCCTGGTTGGTCCACCTGCAGCGAGTTGACCTATAGCAAATTGGCTATAAAAATTAATTGCCGCAGAGCGGAGAGAGAACACTTCACTGCCAGCCATCAAGCTTTTTTCTCTTGAATTTAATTTCTTGACTTATTTAGTCTTTATTTAGTCTTTTAAATGCCTTACTGTCCTTTGGGTTTGTTAGTCTTAGGTTAATGTTAGATATTTGTCGGACAATGTGAGTTTCAATTCTTTATTCGTTCTTATTTAGTTATAGCACGTGATTTGTTACGATTGTTTTGTTATAATAAATGTATTTGTTTGCTGAAATTGGATTCACATGTCCTCTTCATGTTGCATTATCTTGTGAATTAAACTTTGAGAATAGGTTCTTAACAGAAATACAATGATTTACCCAATTACATAACTTGCCTCATTAAAATATTATCTACTGTCATCATGGCAAAGATAAAAGAAAATTAGTTATTAGAAATGAGTTAATAAAACTATTATGTTTAGAAATGTGTTGAAAAAAATCTTCTCTCCATTAAACAAAAATTGGGGAAAAATATATATGGGGGTCTAATAATTCAGGGGGCAAATAATTGTGTCTTCAATTTTATGTATGTGTGTGTAAATATTAAAACATATTACTAGTTAACAGAAAACTTTTTTTAATAATTAAGTATCAAATTATACTTAAATGTATAATAAAAATATTCTTAGAACACATAAAACATCAGCAATTATATGATTAAGTAGTCAAAAATGAGTCAAATACTTTCATATGTTTAATTAAAAGTAGCTACAAAACCTAAAGGAAACTAAAACTTACACTGTGGAAGGAATTTTCACTACTTTCAATAAAAAAGGAAAGCAAAAAGTGAGATTTGCAAACAGAAAAAGAAAAAAAATGTGTATGAAAAAATGTAAAAAAAAAAAAAAAGTGTTAATTTAAAAAAAAACTCGACAACAGGGCTTTGTATATAGTCCAACTTTGTAAGCAGGAGTTGTTGGGGGTATAACAGCATATTGTGTGAACTATCCAGATTTACATCAACAAAGAAATTTACTCCTCAGCGCAACCTTCCTAGGACCTACATATAATGCTTAAGAGACATTCTTGTCACTACAGCTGCTTCAGCATCAAGTCAACGAATGAAGGACCGTCAACTCATAATGGGCAGGGTCTGTTCTATTATGACAGTTGTGGGCAGGACTTGTACACATGATGTCAATTTGTACAGGCCCCACCCCTAACTCTTTAATATTACATGAAAACAAGTTCTCAGTTACAGTGTGCTGAGCTTTATGTGCAAGTCTTTAAGTTAAAATTTTCAAAAACCACAGCAGACATAAGTATACTGTTTTAGATGTTTTCTGTTTTTTTTTTAGTTTTCAGTCTTGCACTGCATTAAACAGGAGTTTGTGTGTCTTCATAGGTCTGCTGAGGCTGAAAGGCTCGGCGATTGCTTTAGGGGATTATATCAAGCTTTATCAGCAGGATAAAGAGTTCAAAAGAGCAGTCTGCCCTTAGTGCTCGTGCTAATCTCTTATGCATATCAGCCACAGCATTAACAAAACTCCTCAGCATTCTAATAGTGTTTCCGAATAAGACACTGATACACTCTGTACCAAAATTTCTCAACAGACGACTGGCTTAGTGGTTAGCACTGTCGCCTCACAGCAAAAAGGTCGCTGATTCAAGTTTTGGCTGATTCAGTTGGCATTCTGTGTGGAGTTTGCATGTTCTCCCCGTGTTCGCGGTTTCTGTTTCTGATTTTAACCTGTTTTATTCAATGTGCATTCAATTTGTCTCAGCAAAAAAAAGAAAAAAGAATCCACGATAGGTTGTGTGCTTTCAGTTTTCATGTTTTTCTGATGTTAGTTTATTACCATTTTGCATGACATGTATAGCCATACTAAAAGCAGCAGCAGATAGTTTACCTCATTATTGACTATAACATAACTAGCAATAGCATTGTCACAATCACCAGCAATCTAATCCTGGCAGATCGCTGGTAAAAACACATATTACTAAAGACTTACAAATCCGCCGGCACAGAGACTACAGGTCCAGTCATGCACCACACACAGCTAAAGCTGTTTAGAATTGATGACAAGGACTTTAAAAATAGCACAGGCACACACACTAGCTGCTGAGTCTTGTTTAACTGTGTGTGACATTATGACACGTTTTCTTTTGCCTTGCCTTCCCTTTTTGTGTTTGACCCTTGCTTTAATTGTTTTGTTTGTTTATTTACGTTGTATGCTGCCTGCCTTTTGACCATCTGCCTGTTTATCGGCCATGACTCTGGATTGCCCATATACATCAGTTTGTTTCTGTATTGATCAGTGCTTGCCTGATTATTCTCATCATAACTCCAGCATTTGGATCTGCACTCCATTGTTAGTGTCCCGTTCACGTTACAAGCATAGACTAACATTATATGTATTTATTCTAATAAAAGTACCATTTTATTGGGTTTCTTAAATGAGCTTTATTTTATTTGGATTTTGATTTTAAGTTGAACAAACATATTTAAATTAAATAATCTTGGTCTATGAAAACAATACTTTCACTTTCCCTTTGAGTCTATGTAATTTTTTTTTTACTTGGGCAGAATAAATATTTTGATCAATAAAAAATTACACTTTTCATTTTCCTCCAATTCAAAAATATTACTTATATTACTTGAGGGTAATTCATAAATTTAGCTGCAACAAATTACAGTATTTTTTTAGGTTGGTTCAAAGCAAGGTTATGATTTGATCTATGGTTTAAAAAAGACTTTAAGCTAAAGTGAGTGTATATATATATATATATATATATATATATATATATATATATATATATATATATATATATATATATATATATATATATATTAGGATTTAGGATATATTTAGGATTAAACGGAATGGTATAATTCGAACCAAAGATAATTATACTTTAAGAAAAACTACAAATCTTAGCTGTAACAAATTACAGAATTTTTTTTTTTTTTTTTTTTTTTTTGTCTACTGAACTACTTTCAAAAACCTAGAGCTACCTGGAACTGTTGGTGTAAAATAATTTAGACTTTCAGTATAGTCAAAACTGAAGTACCAACTTTACCATATTATTTAAAAATGTAGACTTATCTAAAATATAGCTATTAGATTAATAACTGAATTATATGGTTTTCTATTATTCTCGTTATGGCTATAATGGACAACCAATTGATCACATCAAAGAATAGTAGAAATATTCAATAGATGTGGCTGGGACTCTCGAGCGGCCGGCAGTCATACCTGCAGTAAAACCAATCACTGTGCAATCAGCTGCTCATTCAGCTTAACTCTCTCACTGTGTGCTCTATTATCACTGTTAAAGGTGTATTTCCTCCTTGCTGTTTCTTAATAGTACAAAATCGCTTCCAAATTACAAATCTAGGTAGGTCAGCACTGATTTTGCTCAAAGATTTTATGATCGCTCTCATATAGTTTAAAAAGATGCTAGCACATACATACAAACCTTTTAGGTGTCTGGACCATTATTTCTGGTTATCACAGTGTCATTTTAGGAGCAAATGTAAACAAACAAAATAAAAAGAAATACAATAAAAACATTGTGGATACTCTTTGTTCTGTGTTGTTTAAATATCAGTAAAACTGCTCCAGAGTTAGTTTAAAAATTGGCCAGAAAACAATGTCTATTTTTTAGCCATTGTTTTGTCTATTTTAAGACATCTAATAACAGCTGTATTTAAAAAAAACAGTTCTTTTTGTTTTAGCCACAATTGGCAAAATAAATCAGACTATGAAAATGTGAATGTTATACGTGATCGATTTAATAGCATTGAGGTTGGAAGTAGGACATTTTACAGCTTATTTTCCCACCTCTGATTGTGCCAATGCAAAAAAATGGCCATTCACACAGAAATTAAAGTTAAAAACAAAATGTAATACTTAGGAATGTTCCACCTCCAAAATATTGGCATCAAATAAACCATTGTCGTCATGTCAACTTGCTACTATAAACAAAAGCTTTTAGCGCTTGCCCTTCCTCCAAGTTTCTTTAATTAGCCAACTGCTTTGGGACTGTCATTGATGAGCAATGCTTATGTTTAGAAGTTGAAATTCTGTAACTTCAATTAATTAATTAATTTAATTTGAAGGTTTTGGTCACAGATGTATGCTTTGAGAGCCTTGACTGAAGGACTGAAGGAATCAAATTCGCTGTTTTCCTCCAAGGCAACCCGGGGTGATGAAATATAATTAACTAAACTAGCATTGAGTGGGTTAAAGGGACCAAAACAAAGACAACCGTTCCATCTCGTAAATCACATTTTCAAAGTAGAATATTTGACAAGAATGTTCACTTAGGATGTTTATTAAATATCCGCAAACATAGTGTTATTGATAAGCTTTACTCCTTTTTAAAGTAAAGTAACTAATCGCTTTTTACAGTGTAGTCTGTACAAGCACTAGTTATAAGACATTTTTATCAAAATGACAAGGTCAAAACAAATAAAAACAGAAACATACACACTGATGAATAAGTCACAGCAACATCAATACCACCGAACATAGTGACCATTCCATGGTCCATTCCAACTTTAACATGAACATTTGCAGCTCTCGACTATACTGAATGTGTCATTGATCTGAATAGCTTGTAATTCAACATCAGTGTATTGGAAACATTCTCAAACACCACCTTGAAGCACCTCAGCAAAGGTATTTTTCTTTCAAGGTAACAGATGAACAGCTAAAAGACCAATCTTCTTGAACGATGGCATGATTGAAATCTCCAACTTTTTTCATGTTAAAAACTTTCAAAAAGGAAATTGCCCTTTCACCTTAAAAGCGGGTGAATTTCCATTTGTACTTTTATCATAATTTCTCCAGTTCCTATTTCTACAAGTGCTTCATCTGCACCTCCATGTAATGTGTCTGATGCTGGTTTCTAAGTGGGTTTCTAAAGAACAAAAAGTTCTTTGTGAAAGTGAAACGTGAGTGTGTGCTGTGAAAATGCAGCAAAAGTTTTAGCAGTTGTAAAAAGTAAAGCTTTTCTCATCTAAAGAGCACTGTACAAAGGAGCCAACACCATGAGTGGATTTTTATGGATTTTGGGACAGAACTGAAAAATTCTAAAGGGTGCTATGAGCTGGATACACAGCTAATAGACCACTAGAAAATACCTTCTCATGATTTACCGTTTATGGAATCAGTTGCCTCAACAATTAAAAGTTTTTGACTCTTCTAAAGCATCAAAATACCATAATATGTTTGCAGATATTTAAAAAACCTACTAAGTGAACATTTATCTAAAAAACAGTGCTAAAGTCAGATTTTCTGCTTTGAAAATGTGCGTTAAGTGCTGGAGCGTCTGCCTTTGTTTTGGTTATGTTAACTCACCCAATGCCAGTTTAGTACCCCGGGTTGCCTTGGTGTGATTTATTTAGTCATGAAGGCTCTTAAAGCATGCGTCCACTACCAAAAATAAGACCTCCGGTGGACAGTGGCGGCCTCCAAAATGAGATGCAGATTCAGAGTTCCACATGAGGTGGTTATCAATTAGCAAAGAAATATGAATATTACGAATATAAACATTAGGTGCATGAGCAGATTACATTGTGACCCTGTCTCTTAACAAAATGCTACATGACAAGATTTGAAGCAATTTGGCTGTTTGATTTAAAGCAACACAACATAAATTTAAACACAGCCATTCAAAATAGTGCATTCACTGCACTCTAACGAATGCTAAGGTTTACAGTCTAATTAAAACAAATTAAATGTCTAAAACATAATTAAACGTACATGCTGAATCACTAATATGTGTTGGCTTGCACTGAGTCACAGTTCCGAAGTTCAATTTCAAGCGGTTTATTTTATTTTCAAGATCTGAGTGGAATGGTCTGCTGCTGCTTTCAGTAGTATGGCAATAAATGTCATGTAATATGACATTCAAACTTACATTAATAGCATCTAACACTGAATAATAGAAGTATAATAGAAATAGTAGTCATTTTTAAAATATACTTTTCAGGTATTGGTTGGAACCAAATTTCTTAGTCTAAAAACTTTTAATATGGAAAATATTCTTCCTATAGAGTGCTGTTGCTTTTATTTAGAAAATTAAAACCAGCCTTTGTTAATATTGATGTTAATACAAATCTATCAACAACAGTAGTACATATCTAACAAATGCGTTTAATGATTAAAATAAACATTTCACTTTCTTGCAAGGACTTCATCTATTACTTATATATTTTAAGCCAATAAATCAATTAGATCATGAAAAGTAAATGAAAACGTATGAAATGTCCTATAATGTTGAGTTCCTGAAAATCTTTAGTGGCAGCAAATCAATCCATTAACATAAACAGTGGCATTGAGCTAGTCATTCATTTTCTTTTCAGCTAAGTCCCTTTATAAATCAGGGGTCGCCACATGCAGCATATTTTTAAGTAGCAGATGCCCTTCCAGCTGCAACCCATCACTGGGAAACATCCATACACACTCATTCACACACATACACTACAGACAATTTAGCTTACCAAATTCACCCATACCACGTTTTTTGGGCTTGTAGGGAAACCGGAGAACCTGGAGGAAACCCGCGCGAACGCAAGGAGAACATGCAAACTCCACACAGAAACACCAACTGACCCAGCCAAGGGTTAAAATCAGTGAACATCTTGCTGTGAGGCAAACGTGCTACCCACTGCGCCAAGGTGCAGCCTGAGCTACACTCAGTCAAATGTAAATGTAATGGTATAGCACATTTATTGTGTATGGCCATGCACCCAAAGCACTTCACAATCATGAGGGGGGTCTTTCCACAACACCCCCATTATGCAGCATACACGGCAGCCACAGAACAACAGTGTCAGTGCGCTCACCACACTCCAGCTACAGTCTAGTTCAGTCAAACATTTACTGCCACAACAAACTAGTCTAAGATTAAAGATAAAAACACAAGATCAGGATAAGGAAATGTTATTGTAACTACTAGCTTAATAACCTCCAGTCTTTTTTTTCACACATTTGTGTTTCTCTGTTTATAGCTGAAATGCCAGCAACACCATTAGACAAAAGCAAGTCACAAACTAACACTTTTAGGTTTTCTCAAGAGTAAAAGCACTTGGGGTTCAAAATTATTTCCTATTTTTCAGATTAATTTTACAAATGCCTGGTACAAGTGCAGTCTTGTTTCAACAGAACATAACCTTTTTTCACTTTAGCTATGTTAAATGCGAGTATTAAAAATTTCCCCTTTAAATGTTTGTTTGGTCTTTCTAAAAAATACAAGATGAGTGGAAAAAGAATAACGTCAATAAAAGCTACTATGTGTGAAACTGGACCCTTACTATGTTTTAATGAACTTGATCTTTCTTCACACATTTTTTCTTCTTTACACACTGTTGATATAGCAACAAGTTGGCTGATTAAAAATACAGGCCTATGGCAACACATTCTTGCAAAGAAATAATAAGTTGCTGTTTTTTGTACATCAAAGTGGCGCTAAGAAATGTGTTCTTCTAAATTCATCAAGTTGTTGAAAACACATACGTAAATTGTACTCCTGCCAAACTTTTTAAAAATGTGAATGTGCATGAGTTGTGGACTACATGACTATCAGACACAAGCAGTTGCTGTTGGTTGAAATGCTATACTTTAGATATACTTGTAATGGTTGACTTGAATAGGCTTTAAATTTGTCCTGGTCGTTAATGCACAACCATTTATAATTCTGGAGTTGAATTATTATGTTTGAGAAATATGCTTGCCTTTATTTTACTGGTAAAATTACACATGATTCCCTCTTGCATTATATTTAACATTATAATAGGCTAAAGTTGTTTTACTGACACTGTTTTGTATTTATTCTTATGCACTTTGTGTTAACTAAAAAAGAAAAAACATCAAAATTCTAGTTGTAATCAAGTCTAAGTCTAAAAAGCGATATGATCATTTAAATGGTGTGTGCGGTTTTGGTTTCACTTTCACTGCAGAGTGTGCTCATGTCATGTCTGCCATCAATCTGAGAGAAAAAACAAACAAACAAACATGCAAATCATACATCTGGCGCGAGTCCCAAACGATTGCTCTGTACAATAAACTGAACATTATTTACAACTTAATAACCTGTTATTCACAGCATATGCAGGTTCTGTTCAGTAAATTAGACATCTTTCAGGATCGCACGCGAATTGTTTCGGTAGTAAACAAACTGCATCAACTCACGTTGATTTCGCGGCCGTGAATACATCATTACATGAAGATGGAAATTACATTTTTTGGATGAATTATATCTTACAAATACTGTATGCTAACCATTTTGGGGGTGTCCATGTTGCTGAGCAACATAAAACAATGTGAAGAATTGTGCGACCACCTTTATGCTTCTCTACTGAACTTGAAAATATAATTGGCTGTGTTGTAGAAATGCTTAATTAAGATAGGAGGGCGAATTGAAATCACAATCTTTTTTTTTTCTTAATCATGCAGCCATAGATGCTAGCATTACACACAGAGATGCAGCACATCTGTAGCCTATAAATAAAATGGAGTGGTATATCTGGCTCTTTAGTCAACATAAGTAGTTAAATTTGCATATCTAACAGGATTTAAAGATCTGAATCATATTTGTTTAGTGGGGACTCAGTGGGGACTCAGCTACGGTTGAAGTCAGAATTATTAGGCCCCCTGAATTATTAGCCCGCTGTTTTTTTTTTTTTTCCCCATTTTCTGTTTAATAGAGAGAAGATGTTTTCAACACATTTCTAATCATAATAGTTTTAATACCTCATTTCTAATTACTGATTTTTTTTTTATCTTTGCCATGATGACAGTAAATAATATATCACTAGATATTTTCAAGACACTTCTATACAGCTTAAAGTGACATTTAAAGGCTTAACTAGGTTAATTAGGTGAACTACGCAGGTTAGGGCAATTAGGCAAGTTATTGTATAATGATGGTTTGTTCTGTATACCAGGGGTTCTCAAACTTTTGAGGCCGCAACCCCCAAAATTACAATGCTACTGACTTGTGACCCGCAATATCCTCTGAGGTGGTTATAAATATATAAAAACACACACATATACATATAGGCCCAAGTCTATTTATCATTCAATTTGAAGAACGCCACACAGAGACCATCCTTCATGTTCAGTTATGGCCTGTATTTATTTTAAGTGTATGTGAGTGCCGTAAAGGTGTCAAAGTTTAACCTGGTGCCTTTAAATCAAAGTGCTGTCTCTTTAATATAACGTAAATCACTCCTGGGGGTGCAAATATGGGAAGGCTGATGACTTTTTATTTGCACGTTTTTTAAT
Source organism: Danio rerio (assembly GCF_052040795.2). Lineage (NCBI taxonomy): Eukaryota > Metazoa > Chordata > Actinopteri > Cypriniformes > Danionidae > Danio > Danio rerio. The sequence continues at coordinate 18,827,700 of NC_141021.1, forward strand.
GTAACTAGTAACTATTTTTTTCCTCTGTATGTTATGGAGAAAATACTGTATGCAAATTGTAGTAGTTTAATAAAATGAATTAGATTTTTGGAAATCCCCAAGCAACCCCCCGTCCTTGTCTCGTGACCCCCAGGGGGTCTCGACCCCCACTTTGAGAACCACTGCCATAGACTATGAAAAAATATATCGCTTAAAGGGGCTAATAATTATGACCTTAAAATCTTAATAAAAAAACTAAAAACTGCTTTTATTTTAGCCGAAATAAAACAAATAAGACTTTCTCCAGAAGAAAATATCTTATCAGACATACAGTAAAAATTTCCTTGCTCTGTTAAACATCATTTGGGAAATACTTAAAACAGAAAAAAAAAATTCAATGGGGGGCTAATAATTCTGACTTCAACTTCACCAAATTTTAAGCCGTCAAAAATATAAGCTTAAAAAAATGGGTTATGCTATTCTTCTTGACTCATTCACTATCAAGAAGATGTGACCCTTGATCACAAAACCAGTCATATTTCTCGTTAAATCAAATGGCATTAAATATGAATAAATAAGCTTTTTGTTGATATATGGATAATTAGGTCTAGACAATATTTGGCACAGATAAAACTATATCTACAGGCTTAAAAAAATAAAAATATTGAGAAAATGCCTTATAAGCTGCTTAAATTAATTATACATATTACTATTCAAGGATGGAGAATATTTACAGCACAAAATATCTTGGTGGAACAGGACCTTACTTACTTAATATTCTAATGATTTTGGCATAAAATAAAAGTCCATACTTTTTAGCCATACATATTTTGGTTATTGACTAAAATATACTTGTGCAACATATGATTGATTTTGTGGTCCTGGGTCAACCACAAATGTGGTTGTTTTATTAGCTTTTTTTAAATCAGCAGGGTATAAGTTACTGGGTTACAACTAAAAAGTCCTATAAATTTGTATTATTTCATAATTTCGTTTTTCAGTTCGATTCAAATCCAGAATTTTTGGCTTTGGTTTCAGCCCAGAATTTTCATTTTGGTGCAACCTTAGTAAATGGAATAAAATTCATAAATCAGAGAGCTATCTGATAAAAGAAAGTCTATTAGGTTATCAGGTGTAAACAGACCCTACGAGACAGAGGGAGCCATGAAAAAAGATGCATAACATCTTAAATCTACAGAAGAATATCAGACCAGTCATGAACACAGAACCATCTGGCCTTTCTGACAATACAAGGACCGAGACAAGAGGGCAAACTGTCTAAAAAGTGGCCAAGGGACGAGCTGTAACACAAATAGGTATTTGGCTGAAATGGCAGAAACTATCCAGACAACAACAATATTTATAACACTTTCTAACACAGATTTACCTCTGGGATTGTGGCTAAAAATAAAATTGGCATTAAGTCACATGGGGCTTTCCTGGAGGCCATGCAACCAGGCTGAAAACTTCCTTTTGGATGAAAAAATTGTAGTCTGAAGAGACAAAAGTTCAGGTCTTCAGCCAGAAAGCAAATTCAGCCCAACACCCAATTACAGCCTTTTCATTGGCATAAATAAATAAATAAATAAATAAATAAATAAATAAATAAATACAATTTTGAGAACAACATGTTTGTGCAGGTCTGAAATCTGCATTGACTATTTCAAAAGAATTGACTTTAATTCATGAAATTAATAAATAATATTAGGAATGCACAATATATCGGCGGCCATATCGTTATCAGATTATAAATGCTTTTTAAATTTTATCATTTTCAATCTGATATTAAAATTAGCCAGATATCTTTAAGCCTGCCTCAGGCATGTGTGGGCGGAACATGTCCAGACTTGTCCAGTGCACTATGGCCCTGTTTACACTAATGCGCTTTCGTTTTAAAACGCATAAGTTTTGCTACGGTTACGCCATCCGTCCACACTACGTTGGAGTTCTTGAGCGCCGAAAACAGAGCGTTTTGAAAACGCTGAAGAGGCCGTTTTCATTCTGAAATGCTGCTGTCCGTCTTCGTGTGGATGAGGAAAAACTGAGACATCTGAAAACAGAGGCGGGACTGCTGAGATTCGCTAACTGATAGGGGCTTTTGTGTCATTGCCTTCATCACTGTATCCTTCCCTTATTCGTCAAGCCTCTATCACATGACTATAACACATGGCTTTAATGCTACTGGAAGACAGTACTGTAAACAACAACATGGGCACAGAAATGGGAGCGTTGTTTGCACTATTGTCTGTTTTAGGCACCATTGTGCAGTTATTCATTTGTTACGTTTAGTAACAACTCGACCTCGTCGTCTGTCCACAAAAATACCTCTCTTGCTTTCTTTGCCATCGCGTTTAATGTTCAACCGGCATTTGTTGACTAGCAATAACCAAATGCCAAGCGAGACGCATGCTTTCTCTTTATACTAGAACACGCATGCCCAGAGTGCGCGAATGGTCACGTGATATACGTTTTTGGTGGCGTAGTGTGAACGGAGATATGTTCAGAGACGCTAGGTAAAACACTAGTGTGGACGCGGATCGTTTTTGATCTAAAACGCCGTTTTAAAACTAAAACACACTAGTGTAAACGGGACCTATAACAGAGCTTTCCTCACATTGTTTATTCTTTCAAAGTCTGTCCTTTCTTTGTGTGGTATAGCTGTGCGTTAACAATGCAGTAAGTAACCATATTCCTTATCATTATAGATATGTTTGATACAGTGTAACTGTGTATTTTGGTTTAAATCAATTTTAATAGAAAAATATTACACGTATTAAACATATTAGCAGCGATGCTTATGCTGCTAAACAACTCGTTGTGTTGTTTGTAATCTAATAAGATTATTTGTTTATATCAATGATTTGTCTGGGTAAGATTGTATTAAGTTTGATCGAAATATTTATAATGATTAGAATGAGTGGACGTGATTGCTATTACCACACACACAGTGAGCCTACAGAGCCTTCACATAAGCAAGGGAAATGAGCGCCAGTCACTGAATCCAGCATAGATGTTGTCAACTGCCCGCCACGTTCTGCCTTTATATTACGCACTGTGTTTGTCAAAGTCATCTGTGCTCAATGCTCAGGTGTTGTATCAAAATCTGACTTGAGGACAAATAGAACTCCGCTTAGCGTGCACGTGCATCACACAGCGCCTGCAGTTAAACTTTTAAGCTCACAGAGGTTTATTATAAACCTTTCATCGATATTTTTTTTCCACAATTGACAGCAAGAACAAACATAGAAGCGTTGTCTGATTGAAAAGCAGCACCTACAGATGTTTAAAAGAAATGCAAATGTAATGTGGGATGAACTTATGCTGCATTTTCTTAAGTAAAGTTAAATCATACAATCTGCATTAGCTTTTCGCTTGTACGGTGGCCCTGAACTGTCAAAACACCTCTCAAAACACCTTTTCGGACGTTAAATATTTGTAGTATATCAGCTCTCTGCCTTCAAATCTTAGTTTTAGTTAGTTATCGGTTATCAGCCAAAAAATCCATAAAGGTGCATACCTAAATAATATGAATAATAATTATGACTTAGTTTTAGATTGGTGTTTACATTTTAGTTTAATAAGATATGGATCTCAATAAATAAATATTTATGATATTAATAATAAAAATATAAAATATTTTGTACACTAAAAACATTCAATTTGCATTTAATTGCAAATCTTATATAAAATATCAATTAAACCTAAAATGAATTATGTTACTACTATTATTTTTATTTATAATAGTTATAACAATAATAATAATACTGTTGTTGTTATCGGTTTAGTTATAGCTACTTATGACTTATCTTAGTCCATTATGATAACTTAAATATGATATATGCACATTTATTAATATAATAGTTTGTTTTTATCCAAAAATTTTAGGCAAGGAGCATTAATTTACAGAGTATGAAAATTCACTTATAATCATATGAACACACACACACACCTCTTTGTTGGTAAGAAGCGGTCATTGTTCTGCCACAAACACCGCTTTGTCAACTAAATGGAGCTTTTCTTTTAGAGCTCTGAAGGGACTGACAGGATAATTGTTTTACAAAACAGCTTAAATACCAGATGATCCAATGGTCTTATGCTGGCAGCGTAGAGGACATGAACACTGCTCTGGTGAAGTGCTGGCACACGCAGTCTCTACAAACCCCACCATGTTTACCACAAGACTCAAATCATTATGACTGTTGAGTTTTTGAGTGAGATAATTGTATAATAACAAAAATTGCATTTGAGAGCATGTCTGCGCAGAGACATATTTGACAGCATAATAGTTTTGCTTACCAAATTCCATAAACATATTAAAAAAAAATGTTTTCCCTTAAAAAAGCACACAACTTTAATCTTTAAAGAGCCCATATTATACATGAAATAGGGTCATATCTTGGTTGTAAGGGTCTCCAACAACAGTTTAATATGCATGCAAGGTCAAAAAACACTTTCATGGTCTCATAATCTGCATTTATTTTTACCTAATTATCCCAGCGACTCCTGTATGAATCGTCCAGTGATTCATTTGTTCCCAAACCCCTCCTTAGCGCGAAGCTAATCTGCGCTGATTGGACCAATGACAGTCTGTTGCGATTGGTCGACTGCCTTCAGTCAGAGAGTGAAATGCCAAACAGCTAATCAGCAATATAAAAGTAATCACAGTTCATACACGCTCGATAGTGTAGGCGTGGAGTTTAGCTGCCAGTGGGTCAATGTAAATACAGACAATGGACTTGAAAATACCGACGACTAACTATTTTATTGAGCAAAAACTCCAAAAGCAGTTGAGGAGATCTCCTAGCTTCTCACTCTTTTCACAGACACACACACATATTGCACAAACACACACACGCACTTAACCCTGCTCCGGACGACAACGCACGCACGCGCACGCACGCACGCGCGCGCGCGCGCACACACACACACACACACACACACACACACACACACACACACACACACACACACACACACACACACACACACACACACACACACACACACACACACACACACACACACACACACACACACACACCTCCGGACGACAGCGCGCGCACACACAGACACACACACTACTCCTCGTCCACGGAGCTCCGTTAACGCAGCACGCGTCGCGTTTTTAACGTGACTTTGCACGCGATATGAGAATATAGAAAGTTAACCTGATACAGTACACGCGGTTACAAGTAACAAAACACAACTAAATACATTTGCAAGCCAGAGTCAACGAGGCAACTTTAATCGCACGTACTTACACTTGAGAAATGGAGGAAGAAAAATCCTGACGTCCATCAATAAGTTACTCTTTACTGATCCTTCCTTTAACAAACGCTGATGAAGTATTCTTTGTAGCGAGTAGCTTCCAGAAGTTTCCAGTAGTTTCCAACTGCTTGGCTATAATGCTGAGGTTTCATCTTTGGGTAGAGACTCGATATATCCATCTGCAGTGTGACTTCAATCGACCGGCATGTTTGTGTGTGTGTGTGTGTGTGTGTGTTTGTGGGTGTGTGTGTGTTTGTGTGTGTGTCTGGGTTTCTGCGTCAGAGGGCGGGGCCTCAGGTTTGAAATCTCCCGGGTTTGCGCGTGCACGTGAATAACTTGGTTTCGTTCGTACGTCATGGCGAAACACCTAATGAATCGGTATCAAGGCGACTCGTTTGAAGCACTATGAGTCGACTCTTTTATAGATGAATCAACCGTTTTAAACACTGTACACTAACAGATTTAAGCCTTAGCTGGATACTTCACTTCACTTAAAGCTGTGTTACACACTACATGGAGGGGAATTTTCAAAAACCCATAATATGGGCTCTTTAAATAATATAAAATTGCTCACCATTTAAAGACAAATGCTCACCATTTACTCACCCTCCAAAACTTTTAGGAGTTAATTTTTCTTCTGCTGAACACAAAAGAAGATATTTTGAACAATTTTGTAAACCCATAGCCAATAATATCCATAGTAGGAAAAAAATACAATGCAAGTCAATGGCTGCATCTGAAATCGCATACTTCCTACTATATAGTAAATATAGTATTGCATATGGTATAAAAACAGTATGTGAGCAGAGTAGTATGACCGAATTCATAGTACTCGACAAACCGTAGGCAAGAAGTAAATTAGAAGTAAAAAGTATGCCTACTACATACCGACATAATTCATGAGTGGAAGTGAAGCCGCGCAAGTGACACCAGTACACTTCCACAATCAACTTGTGTTGGGACAACATGAAGGTATAAGTTAACTTATTTTAACAAATTTAGGTGGATTGAACATAAAACAATTAAGTTGACCCACCCAACAAAAACTCAAGAATTGTGTTGTTTCAGTTCATTTTAATTTAGTAGTAGATCTTAATTTAATTTGTAGATCATGCTATAATCACGAATGGCAAATGCAGTAAGTCCAAATTCCATACATCTCACATTCATACTACCCTTAATGTACTTTTGTAACAGTTGAGTAGTAAATTAAAATTTTAATATAGAACCAACTCTAGTAGGTGATTTCAGACGGAGCCTATATGGAAACCAATTCCACAGCATTTTTCAAAAAGTCTTTTTTTTTCAGCTCAACAAAAGAAGGTTTAACAATAAGGATGGCCCAATATGCATGCAAAGGCAATCTTAGAATTGAGAAGTAACACTAATGACAAAACTAATACTGTTCGTGCGAGCAAAAGAAAGCATGTTAATACCGAATGAGAGGATGATCACTCGCACCAACAGCTGATGTGATACGCGTGAAACGCGTGCGCGCTCCCGTTTCCTTGCGTGAAGAAACCATGTATAGAAACGCAACTGATGTTATCGGTTCTCTTTCAAACAGACTAGACAAAAAGGGACGAACATGCACCCACAGTCTTACTGCTTTTTTTAAGAGCTCCAAATTTGTCTTTTTGTAAGCAGCACCGGTTACTTTCTCTTTAACCATTCTTTGAACAGATTATTGATGGGTCTAACCGTGTGTGTGTGTGTGTGTGTGTGTGTGATCATCCTTTTATTATTGCACATGGTTTTAACCAGCTTTCTTTTGCATTAATATGGTTTAATTATAATTTAACATTGCTTTAATGGGAGATTTACTCCCCATTTACGTGTATCTACATGGTGACCTGGGACCTTTAGCCAAGACAGATTACTGTGCATATGCTTTGTTGAATAAAAAGTATAGTATACAGCTATATATTGCTTGTTTTGACACATTTAAAATTTGTGGCTAAGAAATAATTATTTATGTTTGATGTGGTCAGAGATAAAGTTGGTAAGTCCTTCATTTTGAGCTCTGAAAATTCAAGTGAAATAAAATTTAATTGTAATTCTATGAAACCATGACCCATTTCCTCATGCTCAATGAGCAAGCTCCTACACGACACACAGAAAAAGTGAAATGAATGAGGCTTGTGGACATAACCCAAAATTTAAATCAAGTAATTTTTGCATGTTTAGCAAGTCATATTTATGTGTATAAAATATATGGTCGCAACAATAAAATTGTGGCTAATGAAAATGCAGAGTGGCTAGTAACGTTGGAAAACTACTAGCCACAGTGGCTGTGAACAAAAAAGTTCATTTCAAGCCCTGTCTATCGTACACTTTTAGTTCAACTATCTGTTTGTTTATAGGGCTGACAGAAACGGATCTTTTTTTAAGTGACGTAGTCGATGTTATTAAGAACTTAATCTCAGTAAAAAGCAAGCATACAGTAACTAGCTTCATTGCAGTGTTTTTTCCTCTCTCTCTCTCTCCTCCATGTCACTTGAAAATACTGCTAATCACTTTTTAACTGTCTTAAAGATGCTTATTTAATGCCTCTGGTAATTCCGTGACTTATGCGTCGTTAGATCAGGCCGTGACTTTTTCATTAGCGGGAGATTAATTCAAAGGACAAATTCTGGAGCTTGCTATTAGAGACAATTAGAAAAGGCTTTAGAGTTGCAACATTACGGAAGATTCATCAGCGGGAAGAACAAACTCAACCCAGCACTTGTGTAATGCTCTGGTAGATTATTATTCTCAAGGTGATGCACTTTTTTGTTAATTTATTTTTTTATATGAAACACAGAAATCAAAATGTAATTTTCCTTTTTCAATAAATCAATTAATTGAAGGATTGTTCACATCTAAAATGAAAATATTATGCTAAATTACTCATCCTTAGACCTCAGAAAGCCCCCAAATCTCTAATAATCTTCAAGGCATCACTATTTTGGTATTGTTATTGTATGGTCTTGCTTCAGATCAGTTTAGATTTCTTGTTTTAATTTGGCCCATCCAAGTTTTTCAGTAAAGCATTACTGAACTATTGGCTAAAGCAGTGGTCCATGCTGATATAGGGCGTACTCACACTATGTACAGTTGACTTGAACCGGGCTAACGCACGCTTGTCCCCACTCCCGTCTCCCCCGACGGCCCGTACTCACATTACATTCGGGCCTGGGCACACTTAAGTCATTAATGATGCGCTGTTCAGTACACGCTTTCGCTCTGCGCAGCAGAGATTTTTTTTTTTGTTATATTATTTAGTCGCTTGATAAGCGGTGACACGCAGTCAAATATTTCGCCGAACAGATCAGCCACTTTTGACGCTCAAACAATCATTAAGTCCTAGTGCTGCAGGAAATATGAGGTTTGCTGAAGGTGCAGCTGTCGTGCAGTGAGGGGTTTGCATCTTTATTAAACTTCGACAGTTTGTGTTCATTAAACAGTAATGATTAATAAATCCTAGGGATGTAACAGTATCATAATTTCACGGTACGATAATACCGTTTGGTATGAATGGCACGATACGGTATTTATTGAATAATTTACAGGAAAAACAAAACTTATGAAAAGACTCAAAAAAAGTGCCATAAATGTTTATTTACCTTAGCATATCAATGACATACAAATTAGCAATCTATCTGTAAGTTTCGAAACAAGAACTTCAATTTTTCAATTTTAATAACAAAACTATTAAACCATATAAAAAAATAAAGTTTCAATTTAGTTTTTTTGAAAACTCATCACATTCAACATTTAATCACTCACTCACTTAGATAGAGATGGGTTTTTTAAGGAAAATTATCATATAACTATAATCTGGTAAAAGCTGGGATCTCAGGCCATGTCCCCTGCAACAGAAAAAAAACCCTCTCATTTGGGACTGAGGTTTCTGGGACAGAGAGATATGATTTAGCCAAGGTTGACAGCAGTGGGTAATGTTGTGCATCGTCTTTCCACCACTTGAGAGGACAAGCCATGAGTGAGATAGAGGTCTCTTTGCGGTACAAGTCAATATCTGCATCAATCTATCAAGTGTGCTGTGTTCTGCAGTCCCCATGACTGTTTTTAGTCGTATTCCCCAACTTAAATTTCACCACAGTCTGGCAGTGCCTGCATACTGTTTTTTTCTTTGTCTGTCACCTTTTCTCCTTTTTCGTATCTTTTTAGAAAGAAACCGAAATGCTTCCACAAATCTGATTTAAAACCCGCTTTAGGTTCGATCATTTCCAGCTCTTTTTCTTCCCCGCTACTAGCAACACACTCCATTTCCGCATTACTGGATCAGTAGTGACAACAGACCGCAAAGGATGATGGCCACGCCTAGGCTGATGGGAATTGTAGTTCCCGCTACCTCCTGTTCGCTTCATTCGCCTAAGCAAACTTTTCTCAGAAATATAGTTTTATTGAGTCATGCGCCTACGGTAATATTGAAAAAAATTATTATTGCGGTATCACGGTATTTACAATATTGTTACATCCCTAATAAATCCATATCAAACAGACCCTTAAAAGACACGTCTCGCCTTCAGTTTTGGGCTCTTAGAGAAAAAACCCTCCTTTTTTCTGTCTCTCCCTCTCCACACACACACACACACACACACACACACACACACACACACACACACCCTGCAAAACAAAAACTATGAGCTATATATTAAGCAATCTCAATGTACCGTTTAAGTCAGAATTATTTGCCCTTCTGATTAATAACCCATTTATTTTGAATTCCCCAAGTTCTGTTGGGGAACACATTTCTACACATAATAGTTTTAATAAGTAATTTCTAATGACTAATTATTTTATCTTTGCCATGATGACAGAACATACTATTTTACTAATTTTATTAATTTCATTATTGATTAAAGTGCAATTTAAAGGCCTAACTAGGTTAATTAGTTTAAGTTAGATTTGTGAGGCAAGTCATTGTATAACAGTAATTTGTTTTGAAAAAAAATTTTTTTGTTTATGAGGCTGGGCTAATAGTAATGACTATAAAATAATTGTAAAAATAAATAAAAACTGCTTTTATTCTAGCCAAAATAAAACAAATCAGACTTTCTCCCGAGGAAAAAATATTACAGGAAATACTGTGAAAATTTCCTTGCTCTGTTAAACATAATTTGGAAAATATTTTTAAACAGATCTACAGAAAGGAGTGTACAGTGTTCACACTTCACACATGAATGTAAATAAACTGCACTTACAAAGGAATCACACTAGAGTTAGCTTTAATCAACACCTAGATGCCAATGTAAACACAGCCATAAGACTGATTTGAATATAGTGCTAAAGAAAAACAGTTTCTTGCCAAGATGCTATAAGGAATCGGAAGTGTTGCAGGTAAGTGCAACTTCATCTATACGCACAAGTGGCATAAACACACTTAAGTCAATTAACTTCAATTTTGCTTTACAGTAGAGCAAATGGAAATTAACCCTAGTCTTGTTTGTTCATCAACACAGATTAAACATCAGGTTAAAAGAGGTCAGTGCACTGAAGCCCAGTGACCCCACTTGCCTTTACACATGCTGTGAACCACAACAGGCTGCTCATGGGGAGTCGGTCTGCATTGTTTTTCAAATGACTAAAACAGACATTGATGGAATCCTTAACGAATCATTATGTGGAACAATAAACTGATTCTGGTTCCTACTGCTACTGTGCTAATTGAGGGATTTAGGGATTGTCTAGAGAAAAGGTTGAAGTAGTCACGATATAGGGGGAAGAGGGTACTAAAAAGACTTTTCAGTAACATTTATAACAAAAGTTAGAATGTGTTTTACACAGATATGTTTCAGAACCATGTGGAAATGCATACAGTGAAAGTGTTTAGTCTAACTCATTGCATTGTTTATATGCAAGTAAGTATTTTAAATAATAAAGCTTTTCATTGACACATTGTCAGGATTTTACAATATTTGGCCAAGACACACACACTTAAATCTCGAATCTGAGAGTTTTAAAAAATCTAAATTCCTGCCTCAAGCTCCTACGCCAATTCTTCTTCTCTCTCTGCTCCCCCGTTTCCTGTCTATATTCTCTACTGTCCTGTCAATTAAAGGTGAACACCACCACAAAAAATATTTATCTTAATAAAAGAAATAATAATATTAATACTAAATCTAAATGCTTATAAAATCACCTATAATGTGGTCCAAATAAACTTTTTAGCAATCTAAATGTATAATCAAAAATTTAGTTTTTATATATTTACAATAAGAAATGTACAAAATGTCTTTATTAAACATGATCTTTACTTAATAGTTTAATTGCAGTGCTCAGCCTAATTGAGTTCAGCACATTTTGAAAATGAACATTAGTATCTTTCTCTCAGTGAATACAGGCAATGTATTTTGGTGCAATTAAACAAAATATATATATTTTTTTTTACACACATTTATTTATTTTCATAATATTTTAGTCATCAAACATATTTAGAAACTGAAAGATAATACAATTACATTTAAGCAAAATAATGAAAAAAATACAACCTACAAAATTTCAACTAAACTTTTCAATGTTTTGCTTTTCTTGATTTTTCCTTTTTTCAATTTGTATTTAATATTTTTCTAGAACATATACATTTGGCTGTACTAGTTTTGGATGGTTATAGTAAGTTAATTTGTTAGATAAGCTCCAGATTTGGCTTCAGTACTGACTAATATGTATGCCCAAATATAATATTCTATAGCTTGCTATTAAAAATATGAATTTAGACATTTTGTGAGGGGTGTACTGATATATGCTGAGCACTGTGTTTAAGATAAGACAACATCATACAACAACTTCATAGTTAAAAAGAATTCATTTTGAGAGATAAAGTTTATTTAATAATATACATATTAAATATTGTTTTGCGAGAGTGAAACTGGCAAAGTCTGCATGGTAGCTCAGTGGTTAGCACTGTCGCCTCACAGCAAGAAGGTCACAGCATTCCCGTGTGGAGTTTGCATGTTCTCCATGTCTTGGTTTCCTCTGGGTGTTCAGGTTTTCCCCACAGTCCAAAGACATGGGCTAAAGGTGAATGGAATAAACCAAATTGGCCATAGTGTATGAGTGTGTGTGTGTGTGAATATGAGTTTATGGGTGTTTCCCAGCAGAGTTGCAGCTGAAATAACTATGGTTTGAAAAAGTCAAGGTTTTAAAAATGCAAACATTTTCTGTTATGGTGACACGGTGGTGCAGTGGGTACCGCTGTCGCCTCACAACCAAAAGGTCGTTGGTTCAAACCCCAGCTGGGTCAGTTGGTATTTCTGTGTGGAGTTTGCATGTTCTCCCCGTGTTCATGTGGGTTTGCTCTGGGTGCTCCAGTTTCCCCCACAGTCATGTGCTATAGGTGAATCGGGTAAGCTAAATTGTCCGTAGTGTATGTCCTGTTCCTACAGGGTTGAGTGTTGGGTTTACGACTCACCTCGTAAAAATTAGATGTTACGAAACACCAACATTGTGCAGCTAAATATCAACTTTGATTTAAACGGCCCTGTGAGTAATTAAGTCAGCAAAATTTTCTGCTATGACATTCCTACATGCAAGTTTTCTTTGTTTACTACGTGTTTTTTACAACTATTTAATTAAGTTTTTTAGGGCAAAAAATCTAGAGCAGAAAAGGACCATTCACATCAAAAGCATGAGTGTGGGGGTCAGCCAACATCTAAAAAAACAAAATCCCTTACGAACTTAGACCTGAACAGTGCAGGGGATTACTATATATCCACAGAAAATAATGATCTTCAAAGATGTCATTTCAACTTTTCAATCTTCTGAATATTTCTGAAATATTTCAAATGTTTCTTAAAATAAAACGTATTGTGTTCAAAGGGGGAAAAGTTGTTCTTTTTTACCCAAACATTTAAAAAGAACATGTTTGAGAGCAGCAATCACAATACCATGATACTTTGAAACCATGATATTTTTATCCAAGGTTATCATACCAACAGAATTTTATAACAGCCCTTGCCTAACACATGCACACACACACACACACAGATTGATGCTTTGAGATGCTCAGTATAGATGAAGAAAGAAAACAGAAACGAGCTCAAATGTATTCAAGGGTCTCTTTTTGAACTCTTAACCTCTTCACCCCTGTGCTCTGTTTGTCGTCCGGTGGTCAGTTGTGTGAGAGCAAGGTCACTCCAGCGGTCACTGACTGTTTGTACTGGGGCAGGAAGTGAGGTCAGATTACACCAGTTCGTATAAACTCAATATGTCAATATATGCTAAACAGCTAAAGTCCGGTGTGCAGAGCTCAGAAGCTGAATTTCATTATTGACCGAAATACGTCCTTAGGTTTGAGTACAAATGCTGCTTAATTCTTTCATTGCACGTCTTTCCACAGCCTAAAGGTCTACCTTGAGTATCTTTAAATTAAATGCGTGTCCAAATCCAGCAGTGCCATTATGAAAGCCTGATAATGTGCAACTAGTATTAGACTATCATTTGACACTTTTAATTAGAAATCAACAGCATCATTTAAATCCAAACTAATTGTAGATTACTTGTCATCTACAAAGTTGTTCACTAATTACAATTGTGACTAGTCAAAACTCATTTAGAAATATCTGCAAATATTTTTCAATGGAAGTCAATGGAGAAATGTGACTAGTCATAATATATTTGCAGATATCTCCAATCTGATTTCGTACTAATACAATTGTAATTGCAGATATCTCTAATTGTCATTCTGACTAGTCGAATTATAATTATGACTAGTCAAAATATAATTAGAGATATCTCTAAATATATTTATGGATAGTCAGAACAAAGGTTTAAATGCTAAAACGGCTTGCCATACGCGCGCGTCTGTCTGCCCTCTGTAGTAACAGCTCACAGTCAGCTCATGTCATGTGTGATTTTGCGGCCGCCAAGACATCATTATGTGAAGACAGAATTATATTTTAGGGTGAATTGTACCTTATAAATACAGTATGTGACTCTTTCAACACCATTAGAAGGTATCCATGTCGCTGAGCAAAGTATGTAAATCACTGTGAAGACTTTAAAACTGCGGCTATGTTTGACCCAGTATGCGTGTCAAAAAGCGGACGAGTCTGAAGCAATGACTGTACAACCGAAATGTTGCCAGACGTCTGATTTTGAGAGGATGGGCCATCCTCTATTTCAGCTCCACTCATCTTGGTCTGCTAAAATTACTGCTGCTGCAATCTGAACTCACGTGCGACAGCAGGTGGAACGTAGCTCACGTGCAAACAGCTCAACTAATAAGAGAAATTGGACGTCATATCGTAATCAAATCGTCATAAGGCCACGATGCATATTGTGACATTTTTGCATCGCAATAAATCGTACAACGATAAATCGTTACACCCCTATTGTTCAGGTTTCCCAAGCAACTTGTAGGTTTACAGTCAATGGTCAATTTATTTGTGACCCTGAATGACAAAACCTTCTAAATGAAAAAAAAAGTCTTTCGTTGCTTGCATACAGCATATTTTTTGTTTAGGGTTAGGATTGATAAAGAAATTTGGACAACTTTAACTCTGTTCACTGTTCAAATGTTCTACCCTTTCATTATGCTGTTGTCTCTTTTTGCTTCATGGCTTTGCAATCAAAAACGGTTGTTATAATGGAAGCCAATAACACCATAAAATCATGCATTCTTGTTTGTTGGTGTTTTTCCAGTAAAAATTCCAAATTTTACCTCTTTCCAACAGGCAAAACCACCAACAATTAAGAAAGCATAATTATGTGGTGTCAAAGCCTCGTAATCAAAGAATGTTAATAGAAGTCATGAAGTTTTTAATAGAATAATGAAAGTCAATGGGGCAAAAACAGACACGGACATAACAAAAGGGTGGTACATTTGATTTGATTTGAATACCTTTGATTATGTAATAAGATTTGTCACCAAGAGTCCATTTGCTGTAACAGAGAAAGTTGCATGTAACCCGCCGGTCTTACTGCACCCAGGCTGGTCTGAGCTGGGATCGAACAGGCAATTCTTTGCATGGGAGTCGTTTGCTCTAACAAGGAGGCTACAGGCCGTGGCCTCACTAGAGCACCTTTAGAGGTCAGAGGAGTGTGGTTTACCTGCACAGCCCTTCACTAGCTGGCCTCCATTACACTAACTTCCCTAAACTTCACTCTCATCCCAGACAAGCCCCTACGTGTAAAACACCAATCCTACTTCACCCAGCCCGGTCAGAGCTTGGATTAAACCGGCGATTCATTGAATGGGAGTCAGTTGCTCTTACCAGAAAGCTGAAGACCATAGCCTTTAGTGTCTGTCGCTTTAGAGCACCTTCAGAGGTCAGAGGAGTGAGGTTTACTTGTATAGCACTTTGCTAGCTGGCCTCCATTACACTTACCCTCTAAACCTTATTCCCATCCAGGACGAAATACCATGTGTAACCCACCGGTCCTTCTGCACCCAGCCTGATCAGATTGAACTGACGGTTCTGCATGGAAGTGGGTTGCTTTTTTTTTTTTTTTTTGTAACCTAAGATTTTAGATATTCCAATAGTTGTGTCTCAGACAAATATTGTAAAATCACAACTAACCATGCATGATATACATTTATGTGGTATACTTTTCCAAAACAAATGACACATGATCGATTTTGTGGAACAGGGTGCCATTTAATTATTATTCAATTACAATTTAAAATGATTAGAGTTAAAATGTAGATAGAGTTTACTATAAAAAAAAGCTCCAGTAATACCACCAAGAGGATGACTGTCTAATTTTCAAGCTCTCTGGTGGTTTAGTAAAATAATTCCTAAAAATTAGATTTTGTGAAATCTTGAGAATATTTAAAGCAATGATGGAGAAAGGGGTCACTACGAGGGGACAATGATAAATGCGGTAAAAAATGACCCTGAAAAAAAAGTCAAAATAACAGAAGCTGCTCTCTGAAATCATTATCTCATGGAGAAGATGGCCCTGAAACCAGTTTATGGTGTATTCTTAATCAACTTGAGTAATGAAACAGAAACAGAAATGACAATATGAAACAGTTTTGCAATATCAAATGAGATAGCGAGATCAACGAATGGAATGGAGGAAGCCGAAGAAAAAATCGACAAAACTGAGACCGCGCTACTATTAGCATCAATGCTAATCAAATGCCTGACATAGCGCCAAGCTAACCCGGATTCCAGAATGTTGACCAGGATGGACGTGCCTATAGAAACAAATCTACAATATACATAAAGAGAAAGAAGACAAAAATATGGTTGAGTTTTTGAACAACTGAAAAAATGCGTTGGACGTACCCCAGGACAATGAGCTTGGAACTGAACAATCACATCATCGTTGCAACCAAAACCCAGAAGTCTGGAGGCAAAGCCACCTTCAATAGTAGTCAAATTTGGCAGTTATCAGGATGAAGTAGGAAGTGCTTCGAAGAGATCGGCAGAAAAAAAACAAAAACAAAAAAAAAACAACAATGCTCGTTTCTTTGTTGATCGCGATTTTCCTCACGAATTGCTTAGAATTTAATATGAAGACATTAAATAATGGGAAATATATATAGATAATGTATTTCAAAACTAAAACATTAATAAAACCTATAGATTATTTACACAAATCTTGTTTATAAATTGTTTTAAATCTGAGAATCCCCTCATCACATATTCTTAGGTTTAACCTCCATGTCTTTAAATGGTCTCAATAAAATAAAACTATTTAATTAAATAATTAAAATGTTAAAATCTCGTTTTAAATACTTCAAGATTTATTTCATTTTATTAAGATTTTCTAACTATAATATTTTGTTTGTAATTAATAATATTAATTCTAATTAAGCTCTGGTTTCCCACACAAGTCCAAAGACATGTGGTACAGGTGAATTGGGTTAGCTAAAATTGTCCGTAGTGTGTGTGTGAATGAGTGTGTATGGATGGGTTGCAGCTGGAAGGACATGCGCTGCGTTAAGCATATGCTGGAAAAGTTGGCGGTTCATTCCGCTGTGGCAACCAAGGATTAATAAAGTGACTAAGCTGAAAAATAAATTTATAAATAATTAAATACAATTAAATACTAATTAAAACAATATTAAAATAAAACAACCATATAACATTTAATGCTTATTAATAAGGTAACACTTTACATTAAAGTTGTATTAGTTAATGCATCCGTTAACATAAACAAACAATGATAAATACATTTTATACAGTACTTATGTTTGTTAACATTAATGAAAATATAGTTGTTCATTGTTCATGTGATTTTGGATTTTAATAATGCATTAGTAAATGTTGAACTAATAAATGATGTACAAGAATTATTCATAACTAGTTCATGTTACTAAATATATCAAGATGCAACCTTATTGTAAAGTGTAACCATTAATAATTCGTATTAAAACTTATTTAAATACAGCTACAGATGTGTTGTTTTAGCTAATCTTTACTGCTCCTGATCCATTTTCCTAAAGCTAATTCCATCTAACAGCACTTTCTCATAGGCCTATTATCTCAGCAACACCGACTGACACTCTTATTGGATGCTAATACTCTCATCTATGTGTTTACAGTAAATAAACCTTTCCTCCCATTTTCTCCTGCAGTTCAGCCTCTGTTCTGGTAATATTCTGTGGGTCATTTCAAATAAACATACAGTCAACAAAGACAACAGTGAGGTGTGTTTTTCAGTCCTCTGTCATGTTTCTCATGTTTATCTTATCAGCTGAGGGAGGATTTGTGAGCACTCAGGCAGGTTGTAGAAATGTGTGATGAGGAGGAGTCTCTGGCCCCTGGACATTTGAGGCTGAATAGTTTTCTCCCAGCATGCAGTGCCAAAGTCAATCGCTTTATCTCCTGGCAAAAAACACCCCCTGCCTACCGACTGACCCCCTGTCCTCTGTCTCCTCGGGGCATTCAGGGTGACCTTCTGCCCTGCACTTTAGCCAATCACAAATCAGACGACAGAAGAAACTCTCATTTCTGATGGGTCTTCTCTGTGAAATCAAGATGTTCTGACATAGACACACAAATACAGTTGTGACTTTTATCCAAGAACAAACCGATTTAAAGAAAAAAAAATGATTTGGATATTTACTTTGTGATTTTTTTATTTGATTTATTCATTTATTTATTTCTGAGCAAATCAAATAATGGCATTCATACACTGGGTTCATACACATTTGTATTATTAAAAGTCCATGACTTTTCCAGAAATGTCAAGTACATTTTAATGATGTAAAGTGTCATGTAATGTCTACACATACATGGTAAATAATAAGAAAAACAATGCGTTCAAATTTATTACAGCATATCATAAAACACACAATCTATTTTGTTTGAATTTGTTTTTATATCTATGTAAAATTGCTTTTGATAATGCTTACACAGCGCTTACAATGATAGAGCAAGTTTTTGGCCAAGGACAGCAAAGTAAAGACAACTAACCTATATTCAAGTTAGAGCTACACAATATATTGTTTCAGCATCGACATCGCAATGTGTGCATCCGCAATAGTCACATCGCAGGATATGCAATGTTGGGGTTATAGTTTAATATAGAGTTTAATCATAATGGAGTAAAAGTTTATCATCTGCATGCATTTTTAAAGAGATAGTTCACCCAAAAATAACTTACAATTTTCATTACAGCATTCACTTGTTTCAAACATTTGTGTAATTTAAGAATATAATTTAAGAACATCTATACACTCTCAGAAATAAAGGTACGTGAGCTGTCACTGATGTGGTACGTTTTTAAAAGATACAAATTAAACTTAAAAGGTCAATATTAATACCTTAAGGGTAACTAATTAGCGCCTTAAAAGTACAAAAGTGTTTTTCTAAAATTTTTAGGTATTAATATATACTTTTGAGGCACCATTATGGACCCTTTAAATACAAACATGTACCTTCTGAAAAGGTACCAGCCCAGTGAAAGCTCATGTACCTTTATTTTTAAATGTATTGAAACAAGTGAAATGCGAGTATAGTGAGTACATCTTAATCTGAGTAAATTGTCCCTTTCAGGTCTGTGACTGTGAAAATTTCAATGTTTTAAATTTTAAAACATCCGGCAACAAGAATTTTTTTGTAGCTTTAATAAAGATTAAATAATACACAATGAAGACTATGCAATGTTGATTATTCAATTTCTGTACCTGAAAACTATCATTCACTTTCATCTTTACTACATTTTATTTATCTATGCTTATAATTTATTTGTTATATAATATTTGATATTCACTCCCCTACAAAATCCCCCCCTATCAATCCAAATAAACCTGGTAAATCATCTAGTGAAATTGTATTTACATCGCAATATATAATCACAGAAATACAAAATACGGTAATGTCAGATTTTTTCAATATCACGAAGCCCTAATTCAAGTAGACAAATATGTGTTAAACTAAATTCCATGACTTTCCCAAAACTGTTAGTTTTTCTAAAACTTTTCCAGGCCAGGAAAACTACACTGAACTGAGCTAAACTGAACTGAACTTAACCACTAAAAACTGAACTACTCTGTTACAAATTGCTATGACCATTTATGTGAAGCTGCTTTGACACAATCTACATTGTAAAAGTGAATTGAACTGAAAATGCCATGTCAAAATTCCATGACTTCTCCAGGTTTTCCATGATCATAAAAACCCTGATACATCTCTACTGTGATTCATAGAAGACAAGCGCAAAAATAAAAAAACTTTTAAAAAATCAGTTAAAGAGTAGTTCAAAATGTCTTGTCAGACACATTAAGAACTAGAATAATTTGATCATATATAATAAAAAAAATACTATTTAAAT
This sequence comes from Danio rerio, assembly GCF_052040795.2. Classification (NCBI taxonomy): domain Eukaryota; kingdom Metazoa; phylum Chordata; class Actinopteri; order Cypriniformes; family Danionidae; genus Danio; species Danio rerio. The sequence continues at coordinate 18,847,680 of NC_141021.1, forward strand.
ATCTCTGCAGCCCTAAATTTCTCATTAATTGTGTTTATTCTTTTTATTACCTTTTAAACCACAATAAGTACAACCAATTGTTCAGCAAAATGATTTCAGTTATTTACAACAGAATAAATTTAATACGATCACTTATTGTTTTATTGAATTAAGTACTGGTCAGAATTTTTTAAATAAATGTATGTTACAATAAATGACAATAGGACATTATTTCTCTTTTTTTTTACTTCGCTAAAATTATTTTAAATGCTAACGTATACAGTTTACTTGCATACAGTGGGTTAAATAAGTATTCAACAAGTCATCATTTTCATCAAAAAACAAATTTCTAGAGGAGCTGTTAACTTAATTTTCACCAAATGTTGGTAACAACCAAAAAAAAAAAATCTATATATGCAGAGAAAACAAATCTAATTACAAATTTAGTTACGTGTAGTCAAATTAAATGACACAGGAAAAAAAAGTATTGAACACATTAAGAAAGGGTGGTGTAGAAAAGGCAGTGAAAACCCAGACAGCAGTTGAAATCTCTCAGTAGATCTTCAGCAATCCTCCGCCCTCCTTGAGAGAAAATGGATATTAGCTGTTTCAATTAATCTACAGAATCAGGATGATGAAGATGAAGGGTGGACATTTCAGCAAGAAAATTATCCAAAACACAGCCAAGAAAACTCTCATATGTTTTTAGAAAAAGGAAAATCAAGCTGTAGAATGGCCCAGACAATCACCTGACTTGAATCCAACAGAAAATACAAACTAAAGATTAGATTTGACAGACGGGACTCAAAGTACCATCATGTTTAAACTCTGTTGAAGTCTGCACAAAAAAAAAAAACACACACACACACCTGAGCAACGTACTTCATTTTCCACATGAGATACGTCTTTAAGCTGCCATCATAAACAACAAAAAAAACTTCTGTACATTCTCCTTGTGCTGTTTTATTATTACACATATGTATTTATTTTTTATTTGTTTTGTTTAGTTACATTAAGCGTGTATCGTTTGAGTTTTTACCAAAAAAAAAAAAAAAAAAACGTGTTGAATACTTTTTTCCCCACTGTATATGCTATGCTTGTAATATGCTTGCATAAATAAAAAAAAAATAAAAAAGTTTTTTTACTTTTTTTTTATTCAGACAGTAAAATAGGTCAAAATTCTCCATAATGATAAATAAGATTAAAGGATGTTCACTAAATTACATATTAGAACAGTCAATAACATCCTGTCTTTTCATTATTTAGGCAAATTATTCCTGAAAGTTTCTGCGAGAGGATATATTTTGAAGCTATTTTAAATCAAGCTGAAAAAATCTAATTGCATTTTCTTTTTACAACTGCACAAATGATGTGTGCACTATTCGCTCTACCTAAATTCAGCTGTTGATATAAATACACGCTTGTAACCATAGCAACACAGTAGCGTATTAAATGATTTTTCCAGTGATGTTTGCTCTGCAGAGCCATAAAGTCTTTTGACACATTCGTAAGATCCTGTTCTTCTCTCCTGTCGCCATTCCCTGTCCTCTATTACCTGTGTCAGCTACCATTATCATTCCACTCGATGGCTCTACTAAAAGTTCAGCCCCAAAATAGAAGAACATCATTTACTCACACTCATGTCATTCCACCCTGTATGACCATACTTGCCATCGGCTGCATATGATAAAAGTAAATGACTCCGATATACACTACCCAAGTTCACTGAAAACCACAACAACAACAAAAAAAATGTGTAAAAATATTAAAGGTTCAGTGTAGTGCTGCACGATATTGGAAAAATCTGATATTGCGATATTTAATTTTTCTGCTATATATACACATGAATAATATTTCATCCGATGAATTGAATAACTCTGTTTGGAATAAGATCATTAATTTATAAATAAATTATAAATTGATTGGAATAATTTTGTAGCAAAGTGAATCAAACAAATTGCAAGCATAAATGAATAAGGGCAAACATAAAATTGAAATAAGCAGTGCTTTAGAGTTTTCTAGAGAGTTAAAATTAGTCAGGTATTCACGTAAAGTAATTGAATATATCAAATGTAAAGTGGAATAAGTTTTCATTGGCTGACGACTGTATTACAACTCAACATTGCAAATTTTGAGATTTGACAATCATCGAATGCACACAATGCGATATCGTAGCTTAATCAATACATTGTGCAGCCCTAGTTCTGTGGGTCTCATCTATCAAATCATTCAGCTAGATTCAGGTCAGGTTGGCTGGGCTTGGATTTTTTTTCTCTAAAAGCGTTTGAGAGTTTCCTTAGCTGTGTGTTGGATCATGGTCTTACTGAAATGTCCACCCTGGTTTCATCTTCATCCTGATAATGTAGATGTTGGGTTTTAAACAGCTAATATTAATAAAAAAATGAAGGGAAGAGGGTTGCTGAAGAACTACTGAGATATTTCAGCTGCTGTCTGGGCTTTCACTGTCTTTCTACACCTCCTTTTCTTCATGTGTTCAATACTTGTTTTTCCGTGTCATTTTAAGTGACTACACACAACTTTATTTGTAAACTTAGTTTTGTTTTCTTTGCATGTGTTGATTTATTTGATTGTTACCAGCATCTGGTGAAAATTTTAAGTTAACAGCACCATTAGAAATATGTTTTCTGAGAAAAATGGTGACGTGTTCAATACTTATGTCACCCACACATACATTTTTCAATATTTTTTTGCACCCTCAGAATTATGACATTTAAATAGCCATATCCCAGGATATTTAAATATTGTCATATTCTGAAATATACAACAATAGAAATCTAATTAATTTATCTTTCAGATTATGTAAGAATCTTAATGTCCAAACTTCCAAAATGAAGCTTATGGCTGGTTTTGGGGTTCAATGTCAAATATACAAATAAAAAAAATTAAAAGCAAAAAAAAGATTTGATCTGTGTTTCATAGAATTTATTGCAGTAATAATCCCAACAAATCTCTTTTTGAAAATTTAACATTTACATAATTCTAGAGGTTCTACATCATCGAGAGTATATGTTTGGCCGTTTTTGATGTTTAATGTTTAATAGAAGTTTAATGTTGATGTTTAACAGAGCAAGGACATTTTCACAGTATGTCTGATAATATTTATTTTTTTTCTGGAAAAAGTCTTATTTGTTTTATTTCGGCTAGAATAAAAGCAGTTTAGATTTTTTTTAATGAACCATTTTAGGGACAAAATTATTAGCCCCTTTAAGCTATATTTTTTCTCGATAATCTAAAGATCAAACCACTGTTATACAATAACTTGCCAAATTACCCTAACCTGCCTAACTTAATTAACCTAGTTAAGCCTTTAAATATCACTTTAAGCTGTATAGAAGTGTCTTGAAAAATATCTAGTAAAATATTTACTGTCATCATGGTGAAGATAAAATAAATCAGTTATTAGAAATGAGTTATTAAAAACTATTATGTTTAGAAATGTGTTGAAAAAAAATCTTCTCTCCGTTAAACAGAAATTGGGGAAAAAATAAACAAGAGGTCTAATAATTTAGGGTGGCTAATAATTCTGACATCAACTGTGTGTGTGTGTATATGTATATATACATATATATATACATATACACACACACACAGTTGATGTCAGAATTATTAGCCCCCCCCCCTTCCCCCCCAAAATTATTAGCCGCGTTTATTTTTTCCCCAATTTCTGTTTAACCGAGAGAAAAGATTTTTTTCAACACATTTCTAAACATAATAGTTTTTAATAACTCATTTCTAATAACTGATTTATTTTATCTTTACCATGATGACAGTAAATAATATCTTACTAGATATTTTTCTAAAACACTTCTATACAGCTTAAAGTGACATTTAAAGGCTTAACTAGGTTAATTAGGTTAATTAGGCAGGTTAGGGTAATTAGGCAAGTTATTGTATAACGATGGTTTGTTCTGTAGACTATCGAAAAAATATAGCATAGGTGGGGGGGAAGTTGGGGGGGTGCTAATAATTCTGACTTCAACTGTGTATATACATCTATATGAACGAAAATCGTTCTTTGTACTGGGCTGTAAACACCTTTTTTTCTGCTGTAAAGTTGGCCATTCTAAAAGTGGGCTCAATTGAAATTTGCTCTATTATGGAGCCAGGACCAGCGGAATTTCAATGAATTGCAGTTTTAGTTACTTTCGTGTTGGCTTCCCGAGGGAGAGCAGCAGGTTGCCGCTTGAATGTGACATGTGTTTTCCCCACCCACCGATTGATTGACGGGTGCCATGTTACTATAATAACATGTATACACATCTAGACAGAACTTCTTTTTTTTTGTAAAGAAACAGATTAAAATATCTGTTCCAACTGTGATTTTTTAAGTTATGTTTAAAACATTTTTAAAACAGAGCATACTTGTAATAAAGACGCTGTAATAAAACACTAATATGTATGTGACTCATCATTTCAGAAAGGCTTGAATAAACTCCAACCCAAATATATGGAATAAACTTACATAGCATTTTAAACTATAGTGACCTTATTTCATCTGTGTCAGTCTCTATCACTGACTGCTGTAAACTTAATGTAATATAGGAGAAGCAGACACGCAAATGGGAATGGTGGCCAGGGAGAACAAACTAATTTGCATTTAAAGCCACAGACTAAAGAAAATAGCTACACCAAAAATAGGCAGACTCTGAAGGCTATAACAAATAATCTGATGGGTATTTTGAGCTGAACCTTTACAGACACATTCTGGAGACACCAAAGGCTTATCTTGCATGTTGGAAAAGGGGTAAAAAGGGGGCCCTTTAAGTGAGAAAGAACACTTCATATGGACAAGAGCAGCTAAGCAATAATGCAAAATAAATCCTTTATACTTCTAAAACAAGACAAAATACATTTTTGTTTCATGACAGACTTAATTTCAAGATAGGGATCATGTTTTGGTGTGCAATCCTAATTCTGCATGTGCTAAATATCCACAAAGCCCATGCTAGTAATTCAAATCACTGAAAAACAGACTTAATATGGCTGTGTACAGATTAAAGGCTTCTTTATTGGTAAATTACTATTGCATCTTCTTTAAGTATCATTGAGTCATCAGGCAAGTGGTGGATTGTGGGTGTATGTGAGTGAGTTTGATTGAACACTATCCGGGTGGCATTTTAAAGCTTTTCCTCTGAGACTGGCTATGGGATTACTGCCCTGCAGCTGTGGGACTATCAAATCACACACACATACACACTTTGAGAGACAAAATTTATGACAGTTACTTCTGACCTCTGCGCTGTCTTCTCTCAGCCTAAGGTGACGGAAGTGCTGTGCTTATTTACTTTTAAGATAGATCACTCACGCTCGTTGATGATGCATCACGTGTGTGTGTTTGTGTACGTGCTCCAGAGAGACATTTAAAGGAAGAGCGAGAGGAAAGCATGCTGGGTGGTCAAGCACATTAATCTGACAGCAGCTCTTCCACATTTAAACACAGACTAACAAATGAAGGTCGTGACAGTTGCATCTCTCCTTCTCTCTTCTGAATGAGATCAATGGTCTGGTGTCTCTCGACTTCTCATGTTGATTCACTTGTATAGAGGACAAAGATGCTCAGACTGTAGAACACAAAAGGGGATTGAGGAATGAGGAAATTTGGGCATTATCTGTGGGATTATTGAAGCACGTGTACAGTGCAAGTCAAAATGATTCGCCCTCCTGTGATTTTTAAAAAAAAAAATTTATACATTTTTCAAATGATGTGTAAATGGAGCAAGGAATTTTTCACAGGAGTTCCTATAATATTTTTTTCTTCTGAAGAAAGTCTTTTGTTTTATTTTGGCAGGAATAAAGGTATTTTTATTTGTTTAAAACCATTTTAAAGTCAATATCATTAGCCCCTTAAGAAATGTTTATTTTTCAAAGGTCTACAGAGCAGATTTGCCTTATTACCCTAACTTGCAAAATTAACCTAGTCACGCCTTTAAATTGGACTTTATTGAAAGAACTAGATGATGAGGATTGGAACAATCACCTTGTTCAGATTATTATTCAGACATACAAGAAAAGTTTGACTACAACTTTTTCTAAATTATATAGATACGTAGTATAAGAGGACGTAGATCAAGAGGACTCTCAACAGACTATGTATTGAAATGGGAAAGGAAGTAGGCATTATTTTAAAACAAGACCAACACTGTAAAAAAATTTTGATTAATTAGTCAGGACAGCATATGTTTTTAGGTCATTATAACTTAATACAGGTGTAGTAGGTGATCTGACTAAATGCTAACCAGTTAATAATGTTAATGTTAACCAGCATAATATCTTTTAAATACAGTCCCTCCCCTGCAGACTGAAGCCAGACCTCGTGAAATCGTGAACGCACATATTAAAGATGACAGAGGCACACTAGATCATTCGCCAGTAAGAAAACTTTATAGTACTTCAATACTACAATTTCGAACAAAAAACTGTATTATATCTAGCACATTTTCAGCTGTGTAGAAATAATAATAATGTAATATTAATAATAATTACATTAATAATGTAATGTGCAATATTTCATGCATGCAAGGATCTCAATCTTTTAAGCGCTTTGTCCTAAAGCGACTACTGTATGCTAAGTGGTTTGCCGGCAGCGTGCAGGTATTATACTTAATACTAAGCCATACTTGCATGCTATTTCAGACTGAATATTCAAACTAGCATGGTAAATAATATAGCGAGCACGCCACACGTTGTCATTGTTAAAAAAAGAACCAATGTGATGTGAATATAAAACCAACTTCTATCTCAGTAAAGCAGGCTAGGCAGAATAGCACTATAGCGATGTATTGATGTTTAACTAAATAAAAATCTACATGCACGCACATCTGCATGAACAGAGGTGCACATTTGTTCAAATCTACATGTGCTGACAGACAGTTTGATCTACTTATTAGAATTATGGGAAAAATCAGCTTGAACATTTTTAATTGGATTAATTTTTTTAGTCTTATGCCTTACCCAGAATATAAAAATAGATATAAATACATTTAGATCATTTACTTTAATCAGTACTATTGGACTGTAAAGAGACTTTCAACCAGCACAACAAAAAATGTTTCTAAAGCAATCGCCTACTGTACCTTTAAGTTAGAACATGAATAATTTAGTTTAATTACGCAAGCTGTTTAAAGTCAGTTTAATATAATACAAGTTCAATGGACTCATAAGGTTAATTTGATTCAGCTTAAAAATTTAAGGCAACAAGGATTTTTTTTTTTCTTACATTGAATGGGTTAAAATATGTGCTGTCCCACATATCTCAAGCTCAAGAATGTGGCGTGAGTTTTGGAAAAATCTGATTAGATTTTTTATTACACCAAGAATTAAATCATTACAATCGGGGACTCCTCATCCCTGTTTGCAGAACTGTGTAGGGTAGAAGAAGGATAACAGGGTAGAAGAAGCACGTCATGCATATATATTCTGACACTTTGCAATCAATGATATCTTTGATCTCCATATTCCTAGATCATTCGATCTAGAAGATATTCCTACACTAAACTTGAAAAGGATAGATGTCTATTTAGAATATTTTTGGCAACAAGTAAAAAAGCTATAAGCTGGAAATGGTACTAAGACCACCCACCAACTAAAGGCGAATTGTTCAAAATAGTAGCAGAAGTTGAGGACACATGCACTTTGATTACAAAAAGAAATATTTGTAAATTGAGTAAATGGCTGGTTTTCTCCACAACGACAATATCATTATCCATAATTAAACTTTACATAATTCTAGAAGTTTTGCATCATCGAGAGAATATGTTTGGCAAACTTTTATCTTATTTTATACTATTTCTATTTATTTATTTTCTTGATTTTTTATTTAATATTTATATGTATACATGTGTGGAATAGATGTATTTGTATTTATATGCATTTATATATTATTATTATTAATAATATTATAATTTGCTTGTTTGCTTTGCTTTCACTGTTAAAAAAAATAGATAAATACATTTATCTGAATATTACTAAAGTATCGTGAAAAACATCTAGACAAATATTATTTACTGTCATCATGGCAAAGATAAATAAATTAGTTATTAAAACTAGTATGTTTAGAAATGTGTTGAAAAAATTCTTCTCACCATTAAACAAATTGGTGAAAACAAATATACAGGGGGTTAGTAATTCAGGAGGGATAATAATTCTGATTTCAACTGCATGTCTGAGTTAGAACAGTAAGCCTGCATATTCAGTGTGGAATTAATGTGAATCCTATATTTGGAAATAATGCGACTGATCAAGAACATTGATCAAAATTAAACAAAACTGTCAAGACCTCTCCCAGTTATTGGTGTTAATCTGGCACCTGGAGGTAATTTCTTTATTTATCTGATAGACCCTATTTAACTGGCAGCCAAACTTTTCACCGATTTTGAAAGATGGTGAAACTGACGAAAAGCCTTCAACAGCAGGTTGTCCATATAAAGGTTACAGTGACCCTTTCTGAAATAGCAAGAAAAGTTGGCCATTTCAAATCTGTCATTTCTGAAATACCACATCTTTACAATGTCACTAACTCATTTAAGTTGCCCCAAAAAAGCTGATCATCCATGGTAAGCAAATCCACTGGAGGACAATTTAATGCAGAGACTCTCAATATATTCAATGTGACTCTAGTTCAACTGTAATCATAAAAAGCTCCAAGAACATGTTTGTGTTCCAAAATAAAAATGACTTTTTTAGCCAATGTCTTACATTTCAGATCAGGCTGCTCGATTGCATGGGTGGTATGGACTTAAGTTCTGCAATTAATCACAATGTTTTCTGGTATTTATTGATATAATATTATTGACAATAATTCAACCATCTCCATTGAGAGACAAAAAAAGTTCTGTATCTTTACAGAAAACGATTCATTTTTATTATTTTTATGCCCGCTACCCTGCAGAACTCAACAGTATTTAAACACACTAAAGCAGCTGGTAAAGCTTTTCAGGATCATATAAAATACACACGAAGTGCTAAAGCAGGTTAGAAATAAACTTTAAACTTCTAAATCTAGAGCTCAAGCAATGCTCATTCATACTGGATGCTGGAGGGCACCCTCACACATTATCTCCACATATATGTTACTGAAGAAAAGACGTCAGCTATGGTCTGCTATCACTGCAGGACAGCCAAAAGCATCAAGATGATAGAAAATGGATACATTTATTAAACATGAAGACAATAAACAAATACTTGTGGCAATAAATAAACATGTTTGTACAGGGTTTCTGTAGGTTCCACAGATTCAAATTTAAGAAATTAAGACACTTTTTTTTCATTATGAATGAAATTTTAGACTCATAAAAGAATAGAGGCTAATGTTTTTTTTTTATTTTTTTCAAATATAATACATGTAATAATTTTAGATTCTATTTCTCAGCTAAATATTTTAAATATTGTGTAAAAACAAGCAAGCTCTACTTTTATCCATGCACTTTTTTTCCAAACAAAAATTTCTTTAAAATAAAAAAATGAAGAAATGTTTTAAAAGTTTTAAAAACGATAATAAACTCAATCTAAGCACAATAATCTGCCCAGGTCCCCGGGTATTTACTATCCTTAGCAGTATATACATGGAGAACTTTTAAACCAATGTTAATGTAAGGAAAATAATGAAACCATTATGATAAATGGAGTTAAAATTAACATTTTTAAATGAAAAAGTTTAAAGTTTTATTGAGAAGATTTTTCATGATTGTATGTGTTTTTTTTACCAGATTGGGAAGCAATACATGAACAAAGAAAAATTAAGACCCGTTTAAAAAAAAAAGATTTAAGACCAACAACACAATATTTAAGTAAACATAAGACTTTAAGGCCTGAAATGTGGATTTTGACATTTAAGACATTAAGACTTTAAGACCCCGCAGAAACCCTGTTGTACATGCACCGACATTTTTGCAATATAAATATATTAACAATTTCTAAAAAATAAAAAAGTACTGCAATATTACATTCTGGTTTTAAGTTCACCAGACATTTTCAGTGAACTATCAGCTGCAAATGCTGCATTGTACAATGACGAGCTGCATCCCATGTTTGTAATCTAAACAAAACGTTACTACTGTATATTACGCTTATAAACTAAAGCAATGGACTGCAAAACATGCCCTAATTGGTCTTTCCTAATCATCTTTACCTACTCTACCCAAGACAAATTTCTACAATTTCTTTCTTAACATGCAATGCCTCTCTCAAGTTCTATGCACTGTTATGCAGTGTTTTGATTGCTTTAAATGAAGCACATCTGCTCTAAATATATTATGATTTACTAATGTTTGGTGAAGCTACAAACCAAAACATGACCTAAAAGCTGAATTTACTTGGTGTTGTTTTGAATAGAAATAATTATGCTTATATATACACATATACTTTTAGCTTTTAGTTTTGACATTTTTTTCCCATTTTTATAAATAAGAAAAAAATCATATGGTATCACATTATTTTGATAGTTGCCTTAATGCATTTTGTTGAATTTAAGTTACATTGCATCTACATGCCAACTAATTCTCATTAGATTAGAAGTAGACTGTTAGGTTGGGGTTGGGGTTAGGGTTAGTTTAAGTTGACATGTACTTGCAAAGTTTCTTATAGTCAGGTAAATGTCTGTTGAAGGAGCTGTATCAGCAGATATAAAGCAGAGAGTTCTACTAACACTCAAATGAGAAGTAATTGTATACTTTCCATGTATTTGCAATGCAACTTTGGCAAAATGTGCAGTAGGGATCAAAGGAAAGTAATTATATTAAACTAATTATATTAAAAAACTAATCATATTAAGACCTATTAAAGACTTACAGTATGATGATGAAAAATATATTAATGGCCAGTTTCCACTGAGTGGTACTGTTCGGTACACTTCTATGCCCGTTTCCACTGTCAAAAGGTAGCAAAAAGCGAACCGTACCGTTCCACTTTTTGGGTATCCTTTGCAAAGGGTACCTAGCATGATAAAAGCGTACCAAAAGGCAGGGCTAGATGCGCAGCTGAACGCTACTGGTTTACAGAGAAACGTCACTAGTGCATGGACAAGCAGAAGAATGAAATTTTTTATAAAAATAAAAATGAATTTTTAAATACACAGCTGAGACATTACATTGTAATACAATATGCTAAGAAGCCATGGTCAACCAGAGCTTAAACAAATCTTTTCGTTATCTTGATGTGCAGCCATAAAGCCAAGAAGAACAAAATCTGCCGTGTCTTGTTTTTGTTTTACAAGGCCGTCTAAAAGTGCAAGTGGTTTCACTTTCACCAGGGAACTTGTGATCGCTCACTTGTGCATCTATATTTAAAATAACAAACTTCTTGAGCTGATGATAATGATATGCGCATGATTACTGAAGTGCTTCTGACATTCGATCCTTTCAGAAACGGACAAACAAGAGGGTGAAGCACAAAAAAAAGGAGAAGCCAGAAAAAACAAAGGAGCAAATCATTCTTTCAGCAACCTAAAAGATGAACAAACTGCCATGTTAAACTATCATCATCACCTTTTGGACTATTATGAACTCTGAATGACGGAATAACTTTTTAACAGAGTTTACATGTGCTGAAGAAAATTAAAGACACAGATGAGTGGTTTGCACTGCCTGTGGGCTGCAAGTTGCGTATTTGAACCCAGAAGAAACTAAATGTATGCAGTGTGCAGTTTTTTTCTGTAATTGGTCATTTATTGGAGACTGTAAGAGGCTGTATGTGTTCATATGTTGCATTTATTTACTTATTTAATATAATCGCAGACGTTAAACTAGGCTATTTCGACCTGTCAGTGCTCTGCAGTTATACTCTAATCATGTTCATAGAAAGGTTAGTAATGGACATTTAAACAGAATGATGTCGACTGAAACTTTCTGTCCTTCAAGACAACACCCAAAAGGCAGTGAAAACGCAAGCCTGATAAAGGTGACCTATACCAACCCAACCCATACCGTACTGTATCACTCAGTGGAAATGGGCCATAAGAGAAGTCTCTCATGCTCACAAAATCTCCATAAATCTAATTGTTAAATCTATAAATCTATATAGTTTTAAATATAAATCTAATAGTTTTTTAAGTATGGAAACAATGACAAAAATTATCAAAAATATGCATTTGTTGGCTTTTGGCCCAAATTGATAATGTATCATGTAAAGTGATTTGTTGCTCTAGTATTATCATGAGGAATTGTGTAATTGTTCGTAAGTTTTCTTTCCCTGATTTTTTTTTTTTTTCAGATATCTTCTTATATGCGGATTTGATGCTCAAGAAACTTGATTAGCACTGTCATTATCTTTTTCAAGATTCCGTACTGAATAAAACAAAATGCTACTGTTTAAAAGTATCTTAATAAAATGAATGAAGTATTAATTTCTCATACAAAAACACATTTTTGAAGCACAAACACCAGAGCACCAGCTGACTAAAACTTAAAGTATTAAATATTAAACGGGTGGTCCAGAATGTAATTTTAAGGCTTGGTTGTGTTTATTAGATGCAAAAGCAATGTGTGCTCATGTTTCACTTGAAGGAAATCACGTTATTTTTTTTATAAATCTCACTTTGATTATATACAGCTACTCAGCTAACATGAAAACGACTGATATATTTCCTAGTTCTGCTGAAGGCCCGTCCCCAAGTCACTCTGATTGGTCATTGTCATAATGTGATTCGATTTGTGGATCGGCCCCACATTACGCCCGTACAAGCACGCGCTATTCTGCTCTGTAAACAGTCAGTCAAACTTCTGCCTTACATGTCTTTCACATATATTCGGAAAATGCAGGTGTATCATCCACATATCTTTTGCGACTTCATTATCTGAGATGTAAATTGCATGGAAAAGCTGCCTAAAGCGAAACAATGCAAAGTCGCGCACACACATAGAGAGGTGCTGCACGCAGCGGTGAAGTGTGTGTGTGTTCATAGCAGTTTGACTGATAAATATGACTTTTTAGCTAAATTGTTTGTGGTGCAAAACAGCATTTTCTGTTGTTTACATCATTGCTACAGCATACCATTAACGCTAGACACTGAACATGTCATGATCAATTTTAACAAATAAAAACACTTACATGTTGTCGTTCACAACTTCTGCTTTGAGCAAATTTAAGCACTGAACTGTGAGAGATTCTAAAGCTGTGTTTTGTCAAATCATGCTTGCTATGTATTTAATAATTTTCTGGAACATTATTAATATTGAACTGTAAGCACTTCTGTCTTTGTGCTGTGTCCTTTGGAAGCCCAAATACAGAAACAGAACAAGCTCTGTGGAAACAGCAGCATTTGGACGGCATTTTAGCTCTATCTCTGCTGTAACATTACAGCGCCCCTGGCCACGGCCCTTAGCTGCACAGTGTGTGCGCGGTAAAAGTACATTTGTGATCTCACAAGGCCAAGAAGTATTTTTTGTAGTCCTCTAAATTGGTTCATTGTAGACTTTGCTAAGCTAACTCTGTAAAAACCAAGGTCTCCCTTTGCATCGACCTTAGAGCTTTTTACATTCAGAGATGTTATGTTCACACAGCTACATTGCACACCAACTAAAGTTTAAAATATGATATCGTAGTGGACCACCCCTTTGAAAGCGGTTTCAATCCATTAAACATCTGCAAAAACTTTGATTACCTGCACTACAATGGCCTTTATATGTGTGAAGTATAATTATGTCGAGCATTGGTCAATAACCTATGAGTAAAATAATATATCTTTTCAAATGAAAATATGAACATGTCACAAAATGAGTACATGACCTAACAAAGCCAGCATCAGATTGATTCTCTGAGTCCTCAGTAGTACTCCAGTATCAGTTCAAGTCCGTGTATACATCTCTCTGACAGTGTAATTGTTTGGGGGGCACTAGTGGACAATTTCAATCGAGTCCAAACAAGAGTAATCTCTGGGAGTGGATTGAAGAGGAAAGACCACTTCTGTTTTAATTTCAGATTGTTATCAGTTCTGTTGAAACGGGATTATAATAGGATGCTTTCTGGTGCGCACAGAAGACAAAGTGGCCTGAACATTTAAGGGAAGTAATCTAGATTGACCTTGCCCTGTAAATGGATGACCGGCAAAGCAGCAAATGAAGCTGTTTGTAGACGACGGAGCCTGGAATGACCGGTCCATTTACTATAGCGCTGGAAAGCTTCATATCTGTCTTTGATTTATTCGCCACTTCATTTGTCTTCATGAGGTCAGTGGTAATTACTGGAGACAACACTACAGCAACCTTAATCATTTCCTGCCCCCGATATGTTGCACAGACTGTAAGTCAACGATGAAATATTTTGATCTTCTTAAGTACCAACGCAATCCATTCATTTGCCATGTGCATTGCAAACAAAACTGAAATGCTTTTTCACGATTTGGCAAGCTATAATCTGATTGGCTAGTATTAGTGCATTGTATATGGCATAAACCTGCAACCTGGCCCAAAAATAGTTACTGCTTTTGGATGCAACACAGACTCATTTTAAAATGGTACCTTTATATACATTTCTGGAGAGCGCCAAATAAGTCCTAGGAGGTACGTTGTATTGCAGTTTTTGCTAATCCGCCAGGGGCCGCCGTGTATGCTTTTTAATAGTTCAAATTTCACTCACGAGTACCAGCTATTTTTACGTAAATTCACCAGAGGCCGCTGTCGACTAACTGTTTGACTAACAATGACTGACTGACCAATTGTCCAATAGGGTTTTCAAAAGCACAGATTGACCCGCCCACACATTTGCCTACACCCGACGGTTTTAAAATGCAAAAAAAAAAAAAATCCTTGACTGATTTTTACCATGTTTTCAGATTGTACCACATTCTCACCCTGTTATTTACTTGTTAATTTTATTTTTTGTGTTTTGTTTTTATCCTAACATCTTTCTGTAACCGTTCTTCACTCCTTTGTTGTGGTCAACTTCTCTCTTTATCTCAAGTTCACCGACGTGTATGGTGAGCTACTAGACAAACTGGTTACAGCAGGAAAGTCGTCCATATGGAGGTAAGCGGTTAACTCGTAAACACGAAAAGGAACAGCGTCATACCGTCCTATATCGTTCACCTAAAAATTAAATGTAATGCGTATTTCTGGGAGCAGTGAAGAATAAATGACTCTGGGGTTTGCAGCATTAAGCTAGTGGGCATAAATGCATGTCTTGTTTTGTTTCAATGATATTGGAATGGATTATGCTTTCAAAAACTCAGTCGATATCAATGCTAGACTTTTTCACGATATTAGTCACAGTTACAGTATCTGAACAACTCTAGATGTGACATTTCACATCCACTAGAAAAGTTTTTGTGAGGAAAGAGGAGTTTTTGAACTGTGGAAACGAGAAGATATCGGAATTGCTTTTTTTTTGCAAAAAAAAAACAAAAAAAACTCAAAGTTTTCTTAAAGTTGCCTTTCATTTATGTAAACAGTTTTTTTTTTTTTTTTAAAGAAAAAACAACGGTAACACTTTATTTTGATGGTCCATTTGAGAATTTGTAGACTGTCAGCTTAATACTGCTCCTTCAACAGACTGTTAGACACTTTGCAAGTACATGTCAACTTACTCTAACCCTAACCCCAACCTAACAGTTTACTTAATCTAATTGGAATTAGATAGCATGTGATGCAATGTAACTTAAATTCAACAAAAAGACCATCAAAATACCAAAAACACAAAAATATATAAATTTATTAAAAAAATGTTGACCTATAATCAAGTTATAGACATTCAAAAATAAAGAATTATTGAATTTATTGATATACTACAGAACTAAATCTCAATATTTTAACATTTTGAACATAGCAGAGTCTATTCATGTTGTATTCAAGAAGTATCCTTCTCTAAATCGTACTCTCCAGCATGGCATCCTGGGAAAAAGCCTCTTTACCCAATACTGATCTCAGACACACACCAGCAGTCAGAGTGACAGGTACAAGGAAAAGAGGAGAGCAGTGAGCCCACTGACCTGCAGTCTGGGGTCATGGAATCCTATTACTATCACACAGAGCTAAAGTGAGTATCAGAGCAGTGGCGCATTGGAGGCACATCATGTCAGT
Source organism: Danio rerio (assembly GCF_052040795.2). Classification (NCBI taxonomy): domain Eukaryota; kingdom Metazoa; phylum Chordata; class Actinopteri; order Cypriniformes; family Danionidae; genus Danio; species Danio rerio. Next base: position 18,863,687 of record NC_141021.1, read on the forward strand.
CAAAGTACTGCCGCCTACACACCACAAAAGAGGCATGTATGCTATCGAACTGCTCTCTTTAAAAGAAAGTTCAGCCAAGAAATAGAAAATCGTTTACTTACGGTTATGTCGCTCTAACGGATTTGAATTCCTTTGTATTGTGGTACACATTTAGATGATGCTCTGAAGAATGCTCATACATTCCTACACTGAAAAAAACAGATTCATTGGATTTAAGGTACATGTTTTTTTTTTTTATTAAAACAAGCATATAAAAGTTAATCAATACTAAATTTAAATTGTTTGTTTAAATTTAGCCCATATTAGCAACCACTTACCCTTTTTCAGTGTACAGAAAAATCACCAGGGCCTGTCAAGAAAAAAAAAACTGAAAAAAATCAATTCAGCTTGCGTACTTAACTGGTGTACTTTAAAAAAACATTAATGTAATTAATGTAATGCCAATCAATCTTTGAACATACACAATAGAGGAAGATAAACACAAAAAAAGTTTGCATTTCATGTCTGGATTCAAATGTATTCATTATTAGAGCAAATCTTATTTATAAAATATCTACATATGTATATCTTGGTGGTTATACGCCTGTTATTTACAGTAACAACCAGGTTGTATAATTATGGCTGCCAAACCTAACAGTCCCTTTAGTCTCATTTGCAGTGGAAATGCAACTTAAAATTATACTTTCTCTTATTTTGATCCGGACTTGCAAAATCCTAAAGGGACTGAGCTAATGACAGCGGAATATTTCACCCACTTCAACACTTCATTCCACATGATTCCAGATGCAAAAGCTTCTAATGCAATGTGATTTTTTTCTTCTAAAATGAACATTTTTTTTCTCAGGCTTCTATGTGTAGGTTCAGTATTTTTACTTTTGTGGCAACAGATATGTTTTTTTTCATTCCTTTTTCAATTGAAAAAGCCAAACATAAACACAGGATTTTAAGAAAAATGCTAATTTTAGAAGAAAACTTCATATAGGTGCATAATATAGCCATGTATTTGGAACATTTTACCCAACATGTACACCTGTTCAACTGTTTGTTGCAAAAAAAAAAAAAAAAAAAGCCTAATTTCTGGTCATGGTCAAGATGATCTGCTGCAGTTCAAACAGAGCATCAGAGTGGGGAAGAAAGGTGATTTAGGTGACTTTGAACGTAGCATGGTTGTTGAAGCCAGACGGGCTGGTGTGAATATTTCAGAAACTATTGATCTACTAAAATTTTCAAACACAACCACCGCTAGGGTTTACAGAGAATGGTCCGAAAAAGAGAAAGTATCCAGGGAGCGGCAGTTCTGTGGGCGCAAATGCCTTGTTGATGCCAAAGGTCAGAGGAAAATGGCCAGACTGGTTTGAGCGGATAGAAAGACAACAGTAACTCAAATAACCATTCTTACAACTGAAGTATGCATCTCTGAACGCACAACACATCAAACCTTGAGGCAGATGGGCTACAGCACAAAAAGTCCACACTCCTGTCAGCTATGAACAGAAAAATTAAGGCTAAAATTCACACAGGCTCACCAAAATTAGACAAAAGTAAATAAATAAATAAATAAAAAATCAACCATCCTGCCTTGCATCAACGGTTCAGGCTGTTGGTGGTGGTATAATGGTATTGGGGATATTTTCTTGGCACTTTTTTGAGCCAATTAGTACCAATTGAGCATCATGTCAACGCCACAGCCTAACAGTAAACCTTTTTAACAAGAACGTTGTATTAGTAATGCACTCATGAACACACAAACAACACATTTATTACATCCCTTTTATTCATCTTTGTTAACATTAATAAAAATAGTTGTTAAATGTTAGTTAACTTACAGCTTAATAACAAATGTTAACAAACATGAATTTGCATTTTAATATCGCATTAGTAAATGTCGAACTACACTTTAAAATTGTTTCTACATTTTTCCATTTATTTATGCCTTTGAATTGCATTATGGGACTTTAATCTTTCTTCCAACATATTTTAACCTTGAAAAGTTTAAAAAGGTGACTTTTATTAACATTTTTAATAGTTTGAAGTGATATACAGTTTTGTATGTTTGTGTTGTCTGGGTTGGTGTTGTAGTTTATGCTACAAAATCTTGTTAAAAAAAATAGTATTTTACAGACTTATTACTCTATATATTATTTTGTATAAATTATATTATTTCACCCTGCTAAAATGTCAATAAGTCACTTTGTTAAACTGTAGAGTTGAATATTCATCATAAGTTGACAGAGCAGAGATCTAGGTCCCATAATGCAATTCACAAACTTAATAAATGGAAAACACCTAAATATAAAATCGCAAAACACAGAAACTGTTAAGTAACAGATGTTATTTACAGTGTATGATTATAGAATGCTGTGCAAATATTGTTCTTTATTGGTTCATGATGTTAGTTAATACACTACATTAACTAATGAAACTTTATTGTAAAGTGTGACCAAGTAAACTTTATTGAAGTCATTGAAAGTCATAGCTTTCTGTGTGCTGCATGTGTACAGTCTTCCAAATCAAACTAAATTTCCTCCCAGGAAAATGTTGCCTTCAAATATTTATTTTATTTATTTATTATTTTTGTGCTGTCTTACAGTTGTAAATAGGCATTCGACAGCTCACTAAATTTTAAAACACAGCCCATAACCTGCATCCTGTCAACTGACAGACAGCTCCTCTGAGCAGTGACAGTTCTGATGATTTCAGAGTCAGAATCTACATGTTCTGTTACTGGCATCTCACAAAGAAAAAAATAAAACCGTAACATCAGCAGAGATTCTGCTGAGACACAGTGACTCTCTCCTCTGTCTCTACTGGGATATTTACAACGGCACTGTCATTTACTACTTTCTCCTTCTGTCTTTCTGAAAGACTCCTGTAAATAAATACACTATTCTGTACTGCTTTGGTCTGAGTTTTATGTCCCTCTGTTGACATTTCCTTTCCTTTAGAAAGCGCTCAAAGTTACACCAGAGAGAAAAGGACAGACAGTAGATTCATCGTTGTTATCTGCTACAGTCTGGTAATGGGGGGGTGCAAAGAAAAGGTTTGTCACAGGAACAAATAAAAGCGCTGCAAACACATCTCCTTATGTCTTTTCCGCGTCTCACAGCATCTTAATGTGTTCAGCATGCAGCCCTAAGAAAGGATTTGCTCTCAAAAATACAGAGATGCAAATATTATGCAAAGCTGGCAGATATGCAAGTAAAAGAACCGCACTCGCTAGACTGCTTAGAAAGAATGTGCAGGCCCAGATAATAAGGACTGTCTGATGGCCTGAGGTCACTGTGAATGACATTCAACACAGTACACTTGACAGAGTGTCACTTGCACAATCAGGACACTGCTGTATCATCAAAAATAAAAAGTTTATCTTTTGCATGCCTTTCTAATTCTGGCCAATTTAAACACTAAAAATCATTGTGTAAAAATACAGAAAAGATAATATTTTCAGTTTGTTTACAACAAGCACTTATTGTGTGTTTTGTGATATTTTAATCGCCACAATTTGTTTATTACATTTGCATAACAAGTGAAGTTTGATGAAGCTAATGATCATGTTTGATTTGAGCTATTATGTTTATATGTGTTATCACAGTAGGCACACAACATCATAAGATGATAATAGTCGGTTAGATTTAGGTTGTGACGTCAGGTGACCAAAGTTCAGTGTCTAGCCAGCATATAGGGATAACCTTATGCCTCATTCACACTACTATACGATTTTGTAGCTGCCTGTTGCTCTGGGTGGCGATCTGAGGCAAACGCAGTTCTGTGTAGGTCTACAGCAAAGAGAATACAACCGGCCTCTGGGCGAGCTGAGAGAGGATGACGTGAGCTCTATTGGTGCTCCTATTGGCTGTCGCTCAACAAAGTTGCTCTTCATTTGCATAAGGTTGAGAGATTCTTAACTTTGGAGCGTCGCTCAACACACCCACCTGGTTTTCAACCGTTGCCGGAAGTCGCTTACTCTCCATTGAAATTAATGGTTGCTTATTGATTTGCCGCTGTGAGTCGCTCATAGTGTGAATGAGGCTGATGTCAAATTATGTTGATATTTGGTTGATTTAAGGTTGTGTTGGAAAGTGACCAAAATCCAACGTTGAGTCAACATCTTAAACCAAAGTCATATTGACATCAAATACCGACATTAATTCATCAGGTATGGGAGGTGGGCAGTCTGCCCCTGGACATCATAGAGGTAACTTCAAGCTCTAACATCATAGATATTTGGTTGATTTTAGGTTGAATGATGGACATTGACCTGACGTTGGGTTCTGGCATAAACTCGTTTTTTTATTTCCAAAATAAAATGCAATGTCTCCACTATGTTGGAGTACACAGTCAATTGGATGTCATATTGATGTCCTGTACCTGCTCGGATTGCTTGTATGTTTAGGTCAATAAACACTTTTAACTTGTCTTTAAAATTGTTTATTCTATATACTATCAAATTGGGAATTGTGAAATTTCAATTACACCACCATAGGGTAGTTGACTCCTTTCTGAACTGATTTGATCATATTTAACATTCATTTCCAGCACTCCTAAAGAGCAGATCTGAAAATAAAAGCAGGAAGTTAAATATTTAGCTTTAAAATAGCAGATCTTACAGATCAAAAGTGATACTACAGTACAGACATTTACAATTTTATACACACTTAACAACTTGCAGTAAAAATTACAGTAACGTACTGGCAGCAGTCAATTACAGCAAAAACACAATTTACATCTACAGTATGATTTATTTTGCAGCATTTTTACAGAACTGTGTGTATATACTCTGAAAATTACAGTAATTTTCACAGTGCAACTTTAAAATACAGTTCCATGCTGCATAACTGTCCTACAGTAAAATACCATTCATATTACAGTTAAATACGGTGTAATTTATAAAAATTACAAAAACAGTGCTATGCTTGCATTTTCATTTTTTCTACATACTATTCAATATGGTAAACAAAATTATCAGACAATTTTCACAAGATCATTAAAGCCTCTCTCTTTCACTTTCCCACACATCTGTGCCATTTGAAGTGCTAAATATTTCACGTTCATCACTTTCATCTCTCCGTCTCTTCAGTAGCTTTGGTGTTTTCCTTCCTCTGTTTTGGACACAATCACAGTAAAACCAGAGCTTGGAGGAATTTTGCTTTGTAGAGGCATGTTTGAACTCTCTCCTGTCCTCTACAGGCCTTTGAATCCATGTGAACAAGGGACTGTGAACTCTTGTTGCTTTAACACAAGCGAAGGAAAAGCGGGCTTATGGACATTTGAGCTCCTGTATTAAAACGATGTATACAAAAAAGGTCTTTGTGGATTTAGAGGTTTATCAAATGGCATTAAAAGGGGGTCCATTGTAGTGTGTTAAATTGTAGTCTGCTATATCCTGAACTGCCTGATTAAAAACCAGCAGATAAGACTGGGAATTTCACCATTTTATACACATTTTGTGGGCTCATATTCTCAAACCAGACGCTAAAACAGTGCTGTGGAGGTGTGCTAGTACAGTTGAAGTCAGAATTATTAGCACTCCTGTGAATTTTTATTTACTTTTTTCAAGTATTTCCCAAATGATGTTTAACAGAGCAAGGAATTTTGCACAGTATTTTCTACAATATTTTTTCTACAGCAGAAAGTCTAGTTTGTTGTATTTTGGCTATAATAAAAGTAGTTTTTAATTTTTTTAACCATTTTAAGGTCACTATTATTAGGCTCCTTAAGCATTTTTTTTTGATTGTCTACAGTAGGCTTGAGCGGTAATACAGTAATATAATATATCGTGTGATCTAAAAATAGCAACGGTATCAGTTTCAATGCCGTTATACTGCAATAAAAAACAATGCACTTATATAGGAGACAATATTAAATATTATTTAATGCCTAAAAATGTGCATGCTTGATTGTCATCATGGGACAGTGTGGAAGAGAGAGAGAGAGAGAGAGAGGTGAGGTAAGTTGGAGAGTCGCGCACCAAGTGACCTGGTCTCGAAAAAGAACACAACCTCTGCAGTTCGGCAGTATTTCAGATTTCAACCGAATGAGAAAGGAGGCGTGGTAAATACAAACTAGAGATATACATTACTGCTGCTGTACCGCAGGAGCCGTGAGACCCAACCAGATTTTTTGTGGTGCGGGAATAAATTTTCAAATAAAGTGCGGGAGCGGTTGGTAACTCTGGTGTAATTTGAACAGGAGCGGGCAATTTAACAATATCACTCCCAAGTGAGCGAGCACACGCACTTCTGTGTGGAAGCTGTTTATGTGTGTATGTGTGTAAATGAGAGACAGCGTGATGCTGTGTGTCGCTTGGTGCTGTGCTGTGTGTGTGTGTGTGTGTGTGTGTGTGTGTGTGTGTGTGTGTGTGTGTGTGTGTGTGTGTGTGTGTTTTTTTACAGACAGCGCGCAGATCTCCAATACGAACAAGACAATTTGCAAATTGTGCAACAAACAGGTGACCGTGAACCTAAGGTCGCATCTACGGTATTCGGTTTCTGAATGGTTGAGGCACAAGCCAACAGTTTGGTGACGCTGTCTGAACCTAACATCATATTTTTTTTATTATGCACGGTAATACTGTATACCGAGGTAAAATAGGGAGGAGGTTTGATGGTATCAAAATTTGGATACCACCCAAAGCCTAGTCTACGGAACAAAAAAGTGTTACACAATGTGTTGCTCTTATGTGCCTAAGCAAATTACCTAGTTAAGCCTTCAAATTGCACTTAAAACTTCATCATGGCAAAGATAAAAGAAATCAGTTATTAGAATTTAAGTATTAAATCGACAATGCTTAGAAACATGTTAAAAACTAAATTTTCTTTTATATAACAAAAATTGGGGCAAAAATAAACATACAGGAGCTAATAAATCAGGAGGACTAATAATACTGACTTCAACTGATTATTACACTACCAGCATGTTATCCTGAGTGAATAACATACTGGTGGTGTTCTGAAAATCCTCATTTATCTTTTTTAGTCAATTAATATACTTTATAGCATGCATTCAATGGATTAAAAGTGACAGTTTAGACTATTCTTGGAGCCATTTGATTTTGTTATGCTGAATAACCCAGATTGACTTGCGGAATCCAATCATATAAATATAATTAGCTCCACAATGTGGGATGTCATGAAATTGTCACATTTAGGTTGAATAAATCAAGAGTAGAGCTGTATGCCTAATCAAATTGTGCCTTGCGTGTCAGAATATTAAACAATAAGACGGCTAACAGCATCTTTAAATACTTAGTCTGGTTTAACTTGAGGTAATTGTGACAAATATGTTTATATTTTATAGAAGAATATAGAATATCCGCTTGAAAGATACGAAATCTGTTTCCGTGTTCAAGCCGCTACTTACTTGAATAGAGAAAATATTTGTTTATGACCACTCTTTAGTCATATCACACACTACATTTTTTATATAAAATCTTAGTGCATACATTAGTCTCTGGATTTGCTGCACCACAGACACCAATATTTTAACAATTATTAAAAATTCATCACTTTCTGGCCATCAGATATTAGGCATGGACATATATATATATATATATATATATATATATATATATATATATATATATATATATATATATATATATATATATATATATATATATATATATGATTGTGGTTTTCATTATACATCGCTTTGTAAACGTTTATTATTATCACTTGATGAGTCTCCCCTTACAGTTTGATAAAGCACTTGGACCCAGAAGCCGCTTCACATGACGTCACACTTAACAAGCGGATAGAAGGAATATAGAATATAATATAGAAGGAATTTTTACACAATTGATCTTCCCTGATCTATTTGGATTCTTCCATGATTATTTGAAATTTGCGAAAATCTATTATGAAGGGTTCCTAAAAGTGATTTTCACAAGCTCAGCTCCAGAGTAACAAATTTTAAAACTGTATTTAAATGTAAAGAATTTTACATTTTAACCCTTGTGAGACCTGGAGACTTCTCTCAAAACCTCAAACTTGTCAACAGTATACTGTATTTAATCATATTAAATCAATGTTTTCATATATTTTACATTTTAAATATTATATTAGTATTGTTATACTTCCAATTATGTAATTTTGTATAATATCGTAGTTATATTTAATAACAATTCTCACACAGCATAAATGAAAATACCTTACTTTAAAATTATAGGGTTTTTTCTGTATTGTGAAGGATTTTGAGATATTGAGCTTCAAAGTTTTTGAATTCCATAAAGCAAACAGCATGTGTGTAACATTTGTTTTTAAAATAAAAGGTCTTAAAATGCAAACAACTTAAAAATAACATTCCATAAAGCAAATAAGTTGTCATTAATTAAAAATATGTCAGTAACTCAATTTTGAAAAATGTCAGCTAGAACCTTATAATTCTTAGGTGATGACACATGAAAATAATTCTACACCTTCATTTATATTTTCAGACACTGAATGTGAGACTATCATCTTAGCTTACATGGGAGACAATCCTTTAGGAATGACTAGAGGTTAACAGTCTAGTGGTCAGAGGTGATGACTCAAGGATCACCTCATGACAGGTGTGAACTTACGACCACTAAGTTTACTACACTTGATTTTTAACAAACAGGCCAAAATATCTTAAAGGGGTTATATGTGACTGTTGTGTGCGAAAAAAACAGTACATGGCTCCATTTCAACAGAGTTTAATGAAGTGATTTAAAGGGATAGTTAAAGAACTACATTTATGTCATTCACTTATTCCAACCATGTTTTAAAAAAAAATACATTTTGCCATTGACTTTCATAGATAAAAACAGTAACAGTGTGAACTTGGCAACACGATGCTCAGCCGGCATTACAATCCTCCGCCCCGCCCCCCATCACAGCAGCAACCTGCTCGTGAAAAATTCACACTTAGGCACCATTTACACTAATATGTCTTAGTTTTAAAAGGTCACAAAACATCCAAAAAAAATTTTGAGATGTCAACAGTCATATATGTGTTTCACGCTGCTAAAAACACTATTAGGACTCTAGATTTTATTAAAAAGTGAAAATTGGTTGTTTAAGTTATTTCAAGCAAATTCGTTTCCCCCGGTTTGAAATGAATTTTTGAAGCTGCATCACGCCGATTAGATTCTTGCGTGTATTCCGTGACATCTCTGAGTGTGCAGCATCAATTAATGAATTAATGGTCTTGGTTCAAACCAATCGCATCTCACTATAGTTGTTAAAGGTGATATCTAATTCATCTTGTCTCTATTATGACTCTTCGGTCTTTAGAATGTTGTCACTGCATCGGTACATTGCTTCAATCTTTCACTTTCACGCTTGTACTTAGTAATTTTAGAAAAAACCTCAGATACTGTTGGTTGGTTCTGCACCATTTTTACCAACCAAGCTTGTCAATGCCATTATAATGACACAGATCACTCTGCTTATACAGGCCCGCAGAAAAAAAAAGTGATTGACAGGTGGTAATGTGTGTAACTTAACTTTATTTATTCATGATTTAGTTGAATACCATGCGGGTCAGGTAGTTGAAATGGTAGGCTGCAAATAATTGATTTGTTATGAATTAACTAATTATTCATAAATAATTAAATCACCACCGCCTATGACAACGATGGCATCGTTTCACATTAAATATTGTAAATCAACATCGCCCAACCCTAAGTGACGCTATAAAGTACACCGCTGTTTCATTTGAAGTACCACTCGACTTGTGTATTCGTGTCCTCGAGAGTTCGTTTTTCCAAGTCTGAACTTGGCAAGTCCAAACTTTGCATACTTGGTATTGAGAAACAGCCGATGGTTCCCAGAAACCAGCATTTTTTTAAATATCATCTTTTGTGTGCAACAGAAAGAAAAGAAACTCAAGGTTTTGGCCAACTAAAGGATGACTACTTTCAATTTTGGGTGAACTATCCCTTTAATGAACTGTTCCTAAACACATCAGCGTTCATTAAATTCTTACCTCGTGTGAAATCATAAAGATACAACATCACTAAATTCCTTGTGACAGTGACATTGATTCTCATTTTCAATATCACAAGTCCTTTTGAACCCGTCCTTTAGTGACTCGTGCGGTCTGAGTGACCTTTTAAAACGTGTAAGTGATGGCCCATCATAAAGCAAGCAGCGGTTTGCAACATTGTTGTGATGGAGCGGTATTGATTGAGCTCATTTGACAAGGGCACTGCACCGGAAGATGGGAAACACTATAAAACCACTGAAGAGGATAGGTAGGATATTTTAATTTCACACTCTCTCTCTCTCTCTCTCTCTCTCTTGCTCCCTCGTTCTCAATCACTCTTTTCTTATTGGTACCTTGCTATCCTTGTGTCTCAGACACAGTTCAATGTCAGAAATAACAGACCTCTTAACGCTCTTTGTGTGTTTTGTCCTTTATTCAAGCAAATAGCTTTTCTGTTCAGCTGTCAGTCAAGCTGCCAGTAAGATCCTGAGAGGACACACCATTTAAGTGTATCAAAATAGAGACAGATATCGAAATACAGAGTGAAAGAGAAAGGTGTTTTTCTTGTTTGTGGTCCTAAAGATAGCAATCTATCTTCTGAAGCAGATATGTTAGAAACGAACACCTTTTAAAAATATCAAATGAGCATAGCCTACATTTGCCGTCAGGTATTTACTCATTTACAGAGCCAAATTCACTGAAGGTATGACTGCATCTAATTTAGGTTGAAAAACAAAACGTGTCTTTAAGTAATCTTAACCACGGACCGTATGTGCTCATAAATTGAAAACCACTATTTTAAAAACACATTCCAGAGGGAGAACATGGTAAATTACTCTTTCAGGTTGGCCTACAAATTGACAAAGTGATCCACCAGTTGTTGGAAAATGCCTTATTATAGAAATAGCACACAATAAAAGAGGTCTTCACGTTTTACTCTCTTTCTAAAAATGTACTTCAGTTTAAATTTATAATTAATACCAGACTTTAAAAAAAAAGTCTTTCATCAATGATGAGTTTTTAACTAGTGAGCCCTCTCTTAAAAAAATAAAACTGTCCATCAGAGTACACCGTTTCAGTGAACTATTATGGATTGTATTTTATCCTTCCAGTAAAGGTCTAAAATAAGCAATTTCTAAGCAAAATATGCGTATAGTAAGTATAAGTATAGTGAAATAGTGCAAAGATGGGTAACACTTTAAAATATTAGCTACACACTATGAATCATTTATTAAGCATTAGCAAATAGCTATTTCATTATCTGTTAAGCGTTAACTCTACATTAGCAGATATTAATAAGCAGTTTATGACTACTGATACAAATGCTCCACTACTGACTTATAAGCACATACAGTTGAAGTCAGAATTATTAGCCCCCTCTAAACATAGTTTTAGTACATAGTTTAATAAATCATTTCTAATAAATGATTTATTTTATCTGTGCCATAATGACAGTAATTAATATTTGACTAGATATTTTTAAAACACTTCTATATAGCTTAAAGTGACATTTTAAGGCTTAACTAGGTTAACTAGGCAGGTTAGGGTAATTAGACAATTTAATGTATAACAATGGTCTGTTCTGTAGACTATTAAAAAATATAGCTTAAAAGATGATTGACCTTAAAATGGGTTTTAAAAAATTAAAAACTGCTTTTATTCTGGCCAAGATAAAACAAATAAGACTTTCTCTGGAGGAAAAAGTATTATCAGATATACTGTGAAAATTTCCTTGCTCTGTTAAACATCATTTGTGAAATATTTAAAAAGAAAAAAAATTCAAAGGGTTACTAATTCTGACTTCAACTTTATATACTGTCCTTAATTATTGTATTTTCATGTTGAGCTAATAAACAAAGTAACTATTAACATGTGCCTGAATAATAATACATAAATGTTGATTTGAATAATTTATTAATAATTTACTAACTCATTCTGAATGATCTTTAAAAAACACACACACAAACTACTCTTAAATACAAATGATTTGTAAATAATGCAATTTAGTGATGAAAAATTAATCAGGTAAACAAAGTATGAAAACAATCATTAAGCACATTACATATGTGTTTATAAGTCAAGAGTCAAGCATTTTGTATCTGCAGTTATAAACTGCTTACTAACGTTTAATCATGTAAAGTTACTGCTTAAGAAAAAATGAATTTACTATTTGCTAATTCTTCATAAAATATTCATAGTGTGCAGTCATTATAAAATGTTACCCAAAAAGGTACAGTGGTCCCTCATTAATCATGGGAGTTACGTTCAGTTCAAAATTCAGTTGTCAGCTTTTTTTTTTTACACAAATAATAATTGATTTTTTAAGGCTATAAAACGGCTCACTACACTACACAACACTTTATACACATTTCTTAAACAGGCATTAACATTTTCACACTTTTCTCTTGTTTAAACACTCTCAAAGTTTAAACCTTTGTAGAAAATATATTCCAGTATTATAGAATGAAACCAAAGATAAAAACCTGTTTTCAGGCCCAAACATTTGCTCTTTTTTGTAACGAAAATTCATTTATTCTGTAATGGCATGTTAACTGCTCCTAAAAATATTTCCTAAAATAAAGTTTTTTTGTCCAATAAGGGGAGAAGTTTTTGGTTTATTTACCCAGACATTTAAAAAGAACAGATTTTACAGTAGTGATTACAATACCGTGAAACCAGAATATTTTTATCTGAGGTGCCTAGTGTCTATTATTTTAATTAAATGTTTGCCTCGCCTCTTTATCTTCATATGGACATGTTTTCTGTGATGATCAGTTTGCTCAGTAGATCACTTTGTGCTTGTGAAGCAGAACACTAGGATACCGGCCCTCCAGGAGCGAGTTTGGACACCCCTGACTTAGTAATATCAATGTACTTTTACCTTATGTTTGCTTTTACAAACCCCTCGTGCTTTACTTTATTAATTTGCGGGCCAACCTGAAAGAGTAATTTTACATATTCTGCCTCTGGAATTTGTAATTTCTAAACAAAAGTTATAGACATTATATAAACTATTTTATATAAAAATGGTAAACTTGCTATTGACATAAAACACAACTGATTAGCTTGTATTGATACATGTGATACTTAATGCTAGTCATTTTTCTATCAATTTTCTGTGAATAATGTATTATGTTTTTTTTCTTTCAACATTTCCGTGTATTTAAAGTAAGTGGAAACACTTATTATCTAAGGGTACGTCACACAACAACAATATACTAAAAACAAAAGTTTACTTTTTCGGTCACTTTAATAATTCCTTTTTATTTTTTTACTTAAATTTATTTCTTCTTCTTTTTTTAATCAGTAAAATGTTCCAGTTAACAGACTCTAATGGCCTTGTCACTTATTTTATAACCTATATTGCAAAACCTATGCGAGATTCTAAAATTAATAAAAATCTCAGCACACTGAGCAACAGACATTTAATGAAAGAAAAGAGTGTTTTACACCCAATAATGAGCATACAGTCTTTGATGAGCCGTAGCAACTGTCTGGCTCTTAATTGGCTCTGTGCTCTGACATGGTAATGGCTGCACATTCACACCAATCCCAGAAATGTCCACAGCAGGAATACTCAAATTACGCAGCTCCAGGGCATTTTCAGAAAACCCAGGCTGACCACAGGCTAGCGAGTGAAATGACCTGGTCACACTGGTAATGACTTTGATTTGGCTCTTAAAATGTGCAGAAAGCAGGCTTTGATTAACTGCTGGTTGGTTTTTAAATAACCCTTTTAATTTACCATAACAAATGAACTACTGAAATTCACAAATACTACAATTTAAGTTAGATTGTTAACTATAAGAATCACTTTGTTGTGATGCAGAGTAGAGACCTCAATTCTTGTGTTATTTATGCAAGTCTCTCAGAATTCTCAAAATATTGCCCTTCAACAGATAATCTAAATGTCAAACAGCATCAAAATACTTTGATTACTTTTTTTAATCTTTAAGATACAGCTTAAACCAGTGTTTCTCAACCACGTTGCTGGAAGACCCAAAACATGCAATGTTGGTGATGTCTCCTTTGTCTGTCACACCCATTACAGGTCTCACAGTCTCTGCTAATGAGCTGATGATCTGAATCCGGTGCATTTGGTAAAGAAGACGAGGAAAATGTGTAGAGATGGTAGTTCTCCAGGGACGAGGTGAGGTACCACGAAATCTCGGGCTACGAGATCTTACAAGACTAAATCACAATGAGATTTCTAGCCAAGGTGAAAAGTTCTCTTGTGAGTTGTGATGTTATGATAGAGCATGAAGGTGAATTAAGCACTGAAGATTGGAGGTACTGTAAGTTTGTATTTGAACCGCAAATCAAGTGCCTTGCGCACACTTGGCAACTCGGGCTGCCTCAAGCCTCATTCACACTACAAGTGAGTCGCAGTGGCAAATCGACCATTCATTACAACAGATAGCGAGTGACTTCCAGCAACCTCCGTTTATGTGAGTGACAGCGACCGTTGGCGACCAGGTATAGGCATTGAGCAATTTTTATTTTATACAGTTGAAGTCAAAACTATTAGGCCCTCATTTGTTTTTTGTTTTTTTTTTCTTTTTTTAATATTTCCCAAATGATGTTTCACAGAGCAAGGAAATTTTCACAGTGTGTCTGATAATATTTTTTTCTTCTGGAAAATTTTATTTGTTTCATTTCAGCTAAAATAAAAGCAGTTTTTATTTCTTAAACATTTTAAGGTCAATCAATATTATTAGCCCCTTTAAGCTGAATATTTTTTCAATAGTCTACAAAACAAACCATCGTTATACAATAACGCCTAATTATCCTAACCTGCCCAGTTAACATAATTAACCCATTAAACGTCACTTTAAAGTGTATAAAAGTGCCTTTAAAAATATATTGTAAAATAGTATTTACTGTCATCATAGCAAAGATAAAATAAATCAGTTATCAGAAATTAGTTAATTAAAACTATTGTGTTTAGAAATATGCTGAAAAAATCTCTGTTAAACAGAAACTGAATGAAAAACAAACAGGGAGGCTAATAATTCAAGAGGTTTAATAATTCTGACTTCAACTGTATATATTAAATATAAATATATAAATCTTTATTGCAACTTTACACACAGATTATACAAAAGTAAAAACAAAAACAAAAAACTTAAAATTGTCAGTCACTTTATTTTAATGGTCTGTTTGTTGAATTAAGTTACATTGCATCAACATGCCAACTAATTCTCATTAAATTATAAGTAGACTGTTAGGTTGGGGTTAGCGTTAATGTAAGTTGACATGTAATTGCAAAGTTTCTTATAGTCTGTTAAATGTCTGATGAAGGAGCAGTATCAGCAGATGTTAAGCAGACAGTCTACTAATACTCAAATGGACCATAAAAATAAAGTGTTACCAAATTCTCAGTATTTTACATAGATAAAACTCCACCACATTTTAGAAACTATTTAAAAGGTCCCAAAATTCCCTAAAAGACCTTGTATTTATTTCTTAATTTATAGGTTAGATAAAGACATTTCTAGCTATAGCATTATTATTAACACTAATAAATTACAAAATACAAAACAAATCACCAGCACAAAAATCTTCAGCAGTGTTTCAAACAGTATTTATTTTGTATTGTGTCTCTGGTTATGTTTTGATTATGTGTTTATTACTGACTGTTCACATGACATCAGTGATGCGTTCACTTTAAAGTTAAAAGGAGTCTACTGCTAAAATTGGATTTAAGAACTGTGAAAAGTTATTAGAACAATATGTGGTTCAAAACAAAGAAAAAAAACAGTAGTGGAATATTTACTTGAATGTATTATTTCAGAAAGTGAAAATTTGAACAACTGGCCAAACTGGCCTAGCAAAACATCGACTGGTTGTGTAGCATATTGAGCCATGCTTGAAGTTTGAGAAATCTAGACTTCCATAAATATTGTAAATATTTAATTGCTGCTGTGGCAATATTTCCCTATGGTATCGAAAACGGAATAGAGTATTGACTTTTTTATTAAATCAAAAGTTAAAAATTCCAGTATGGTGACAACAATATTGCAGAGCAAAAACACTAGAATGATGTGCATGTTTTAGACAGTGTTTTGATGCGCATATACCTTTGAGCCCCGTCAGGAAAACAGCACAAAAATCACACAGAAGGAAGTATTTTTAAAAAGTAAAAATGCAGATTGTTTCCTTTGAGGTTTGAGTTTAGGAATAGTGTTGGGGCAGGGGGAGAAAATATACAGTCTGTAAAGTAAAAAATCATTATCCCTATGTGTGTGTGTTCTTCAGAAGGACAGGGGCTGTGGTGAGTTGTGTTGAAGCATTTGAGGCACAATGGACGCTTCTAGAATAGCCGAGAAGCATTTTGTCTGAACAGATAAAGACTTTGGTCTCTTAAGTGTCCCTGTGTTTGTGCCCCTGAAGGTTAGAGAAAGGATTGTTGAGAGGAAAAAGCGAGAGAGAGAAACGTTAGCAAAAATGTTACATGTGGCTAGTTACAGGGGAGTAAAAGCGGTGAAGATTGTGAACTGTTTTTATACTTTGCCACAACAATAAACAGTTGATAGGAATGCAAATGAGGGTGGTGTCGATGTGCGTATTCTTCAAAACGTTACCAGGAACCTCAATGTCAAACACTTAAAAGTGTCTTCGAGGTCCTCCATAGGGAAGCTGAATCATACTTCTCTGTCTTTTGATCTGATGGCACATACATTAGCTGAATAACTAACAAGATTTTATGCTTTAGGATTCAGCCCACCTAAAACACTACTCGTTCTTTTTGCAGTTGTTTTATTGTGGTTTTAGTTTTCATCGGTGGCAGATAAAATGATGCATGCAACATTCGGTTTTTATATATATAATTTTGACTGCATGCTATAAAAAATGCTTTATTAAGAAACTAGGGCTGCATGATATTGGAAAAATCTGATATTGCAATATTAGATTTTTCTGTGATAATTATTGTGATAAGAATACACTGTAAAAAATTGCTGTTAAAAAACGGTCAGATTCTACGGTAAAATAATGTTTTTTTACTAAAACAGTAATATTCTGTTAAAAACAGTGCTTTCTGGGTAACATTTTTGTTTTCGAGAAAGTAACCAACTGCAGAAAACTGTGAGCTAACAGAGTTCAGATTCGATGTTTTGAAGTCTGTGTTTAAAATCACACTTTGTGCCCTTGTTCACTATTCCATCAACTAGTTCACCAATATAGTTCACCTGAGAGTTAATGAACACTAATGAGTGAATTCAGACACTGATGAACACCTGCTGTTAATAATCACAATTACTGAAGGAAAGAGAAACAAGAAACACAAACAGTGACTTGAGTTACAATATAAAATAAAATAAAATAAAATAAAACAGCTTCAGTCTCAGCAGAGGATCATTAAACAACTCCACAAACAACAGCAGACACACACTTATTACTGACTGATTTGACTTCCATACTATTCTCATTGAGATCCAACAGAAATTAAGGTGTTTTTTGTGTCACCGTAATAGAGTGAGGGGCTGATTTAGTTGGGCTCTTCACCCTTGAACTCATTTATTAAGACTTTCCAACTGCTGAAATACAGAGTTTACAAAGCGTTTGAACTATAGCAATAAAGTTGGGAAGTCAATAAATAGAGAAATCTATTTGTCTGAAATTAGTTCTGATAAATGTTTTGTTATAAATCTGGAAGAAGGGCCTCATGCAATAGATTTTATGTTTAGTTGCAGGTATTAATTTAATTAATGAGAAGTGGAAACCGAAAAGATACCTCTGAAATTACTTAACAGTTAAGAAATAACATCCAAAAACAGTTCAGTTATGACAAATACACACTCAGACCTCATGAATCTGACCTTGTATCTCAACAATGGTAACATCTCAAATGTTTCATGCTGCAATGCATGCTGGTAGTGGCACGGTACAAATATCCCAGCATGCATTGCGGTATAAATAAATGTTGTATAATGGTCTAACAGTTTTATTTACTTGTGTTTGATTCTGCTGTTGTTTATGTTTAGACTTTCAGTTGCCTGTTTGTGAGTTAAACTGTTAATTTTGTTAGTTGTCACCATTATTGAGGTTCATATGCTGATTATAGATGTCTCTTTGAGTGCAATATACACCATAGAGCAGTGTTATTGTCCAAGATATTCTTAAAAACTTCCAGAAATCGTTGCCATATATAGACATATAATGTAAAACAATAGATTTAACATTGAATAGGAGCAGTAAATTTTGTTATACTAATGAGAACAGACTCTGCCATTTAATAGCAACATGAACATCACCAGATCTTATTTAGGTATTTGGCTGGCTTGCCACAAAAAAAGAGCTTTTTAAACAAAGTTCTTAACAATTGCAGCAGCCAAGATATATATATGTTAAAAATGACAAGGCTAAGAGCCCAACCAAAGCAAACTCTGTTCTCCATGATGGTGACGTAAAACTTTAACTTTTTCTCAAGAAGAACTTTAGTAGATGTTATACAAAAATACATGTATTAAGTAATAAGTGTAGCTGGTGATGATGTTTGTAGAGTTGTTTAATCATCCGCTGATCATTTAAATGATTTAATCATTTGTTGTTCTTCAGGTTATTTCATTATAAAGCTGTGACTAAAGTTTTGCATGTTCTGTTCTTGTTTTTTCCCTTCAGTATTTCTTCATTTGTTCATTGTTAATCCTCAATTATCATTTAATTAGTCAGTTAATTAATTCATTTACTTCAGCTTTGCTACATGTTTCTTGAACACTCAGTAGTGTGGACACTTCAATAAAAACTGAAGTATAGGCTCTGGGGTTTAAAGGGTTAAAGGTGTGAGAGGTAAAAACACAGTGTAAAATGTATTTTAACAGTAATATACTGTTAATTTACACTACGGAAATAGACTGTTAAAAAAACAGTATATTGCTGGCAACCACAGCTGCCAGTAGATTACTGTTAAATCAAGGAAAAAACAGTATTTTACTGTAAAACCTGAAGCTAATTTCTTCTGTGTGTCACCGTTGTGGAGGAGAGTAGAGCCAGTGTATGAGGTAAAGATGAACAATGAACTGCTGATGTTATTCTGCATGTTTCTCTATTTAAAGATAGCGGCTGTTTAGTTGCTGATGCAGTCAGAATCTCTCTGGTGATTCCAGATTTACATGTATGTGTGCTGTTGTGCAAAATAAGACATTAGAGTTAAACCGAACTTTTCTAATTAACTAAAATAAGTTATCATTATAAGTATGCTTCTAAGCATATATAGCACATTACTTCATAAACTCATTCAGCAGTTGACCAAGTTGAGGCAGTTGCTTTCAGTGAGCAAAATGAGTTCACTTGAGTATTGTGTAAATCAATGTAGTCCATGTATTTTTACAGCAACATACTGTAAAATAACAGTACATTGCTGGCAACTGCAGCTGCCAGTATTTTCCTGTTTTTTAACGGGACAATTTTTAACAGTGTAGTTTCACCTTATGGTTTGAATACTTCTGACGTTTTTCTGGGGAGTCTAACAGTGTTCAGGTACAGAAATTGCTAATTCACGATGGAAACAAAATGTTTTTCTGACTACAATGATATGTTTGTAAGCTTTCTGAAGAGTAAAAATCCACTGACCTTTTCTTTTTGAAAGAGTAAAAAGCAAATTAATAAGGGTATGGAACGTACTATTTCCATAAGATGCAAATATCTAAAATGTAACAACTACCAGTTCTTTAAACAAGCCTTAGCAAGCCTCCATTTACAGGCCAAATGATGCAATGTTGTCCTACAGAGATCTGGATAAGATATTTTCAAGCCTTTATTACCATGAGTTAGACTGAAAAGTTTAAAACTGTATTTTAAATTAGAATAAAGAGAATAGCAGGGCTCTAGTTGAGTGTGCTCAGTCTAGCTCTGGAGAACGAGGCTTATTTCAGTCAAAAGGCGCTATCGCTGCTCAGAGATGGAGGATTAGAAACATGTAACCCAAGGGCATTCTGTAAGCCTGATAAATCTCATTTAATATATGATCTTTTTAAACAGGCCAAGGGTGCACACATAGGAGTCATTTTTTTCATGCGTGTTACTGGCTCTGTATATTTGCACAGATATTTCAGAGAAGTGGCCCCAAAGAATTTGAACAAAGAAAATAAGTTTATTTGCTTTTTAACAAAATATGAAGTGTTATTTACCTTTAAAAAGTACAATACATGCTAATTGTTCGATCCAGCTGCAAGCTCAAGCCTTTACGGGCTGTGCAATTATTTAAGTGACCTTATTAAATAATTAAAAAAAAAAACACTTTGACTATAATGAACTCGGGTACAGCATGTATGTTGGCTGTTCTATAACATTATATGTTTCGATTTGTTATTGATTATTTTTAATTTACATTATCTGTGTGAAATGATCAGAAAAAGAAGCTATTGTAGCAACAACATTATTGTAACAGACTTGAATATCTTTTTCTTTTATTTAAATTGGCATCAACAACAGTATTGTGCAAAATAGACTTTATTTACACAAATGCTTACATCACAAACCTGTTTTTAAAAAACAAAACCTTGTATGCTGTTATGTACCTTAACATGCATATTTAATATTATTTAATATTATTATTAATTTTTTTAAAATAAAACCAAATTTTACTGATACTTAAATATAAATACTATTATTATGAACTTTATTCATATTTGGGTTGCAAAAAGCCATATAAAGTATTGAATGCAAACTTTGAAACAATATATCGTTTCAGTATCGATATCGCAATGTGCGCAGGGTATTCAATGTTGAGCTCATTTGGATTATCTTTGAGCAAACGCCATTATTTCAAAACATGGGATTTTTGGAGTTTAACCATAATAGAGTGAAAGCGTATCATTTGCATGTGTCTTTAAGGCTCATGACAGCATTCAGGCACAATAAATTGTACATTTTTGTAAAGTTTATTAAAGTTTACGGTATTTTGTTATTTGCTATGATAAATATAGTGTTACCTTACATATGATTATTTAATTTCTGTATTTGAATACTCTTTAGCTTGCCAAGAAAACCATAAACCATTTTATAATGTTTTATTTCATGCCTGATTCACACCCATAATACCCCAAAGCAGTTTAAAGTAATGCATTCTTTCCAAATAGATCTGTTCAAGCTATGGGGTTTTTTTCAAATCGCAGTATTTATTGCAGACAAACTGCAGTAAATTAGCCCTAACGTTACTGAATGAATGAGCGACTATCTGTTTGTTAAAGGTTGTAAGGACACGTGTGTCTGACATTATTAGCTTAAACCAACTTAGTGGTACATTTAAAATTGTTTCGAAGCACTAAACGAGGATATTACAAACACATTCTAAAAAACGCCATGATCAAGGAAAAAACTAGGCTTAAAAGCTACTCTTTTTAATGAGTTATGATCGAGTCCTATTACTTAAACCTTAGCCTGGCTGTAAAAAACGAGTTTGGTTCCTAAATAAAATTAAACACGCTACTCACCAAGAACGCAGTTCAGTGATGTCCATGTGTAGTAGCCTTCACCATTTTATGATAGGTTTTGAGCTTAGTTGTCCTTGGAATGTCGCGTGGTTTCTTGACGACCGTCGAGTAAAAACGATTTTCAGCGACATAAATGCGCACAACTGAAGTCTCGTGAGTATATCTTATGCACGCTTTATTTTCCGACCTTCGTGAATATTTTGGAACTTATGATTTGCTGTGAATATTCTACAGAAAGCAAGGGTATTCTGTCCGAGGAGCAAACTTTTAAATTGTCCTAAGGAAGTGGAAGTGGAAGGGATAGTTCACCCAAAAATGAAAATTCAGTCAAAATTGTCAGTCTTACCCTTGATTTGGTCTAAACCATTTTTTTAAATCTGTTGAACGAAAAATAAAATATTTTGAACAATGAAAAAAAAAAAAAAAAATAGGCTAAACAACAGCTTACTGATCGAGTCCTGTTATGATCGAGTCCTCTTACTTGAACGATCTTGCCTGGCTGTAACACACAAATTTGGTTCCAAATACATGATTAAGCAACCTCTCCAAGAATGCACTTCGGTGATTTCCATGTGTAACAGCCATAACCATTTTAAGATACTGTTTTGAGCTAAGCTGTCGTTGAAGTTTTTTTTTTTTAGCACAGTATAATGTCGACCTTCAAGTAAACGTGTAATGTTCAGGGTCATAAAGGTGCACCTGAAGTCTTGTGAAGTTATTTTATGCACACTTTATTATTTTCCAACCTTCTTAAATATTAAGACACTAGAACTTTCTGTGAACATTCTACAGAAAGCAAGTGTTCTGTCCAACGAGCAAACAAACTGTGCA
This sequence comes from Danio rerio, assembly GCF_052040795.2. NCBI lineage: Eukaryota > Metazoa > Chordata > Actinopteri > Cypriniformes > Danionidae > Danio > Danio rerio. The sequence continues at coordinate 18,885,901 of NC_141021.1, forward strand.
AAGGTAATTCAAGTTAAAGGAATAGTTCACCCATAAATGAAAATTCTGTCAAAATTGGAAAAAAGAAGATATTTTAAAGAATTTTGGAAACCTAACTAACCATTGGATTCAAAAGTATTTTTTTTTTCTACTATGTATGTCAGTGGTTACGGATTTCCAACATTCTTCAAAATTTCGTATTTTGTTTTCAACAGAACAAAATAAACTGGTTTGAAACAAGGCAAGGGAGCATAAATGATTTTGATATTAAGAAATGTTCATTTTGGGGTGAACAATCCTTCTTAAACTCTAAAGGACTGTTTGAGTTGATTGATTCAGAATCATCAAATAATGCTTTCCTTGAACTCCAGTTGTTGCTAAATAAAAAAGGGATAAGTTGGCGGTTCATTCCACTGTTGCGACCCCAGATTAATAAAGGGACTAAGCCGACAAGAAAATGAATGCATAAAAACACATTGCTATTTTAATAACCCTGCCTCAGCTGTACTGAAACGACTACTACACCTTGAATGATAACCATGCCATACAAATTATCCTGCATGCTTTGTGGAAACTGTAAAATCCCAGAGAGGTCACAGGAATGATAGGATCAATCATGAGTTCAATCCCAACAACTCTGGGGTATGTTCTCCTCTGAAGCTGGTCCATTTCCTGTTGGTTATAAAAGCTTTGATATCCTTCCATGACAAGAACACGTGGGGATTCAGCTGTTTGAGAATGCTTCAGAGAAAACAACCGCAACATACTTAGGGATAATTCAGATCACCTTCTGAGTGACAGACATAAAGACAGTGATGAGTTTACAAAGCATCTCCACATGGTATCAGTGTGTGTGGAAAGCATATGCCTCAAGTACATGACTGTACTAATCCAAGCTTGCAAATCCATGTAGGAAATGCTTATTTTGTGTGTAATCCAATGCTATTTGTATGAGATTATGATTTAGGGGGAATTCAGCTGATAGGGGAATAGAGAAAATAAAGGGGTAAAACCAGCATGACAAGCCCTTTCAAAATAAGATTCTGACTCAGACACTCTTCAGACATCTTAATCCATGATTTCTAATGTATTTAAATGTACTTAAATAGATAGTTAAGTTCACCCAAATTAAAAATTTCTTAATATTTACACACCATCACATGTTTTTTAACCTATTAGTTTCTTTTTTCTTTTTATTTATTTTTCAAATATATTTTGCAAACCATTTGAGGGAGAGTGTGGCTGCATTCCAGTCCAATTTTTTTATGTCTTTCACTTATGGAGCCACATCAGTCTCTAAAATAACACAGTTCCGAAATACAAATCATAGATGCACAGCACAGTTCACATATACAAAATCCAATTTGTATAATTAAAACGCAATTCATAAATGTAACACAAAATGTGTGAATTCACAAGTAAAAATTATAAATATTTTCGCCAAATGAATTAGGTTTGTGTATATTATGAATTGTGTTTCGAATTGACGAATTGTATTTGTGTATTTTTTAATCATGTTTCGAAGTGACGAATTGTATTTGTGTTTTTTGAAGCGTGTTTCGAATTGACTAATTGGTTTTGCGTATTTAGGGACCGAGCACCGAAACGGTGCGTAGGCCCTATTGGAATTGCTCTGTTTATTATTATTCTTCTTCTTCTTCTTCTTCCGCGGAATGAATCGCGGTTTTGAGGGGCTAAACATGCCCGAAAACTCACGAAACTTTGCACACGCCTCAGAAGTGGCGAAAATTTACGTTTGTTATGGGCTTCGGAAGTGGGCGTGGCAAAATGACTCGACAGCGCCACCTAGAAAAATTAAACGGACGAGCCCCCGATATACGAATCACGCACATGCATGAAAATTGGCACACACCTCAAACATGCCAAAACATACGAAAAAGTCTCTTGGAGCCATATCTCAAACCCAACAGGAAGTCGGATATTTTTAACTTCCTGCGGCGAAAAAGTGGCGTTTTTGCCATTTCCAGGCGTTGTATTTTAACGAACTCCTCCTAGGGATTTTATCCGATCGACACCAAAATTGGGTTTTGTCATCTAAAGGCCTTGGCGATGTTAAATTGCGAAGCTTTAGAGTTTTTGTCGATGGGTGTGTCCATGGCGGCCTCGCAAACTTTGACGATTCGCCACAAAAGAGGAAGTCGTTATAACTCAGGCATGCATTATCCGATCTGCCTCAAAATTCACACGCTTGATAAGAGTCCTGACCTGAACACGTTTACATGCCACTATCCAGATACAGTTACAGCGCCACCTGCTGGCCACAGGAAATGTCATGATTTATGGAGTTATAAACTCCTCCCACAAATTTTATCGTATCAACACCAAAATTGAGTGGTGTTATCTGAAAGCTCTAGCGATGTTATATTGTGAAGATCTAGAGTTTTCGCAGAGGGGTGTGTCCGTGGCGGTATGACAAACCTCAATGCTTCGCCATGGAACAGGAAGTCCTTATAACACAACCACACAATGTCCGATCTGCCTGAAACTTCACATGGTTGATAAACGTCATCTCTTGAACACATCCACATAACAATATTGAAGTGGGCGTGGCAAAATGACTCGACAGCGCCACCTAGAAAAATTAAACGGACGAGCCCCCGATCTACGAATCACGCACATGCACAAAACTTGGCACACACCTCAAACATGGCAAAACATACGAAAAAGTCTCTTGGAGCCATATCTCAAACGCAACAGGAAGTCGTATATTTTTAACTTCCTGTGGCGAAAAAGTGGCGCTTTTGCCATTTTCAGGCGTTGTATTTTAACGAACTCCTCCTAGGGATTTTATCTGATAATTACCAAAATTGGGTTTTGTCATCTTAAAGCCTTGGTGATGTTAAATTGCGAAGCTTTAGAGTTTTCATCGATGGGCGTGTCCGTGGCGGCCTCGCAAACCTTGATGATTCGCCACAAAACAGGAAGTCTTTATAACTCTGGCATGCATTATCCGATCTGCTTCAAATTTCACACGTTTGATAAGAGTCCTGACCTATTCAGGTTTACGTGCCGATATCTAGTTACAGTTATAGCGCCACCTGCTGGCCACAGGAAATGACATGTTTGACACTGTAACAAACTCCTTCCACAAACTTTCCCGTATCAGCACCAAAATAGAGTGGTGTCATCTGAAAGCTCTAGCGATGATATATTGTGAAGATCTAGAGTTTTTGCAGAAGGGCGTGTCTGTGGTGGCATGACAAACAACGCTTCGCCATGGAACAGGAATTTCTTATAACTCAACCACACAATGTCTGATCTGCCTGAAACTTCACATGATTGATAAAAGTCCTCTCCTGAACACATCCACATAACAATATTGAGTGAGTCATAGCGCCACCTGCTGGCAGAATGTAGTTTGTCTTAAAACACAATCTCCACACAATCTCTGATCTGCCTGAAACTTCACATGGTTGATAAAAGTCCGCTACTGAACACATCCACATAACATTATTGAGTCAGTCATAACGCCACCTGCTGACAGGAGGAAGTTTGGCATAAATATGTGATTTTCTTAGATTTTTAAAAATATATTGGCTTAAATTATTATTGTTCGCTGTTCTCTGTCATCGTAAGGTCACCGGGCGGCGGTGAGCCCGGGTGCGAGGTCCCTATCATCGCTGCTTGCAGCTTTAATTTAGAATTGTGTTTCGAATTGACTAATTGGATTTGTGTTTTTTTATTGTGTTTCAAATTGATGAATTTGATTTGTTTATTTTTTAATCGTGTTTCGAATTGACAAATTGGATTTGTGTATTTTTGAATCGTGTTTCCAATTGACAAATTTGATTTGTGTATTTTTAAATCATGTTTCGAATTGACGAATTGGATTTGTGTATTTTAGAATAGTGTTTCGAATTGACAAATTGGATTTGTGTACTTTTAAATTGTGTTTCGAATTAAATTGAATTTGTGTATTTTTGAATCGTGTTTCGAATTAAATTGGATTTGTGTATTTTTGAATCGTGTTTCGAATTGACAAATTGGATTTGTGTATTTTTTAAACATGTTTCGAAGTGACGAATTGTATTTGTGTTTTTTGAAGCGTGTTTCGAATTGACTATATGGTTTTGCGTATTTTAGAATTGTGTTCCGAATTGACTAATTGGATTTGTGTTTTTTTATCGTGTTTCAAATTGATGAATTCGATTTGTTTATTTTTGAATCGTGTTTCGAATTGACGAATTGGATTTGTGTATTTTAGAATAGTGTTTCGAATTGACAAATTGGATTTGTGTACTTTTAAATTGTGTTTGGAATTAAATTGAATTTGTGTATTTTTGAATCGTGTTTCGAATTAAATTGGATTTGTGTATTTTTGAATCGTGTTTCGAATTGACAAATTGGATTTGTGTATTTTTTAAACATGTTTCGAAGTGACGAATTGTATTTGTGTTTTTTGAAGCGTGTTTCGAATTGACTATATGGTTTTGCGTATTTTAGAATTGTGTTCCGAATTGACTAATTGGATTTGTGTTTTTTTATCGTGCTTCAAATTGATGAATTCGATTTGTTTATTTTTGAATCGTGTTTCGAATTGACAAATTGGATTTGTGTATTTTTTAAATTATGCTTTGAATTGATGAATTGGATTTGTGTGTTTATGAATCCTGTTTTAAATTCACAAATTGGATTTGTGTATTTATGAGTTACATTTTTACCTTATGAATTGGATTTGTGTATTTATGAATTGTGTTTTGAACCTACGAATTGGATTTGTGTTTTTATGAATAGTGTTGGGATGCACGGTGGTGGTTCATTCCGCTGTGGCGACCCCAGATTAAAACTAAGCTGAAAATGAATTAATGAATGAATGGTGTTTTAATTAATGAATTGGATTTGTGTATTTTTGAATTGTGTTTTTATTTTACGAATTGGATTTGTGTATTTATGAATTGTGTTTTGATTGATGAATTGGATTTTATAAATCTATTATTTTTGAGACAGATCAGGTTCCATATTCACTTGCTAACTTTTCTCCATTTTGTTTACTTAAACACGTGTCCAATCCTGGCTGAACATCTGAATGGGTTTAAATGGAATGCCCTAAACCCTACATATAGGTGCTGGAGTTGAAATATAAAGGGATCCAGTTATATGTCCAAATAAACATCCCACATTCACTTGATGAAGTGGAACAGGCTTTAATCCCAAGGAACATGTGAAGAGAAGTTTGTCAGTCTAAAAAACTGGAAAGGAATGCAGCTTTAATAGTGAGGTAATTTTTATTTTTCATGCGCTAAAGGCGTATTGGATTAACTAAATTGGCTATAGTAAAGTGTGTATGGATGTTTCCCAGTACTAGGTTGTAGCTGGAGGAGCATCTGCTGCGTATACCATATGCTGGATAAGTTAGCGGTTCATTCCACTGTGGCGACCCCTAATCAATAAAGGGACTAGGCCAAAGGAAAATAAATGAATGAATACTCTGTTATATGAAAATACATAATTTGTTTTTGGCATGACACACTTTCCCTGACTGTTTTCTCCTGCACTGCATTGTAAGATTATGCTTTCTTTTTTTTTCAGCAGAAATGCTTTCAAGCTTACATAAATAATTGTACCATGACAAGTTGATGTTACATTAAGTCAAATTACACTGATAGATTGGCTGTTGACATCTAACTGTGTGGAAAATACATGACATTGATTTTACGAACAAACCAGCCTATTGAGATCATAGTTATTGTTTCTGTCATAAACAGCGAGGCAGAAATCACAATATCTCTAATAAGACCGTCAACCATGGAAACATGTCATTTTTGAATATGACATAATTACAATCATAATTACAGCGTGTCAGCAGTGGAGCCAGACATGCAGTGCAGTGAAAACCACTGAGTTCTAAAGATAAATAAAATGCGCTCACTCTCATGTTAAAGAATTGATAGGGTTGTTACATAGCATTACATCAGTCACAGACCAGCCATTCACTCACAAGATGTCTTATATCAAACTACAGAGATTAGATTAAAATCTCTTTTGTCTGTTTTATACTTCCTAAAACGGTCCTTGTTTCTTAATCTCATACCTTGAAAATCTGACCTCGATAGACGCCTGGGCTCTATAGACTTTCAATCCTCATAATGGGAGAGTGCATTCTGGGTAGTTTTTGAGTTTGTATCCATTCATAATATTTGCTGCAACATTTATGTATTTTGACATGGTCTATTGTCTCACTTTTCTCGCAGTTCTTCCTAAAAGCCTCTCGCACCATTACCCCTTCTCTACCAACAGGGTGCTGATGCTCTCAATCCAGGATCTGCAACCATGAGCGGCCCGAGGAATGGGATAATGTTCTCAGCAAGTCACTTTCTTTCAGAACAACAACAGCTTGAAAGAAAGCCACATAGATTCTGCTATAATCATCTAAACTGTCTAAATGTGTGATGTGGTGCACGTAGAGTGCTTTTTTTTCACTTGACTTTCTTTTTCTGTATTAGAGTTTTACATTCTATTATTTTACATACTCTCATTGTTGGGGAAGCTAAACTCTGAAATTGAAACTTTCTAAGCTACTCGTCAGTTGTTAGTCAAACTACCCTGCTAAAAAGTAAACTAAACTATATGTTACTACCTAAAAGTACCAAATAAGTGAAGTAAATTTAAAATATGCAACATATGTTCATTCTAAAAACATAGCCCTATATAAATTTCTGGAGATTGTGCATTATGTAGCCAGAAGTACGTATGGCTGCATTTTGTTTTTAAAACAAACGCTACGAGGCGGTACGATGCTGTTCCTTTTTACGCTTACCTGCTGATTATAAATGGATGACTTTTTCGCTGTTACCACTTTGTCCAGATAGCTAGCCATGTACATTGGCAGACTTGGGATGCAGAGAGGAGTTGACCACAACGACAAGATTCGAGCAAAGAATGGTTCCAGAAAGCAGGTAAAACAAAAACAAAAGACATAAAATAAAATAAAATAAACAAGTAAATAACAGGGTGAGAATGTGGTAAAATCTGGAAATGTGGTAAAAATCAGGCGAGGGCTTTTCTTTTTCTTAATAAATTTTTAATATTGTCGGTTGGATTTAGAGTAGTGGGTGGGCAGGTCAATCAGTGCTTTTAAAAACACTATTGGTTGGGTTTAGGGACGGAGGAGGGTCAGTCAATCAGTCAGTCATGCAGTAACAGCCTATTCACACGGGACGTCAGCATCAACGCTTCCCATTGCTTTGAATGGGTGACATCAAGCTTTTGGCGAACTGAATTTTGGATCCAATGGCACTGCTTCAGCAGAAGTAGAAGATGGGACTCTCAACCAGATCGCTGTATGCAAAAACACCAGTTCAAACAGTAGCCGATTGTTGACTAATTTCATTAGCTGATGCTGCTATGACGGTCGTGTCAGCCCCAACTTTAGACACACCCTCTGTCAAGCGTTGGCGATGAACCCCCGTGTGAATCAAACGTAAGTCAGTTAGTCAATCTACAGCAGCCTCTGGTGGATTTACGAGAGAACAGCAAGCGCGAATGGCATTTGCGAGACAAATTTGAGATCTAGAATTTACACTGTCGCCTCTGGTGGATTTGTGAAAACAAAAACTGCAACAAATGTAGCTCCTGCAACGTGTTAGGTGCTCTCCAGAGGTACATTTTCAGAATGAGCCTGGATTGCAAATGTAGTGCAATGCAATTATTATGCCAAAGCTTAATGTTTTATAACACCAAGTGCAAAGTCTAGTACAAAATTGCGAGAAAATTTGCATTAACATTAAAACTAAGGAACTTGAATAAACACATTTTCTCAACAAAAAAAGTGTGACATAGCTTCATTTTGGTAAAGCTATGTTTAGACTGCACGGATTTCGAAATAGTCATGTCACAAATGTTTTCACACTGCATGACTTTCTGGGGTAGCGTTTCGTCGCTGCTGTGTTTACACTGCAAGATGGATTGGCGACAGCTACGGGGGTTTCACACTGCATGACTTTACTATAGAAAAAATGCCAACAACTTTGTCTCAGTCAGCAAACTACATCTCACAAACAAACACGTGCGAGAAGTGACATGGAAACAATGCAGAGTCACATTGTATATATTAGCAATTTCTCCTCAACTGTTTTTCGACCCGACTGTGGCATTGCTCAGATGACACATCAAACGCGTGCTCTTGCCAAATTAACACTAGTTTTTCCTCCATTTTTCTAAATAGACCAAAAAGAAGCCCTTTTAACTCCTCCCAAAACCTCCCACTAGCCTGCAAATACCATACTAGTAGATGCTGCTCTCTCATTGGTTGTAGGTGATTGCCGATGTTATTTTCAATCAGAACACATTTCATACGGCATGATTTGAATTTGCAGACAGCTATATTTAGCATGCCAAATATCTGACAGGTTTCGGAGACTGATCTGTGATTTTTTAGATCGCGTCTTTGAAAGTTTACACTGTGTGATTGTTACGTGAACCAGCACCAATTAGCCTGGGATTTCAGGCATTTGTCCAATAGCATCTAGCTTGCATCTAGCCTAAGCTTGCATCATAGAGGCTGCATCACTCAGTGATGCAATGTCAGACACAATGCACTCAAATGGAGCGAGTGACATCACTGCCAGGGGTAGGGTTAGGGGTGGGGTTAGGTGAGCCTATTAAAAAAGCATTGGATGCAGCTCAGATTGCACTGCACCGGGTTTGCATCCAGACCCCTCTACATTTGTCGCAATTTCTCAAAACTTGTCAGCAAATCAAAATCAGAGCTAAAATCTTACAGTCTGAATGTGGCATAAGAATTTATGTTGATGCCTTCACACATGATATGTTAATTATCAACTGAAAGTAAATAGTAAATAAATAAATAATTATCAAGAAACCATTAATGTCTTAGCTAATAAGCTTGTCATAAAAGTTACTAGTAGCTATACAGTCAAGCTTGCAAAAAACGAAGTTCAAAAAAACAAAACCGCATATTAGTCATGATTGTAGGTTTGAGCTAGATTCAAACCAATCATCAACTGCAAATAACCAGCTCTAACCAGCAACCATAGTTCAAAATCATTTTTACAGCAGAGAACTCTCCATATTTTATTTTTGTTCTCTTTTCAGCCAATATTAATAATATTTAATTCAATTACATATTCATAAGCAACATTTATGAGTAAAAATCAATATAGAAACATATGGAATGCAAATCAGTTGGATCATGGAGTATTTAATGTCAAAATGTTGGCATGTGAGGTAGCAAAAACCCTGTGTAAACTCAAAGACTGTGATGCATCATGTTTGTTTGTGGGCAGGTTATTTTGGGCCAAAAAAGTCTCATGAGCACTGGCCAAACTAGCTCTGTAGGCTGTCGAATATAAGATGATAGTATTTCATGCTGTACCACAGAGAATATTAGCAGCCTGCAGCAATATATTAGAGATATATTGTACTGCCATCAGTGGCTAAAAAGTTCCTCTAATACTGAATGAGAAAAAAAGTTATCAATATCTGAAAACTATCTTTTCTCTGAAATGTAGCATGCTCAGTGGGATGGCAATGCAGCAAATAAAACCAAATGTTCTAAAGATCATCCGTGTTCATTTTCAATGACGTATTAAATAGTGTGGGGTGTGATACTGGTAAGTGGCAATTATGTTGAGACTTTTAGCTAGAAGGATTTATAGAGATTATCTGCAGTTCTCCAGAGAGTGAAAAAGAGAGTGCTCAGACAGCCACGTTCTTCATAAAATGCCACATTTTCTAAATATGTTGAGGTTGTAACTGCATTTTAGCTTCTTTGGGAACAGATCTTTTTCTTTGCTAAATTATATAAAGCTTTTGATAAAATGTCTGTCAAAGTTATACATTATGTATGAGTTTGGCAGTCACTTTTATAGTAAGCGACTTTGCGTTTACACTTGGGAAGTGAAGCACGTGTCCACTTGTCTTTTAAGATGAACTTCAATTAGACTGCATTTTAATGAGTCGTTTAGATTTCATTAAGTGATCTAATATGTCTGTGATCATATTGGCTCTAACTTCGTTAACTAAAGATATGATAAAAGCAAAAGCCATAGTGTAATGCTTATTGGGGTCTTTCTCACCAAAGGAAACGGTTTGTAGTTCCTATAACTCTGCAAAACCACAATCTTCTGCTCGGTTCCCATACAAGCACCAAGTGGTGTTGTTTATTCAACATCAGGGATTTTACTATGCACTCCAAAATGAATTTTCTGTCAACATTTGCTTGCACCCTTAACCTGACTTTCATTGTTCTGCAAAACATAAAAGAAGATACTTTGAAGAATGTTGACAACTAAATCATTGACTTCAAATATATGGAACAAAGTACTTACCAACAGTTCTCAAAATGTGTTTTTTTTTTCCTGCAAACATGGTTGGAACATGTGGGCTAGATAATAAAACCTTTATTTTATAAAGAAGTATCTCTTTAATTCATTTTTTAATTACATTTTTAAAGAAGCACAAACAAGCTGGTTTTGCATCGTCCCTAAAGTTAAACTGTTGAGTTTTACCATTTTTTAATGCATTTAACTGATCAACAGGTGTAGAGGGAGAAATTTTAGCTTAGCTTAGCATAAATCATTGAATTGGATTAGACCATTAGCATCTTGCTCGAAAATGTAAAAAAAAAAAGTAAAAAAAAAAAGAATTTTGATACTTTTGCTATTTAAATCTTGACTATTCTGTAGATATTGTGTATTGATACAAACAGTATATGCATACCATCATTCTGGTGTAATAATCAAGTAACTTTGCTGCCATACCATAACTATTGCAGGTTAGTGTGATTTTAGTAAGTCAACATTTTTCAGAATTTGCCAATCAGAATTGTTTATGTTAAGTTTAGGCTTACATTTAGATTTTTTTACTACATGATTGTCATCCAACTATCATTCCCCTATAGGAATAACTTACCTCTATGGTAGGGTTTAGGTGTAGGATTAGATATGTATTTCATTTTCTAACAAAAGGACATTCCAGGATCTCAGCATGGATCAACGTTTATCCTTTTCTCATCATCCTGTTTCTCATTATTTTTATTAAAGATCATTATTGAATAATGAATAAAGTTAACACATTGCTTAATATAAGAATGTTCAGTGCATTTGCCGGTCTCTTTGTAACTATTTTCAGGAGCCACCAAACTAGGTCAGAGGTCATGGAGACCTTGCGTGGAATTGATGGGCTGAACAATGGAAGCAACTTTTTCTATTGTTATTTCTATGAGTTAATACTATCTAAAATGTCTAAAGTGATTTTGCTATTTTTACAGAGAATTCTTTTATAGTGATTCAACTTTTTATTCAAGATTGACTTTGTGTCGTAAGGATATAACTGCCTGAATGTAGATTATACTGTTTTTTTTAACCAGTTTTGATAAAGACGGCTGAGAGTACATTCAGCCTTGGGTAAGAAACAGGTTGTACTTTAAGTGTGTGTTCTATTTGATTGTGGATCAGTTTTACAGGTCTGGAGTCAGCTCTAAACAGTCTAGTGGATATCTGATGTTTACATGCTTAAGACATTTTTCAGAGTTGTACGCACACACCCACGTGGAAATTTTCCTATTCTATCTGTGTTTTAACCAACTAGGTTAGAACACCTATATGTCGCAGTTAATGACGTTATGTGAGAGTATAATTGTTATTGATTTGTGATTGTAAGCAGAGCGGCCTAAGAGCTCATTGCGAGTGTTGAAGCTGGCTTCTGCTGATGAAACTGCAAACTGTCTTCAGTAAACTTCATTTATTTATTTGAATCTCTGACTCCGGCTCTTCTTCATCTGACAGACTGGTCATTCATTGGGTTAAAACTTTATCCAATCCCTACACAGCATACATGTTAATCCAGGATCGCATCCTTGACAAAGTCACACCCAGCGACTGCTGCAGAAGCAGTGAAATGGGGTATATGCCGAAGCATGCTAATAGGACTCTTAATTTGCCAGTAACCTGGGTTAAGCGCTTCCGGCGAATTAAATGCCAACGCAAAATCCGGTGCGTTTAAGGTCTGTTTTCTTTAAAAATCAGCGACCTCCACTAGCTGAGTGATATCCGATTTAAAGTGGGTCTCAGATTGCACAAGAAGCACTGCATTAAATTACATTTTTTCCTGCCATATCTTTATAATATGAGCATTTATTTTACCCCACTATATTCAATGGAGCTTCTGTGTTAGCCTGCCGATTCTGACGGGCGCGTGCAAGTAAACAGCAACCAAATAAATGCTAAAGTTTATTTAACTGAGTGTATTTTAATGAAATTACAACATTGATGCTGTATAAGGAACCGTATAAAACGGAAAAAAAGTTCACAATAACAGGTCACCGGAAGTGTATCAGCATGGGAACAGCACTAGCTCGGCATATACCCTATTACACAGCACCTGAATATGGTCCGCAGCAAGGTAACTGAGGCAGTCACGATATGGCTGCTAGGTTCCTTGATTATTAAACCAGAAAGAGAGTATAGTTCCTAGCAGTGGTGTAAACTAACTAATTACAAAGACTTAAATGTAATTGAGTACTTTTTCTCAGGAATTGTAATTTACTAAGTAGCTTTGAAAATGTGTACTTTTACTCTCACTTGAGTACATTTTAGTGCAGTATCTGTACTTTTACTCTACTACTTTCCTTCAACCTGCAGTCACTACTTTATTTTTTTTCTTGTCTATGGGGATTAGAAAAATCAGTCCTGTGATTCCTGTCCAATCAAATCGCACATAGAAAGAAAATTGCATCATCATGAACTACCTCAAGACATGTGTGCTTTATAATTGCAGCAAACTGTTTGGAAGCATTAAAAGAGTCCAAGATGATTTCCAAAATCTTTACACGCATCGACCCAGAGACTGTTTAGATGTATGTCACTTATATGAGAAGATGATGCATGTTTACTGTGAGATGACCGAAATAGCCTTAAACAACTAGCAGGCAAAAGACATCAACATGATGTCAGATTGACGTTGTACCCTAACGTCATGGGGACGTTGCAATTTGTTTGGAAATGAAAATCGGGTTGACATCTGAACTCTATGTCAGACCAACGTCAATGTCCAACCTAAAACCAACCAAATATCAGCGTCTAATGATGTCACAGCTTGAAGTTGTGTGGACGTTACCACTATGACGTCTATCAGATGTTGAATTTTGGTTGCCATGCCTGATGAATAAATGTCCGTATTTGACGTGAGTATGACATTGGTTTAAGAAGTTGGCTCGACGTTGGATTTTAGTCACTTTCTAAAAACCTTAAATCGACTAAATATCAACGTCATTTGACGACATTATTGGACATCAATGTGACGTTGGTTTAAGATGCTGGCTAGACATTGAATTTTGGTCACCTGACATCACAACCTAAATCTAACCTTATATTAACATCTTACAACGTTGTGTGCCTGCTGAGCAATAACTAAATGCACTACAGAATGTTACATTTACACACACATGCGCAAAAGTACATATAAACGCAACAGCTATTTACAGCATAATACCAACACAATCTCAAGGCAATTCGTAACTTTTTGATTTAGTAGCTAATTTGTATGATTTTGTACAATCTAATTCGTACAATTTAGTAAGATTTTCTCATCACCAAATGACGGTTGGGTTTAGGGCTGGGGTTAGGTGTCACGCCTCCTTTTTAAAATCGTACAATTTCATACGACTGAACTCACACAAATTAGCCACTAAACTGGCAAAACGTAAAATACTAACTTTTCTCATGAGATCAGGCTGGTAATACTCACTACTCAATACTTCTGAGTACTTTTTAAATGTCTACTTTTTACTCATATTCTGAGTAATATTTACAACAGATACTTTTACTCTACTTGCACTACATTTTTAGGCAAGTAATGGTACTTTTACTTGAGGATGATAATTCAGTACTCTTTTCACCACTTTTTCCTAGCCATATAGACATAGAAAATAGCAACTTTTCATCCATTGGACATAATGTAAACGTGATGCCAAGTCAAGGTTTAAATAGGAAAATTATCAAAATTATTTTCTGAATCTTCAGTGAGATGCTAATGGTCTAATCAGATTCAATAATCTATGCTAAGCTAAGCTAAGCTAAGCTAAAAAATGCTTCCACTGGAGCCAGAGATTTGCTGAATAGATTAAAAAATGGTAAAACTGGTTGTAAAATGGTTCTATTTTCAAAAGTGGGTTGTTTCTTGAAGACACATCTGTTTTTAAGCCTCTCTCTTCATATCCACTATTCTGAGATGCTGAGGTAAAAAAAAAAGTCACTCTCCACTAGTGCCAACACATCCAGAGGTTGTGAAGCTCTCATTCCTGCACACACACACACTTGTATGCTCCTCCTCCATGCCGGCTGTTCGTTCTTTGGGCTGGCACTCCACAAACTCCAGACCAGCAACGGAATGTCTCAACACTTGCAGGATCAAAAGCACTGGCCATCTCCCTCATGTCACCTGACCGGAATCCAATTAAACCTTTATGGGGGATAAGACTGAAGCAGTGTGTCTGTGTAACTATGCAAGGAGGTGCGGTGGTGGAGGGGTTGACTGAACAATCCTGCATCAGGATAAATGGTCAGAAGAGGGGGAGTTAGGGGCACACAAACATGCACACAAGAGACCTGATGCCTCACATTCACAGAGCCCCTGGGGCCAAAGTTTTATGACTGAGTCTAAATCTAATGAACATCAGGTGCAGTTATTTAAGCAACATGCCACAGTGCAGCTATAATAAAGCTTCAAATAAAAGGTCACTGCGCACTAACTTTATACAATCAAGATGTTTCACACTCTCAGATTTGATTATTAATCTGAAGAGTCTATCCGAGAGGCAGGATGCTCTGTTTCACTGATCCTAATGGATCAGCGCTGACAGCTTAAGTCTACAGTTGCAAAGTTCCATTACGCTGATAATTCAATAAACAGCCTTCAAAGTCGGAGCAAAACGTCAACGCGTACGGTAAAGGTGAGATCACTGAATCAAATGATCGACTCCAACGGGAGAGTGGTGACGTCACAGCGGCGGAAAGCCAGCCAGGCATCCCGGAGGATCCGCGTGCCTCCTCCACTGCCTGAGCGCACGAGCTCTGAGTGAGTGTTGTGGATGGTCACTGCGCGCGTGGCCGCGTGGAATCCTGCTCACGAGGGTTTCGGATGTGTAAGGAAATGTAGGGGCTACTACACCACGAGCCGGATTTATTACGACATTTGACTGATTCTCCATGCGAAGATATGCTCACATACTCTTTTTGCCAATACGTCCTGGAGATCATTTAGACGCAACTTTGGAGCGGCGGCTCTCGCCCGCTGGATCTGGTGAGCCTCTTTCATTATAGCATTACAACTTTTTTACCAAATGCAACTATTTTGTTTTTAGAGCAAAATACATACATTTAAATAAGTAGCTTAGATATTAGTCTCTACTGGCACAAAAGCTGTTACTGATTTACTAGTACTTTACCATGCGATGCATAACCTATAGTAATTGCTAACCTTCGGGCATTACGCATTTTAATAAATGGTCACGCAGTGGCAGTGGGCACACGCAACTCGATGTAAGAGCATTATAAAGTGAGTTGCACAGATTGAGGTGTAGAGCGCGCAGCCTCGTGGATCGCTCGCGCTCTGGCACAGCAGTGAGACAGCGCCATCATTCGCGAGCAACAGAGTGCATGTGCCGTGCTGGGGCCACGCTTTAAAAAGCTTTTCCGTCAGACAATACAACTTTTACTGGTATCCATTTGGTTTAGAACGTTGATTTGATTGTGGAAATTTAAAATGTAACCTTTGGAATCTCAGTAGGGAGTTCTAGCCTAACTATTTTAATCTATAAGGGGAATTCTGATAAGATTCACCTCACCAAAAAAGCAAAGAGTAATAACAATAAATCTCTTAATTGAGCAAACATTGCTTAATTTTCTAAAACACTTAAAGGGATAGTTCACACAAATAAAACTTTACTAATCATTTGCTCACTCTTAAGTGGTTACAAAACATTTATGAGTTTTTTTTTCTATGTCGTGGATATTTCGAAGAAAGTTGGAAACTGTTGAAAAATATCATGGAAGTTAAATGGTTTTCAACATTTTTCAAAATATCTTCTTTTCAGTTCAACAGAAGAAACACAAATAGCTTGATTTGAAATAAGTAGGGGATGAGTAACGAATGACAATTATTTTTTCTGAACTACCTCTTTAACTCTTTAAATGCCCCACCAAGAAAAAAAAGTACTGTATTTCTTAACTTTTAATGTCACTAGTTAACACACTCAATGCATTTATTTCAACGCATCCCATAATTTCTAAAATATCAACCTCTACCAAATGGTTGATATGTCGATTTATGGTAAAATACCAGATTTAATACAAATATTGTTAAAATCTTTATTTTTTTAAAAAAATGATGTGTAAGACCAATTTATTAAAAAAACAACAAAAATGAAACATTTTTGAATAATAAATCATCTTTATTTTTTTTGAAGTATGCCTTAAAATATTTCAGATTCTCATTTTTCTTGTTTTTTTTTACAATAAAACCAAATGTTTTTGTAAATCAACAATGATGTGTAAACTAATATTTAAAACAGTAAACATTATTTAATTGACTTTAACAATCATTATTTAAAACAGTAAAAATATGGTCAACCATTTGGTAGAGCAGGCCGTTTTAATGAAGATCTGACATGTTATATTTCATGATTCTTCAAAGAACTGAAAGAATATTTTAGGAAGCAAATTGTTATTTTTCCCATGACATCACTTTTTAAAACCCCATTTGACGAATCTTTATTTTTGTAAAAATGTGTATGGAATAAAAGCACCACTTTATAATCAAGTGCTCCATTCGTTTGTAAAAGCGGACACGTGCGCAACAATCCGAAAATATAATTTAGCAGAAATAAATGTTATTTTTTTACTGTCAACTTGGGACTGAGTTGCAATTACATAGTACCTAATAGGTAATGTGACGAGTAGGGTTTTTATCATATAACTCACAGCCGTGGAGATCATCTCTCTCCTTTGTTTAAAAAAAAAACAATGATGCAGCATATTTCTTCATTAGAGGCACAGGTTTGGCACATAAAATAAAACATCAAAGGCTTCTCTCGTCCCACTGTGAGGGGAGAGCGACGGCTGTTTCATCTTCATGCCAATAGGAAGTAGATCCGTGCGCTGTGCGGAGAGATACAAACGGTGCTTTGTATGTGTTTGTGCGTTTGAGTGGAACGGAGAGTTCAGTGAGCAGAGAGCGCGGCTGAGAGTGTCGGTACCATGCAGAGATTGGGAACTTACAAACTTCATGAAAAGCCACCTAACAAAGGACGTTAATACTGGAATCGGTACGTACTATTTTAGAAGTCTTCACATTGCGCGAGGACTTTGTTGAAGTGTTCTGGAGTTGTGCTATTTTCAGAAATGCGTAAAACTTTCAGTCAGCTCGCGGTGTAAAGTTGCCGTTGGTCCTTCACTGCTGCCCGTATAGTGGAAATAGGGCAAGTTTGAAGTTGATCGTAGCATGGCAGAGCGTTGACATATTCTAAGTAGATAGTTTGAGTTGAATTGTTTAAGAGAAGCGGTGCAAACTGGTCAGCTAATTGTTTTAAATGGGAACAGTTCGTACATCTGGCCAGCGCATGGGGTATCAGTGTGGCGACGTAAAATGAATAGGAATTGACGGACTGGGGGGATGGGGATACACTTTTAACAACGGAGCTGAAACCCTTCTTTTGTTACTTTGGTATTTTGTTTCCTTTGCAAAAGCTAAATTGCCTAACGTTAAAGAGAGGTCCCCTTGACAGCATACAAGTCTTATGTTTTAATGTGTTTACAGCAAAGAGGCTTTAACGTTATAGTGTCTCTGAAAAAGTTCGGACAGCTATTTCATTTCTGTACTAAACGTCAGTGATTGTGTTTTTACATGCTCGAGGGCACGAAAAGTCGTGTGGAAATTTTGAAGCGTGAAGTCATCTGCTGTATAAAAGGTCTTACAGAGAACCTAATAGTCACATTAATACGTTTCAACACTCATACAATGCTCTAAAATGTACGTCTATCCGCAAATAATTTAATACAGAAAAGAAAAGAAAAATGATAAGACAATGAAGACATTTGCGCTGAAAGATTTCTTTATTTGTTTAATATGATTAGTCATTCAAACGGCACTTTCCTATTGTGCAGCATATTAGAAACAAGACTACACAATGTTACACTGTTAAACCCAACAGTCAACTTTATCAGATGTGTAGTTAATTAAAAATTGACTGAAAGTAGTTCTACTCATTTGAAAAGAGTTTTGAACTCAGTGTTGAAGGTAATTAAATACTTCATTACTTTAACGTAAATAGAGCAAGTTGACAGTACTTATATAGATTCGTTTTTTTTAAAACTCAAACTGTTTGTAGCAATCGGTTTACTCAAATGGTTTGAGTTGGCTTAATTTATTGGGTTTTACAGTGCTCAGTTGGTTAGAGTTCTCTTCATTTATGGAGTTTTACTGTCCTCAAATTGCTTCTTTTACTCAAATGCATTAAGTTCACAGTAGTCATTTGGGTTAGTTTTTGAACTTAAATGGTTTGTAGCTATCAGTTTACTCAAATGGTTTAAATTACCTTAACATTTTGGGTTTTGCAGTGTAGAGTATTTCTGACTACTTTAATAAAGATGTTTTTTTCCTTACCACTAATGCATAGCCTATAATTTGAAAAAATAACAAGCTCTTCTGTTTGTCAATCGATCACTGAGTTCGGGTAGATCATAGAATTGATGAAAGAACGCATTTTGTATTAAAGGGCTAGCTTATCCCCCAAAATTATTTACTCACTATTTACTCACCCTGAAGAGTTTCCAAACTGTTATGTGTTTATTTATTCTGCACAATAAACTGTTTATTCCACACAAAATATATTTTAAAGAAAGCTAAAACTCATGTAACATTTGGTGGTTGCAAGTTTTCAGCCTTCTTTAAAATATCTCCCTTTGTGTTTAACAAAAGAAAGATACTCAAACAGGTTTCGAACAAGTGTAGGGTGATTTTTAATTTTTGGGTGAGCTATATCTTTAAAAAAAGTTTTCAATTTTCATACACATACCTGATTGTTTTCGTTCTTATGAACATATCATTGAACACATCTCTCTTTATGCACTTTGTGTTGCACATAGCTGAAGAAGATATATGGCAGGAGGCAGTGAGAATAATATATAATTTATTCAGGAAGCAGTGGAATGAGACTTTATATACACAAAAGGCACTTCCATTCTCACAACAATTCATCATCTGGCTTATCATCTGTCATGGTGTCTATGGTGAAGTTGGAAACAGAGACAAATAGTCAGGGCCAGTGGATGATGCTGAAGCACTAATCATATTTGTTTTTGAGTAACGATGTGCCATAAATATTAAAAATGGTCTGTTTCTTATGTGTTGTCAAAACTGTATTTGATGCAGCCAATTTTTGTAAAGGTATTTAAATCTAACATTTTTTAGATTAAAGGCACAAATCATGTGAACTTATTCAAAAACTAAATCTGTTTTAATCTGGAGTTTTATAATAAAGTTTTTCTTTTTTTTTCCTTCACAGTTTCAGAGAGGAGTGCGCTGCAAACATGCAGAACCACATGACTTCATTGCTGGTGGTTCTGCTGCTCCTGTGCGGCTGCACTGCGAACCAAAGCCAAGACAATGCGCCCATCCCTCTGTTTACCCAGTCTGTTTACAATGCTACCATTTATGAGAACTCTGCTGCTAAGACCTATGTGGAAAGTCCTGTCAAAATGGGAATCTACATCACAGATCCGACCTGGGAAATACGGTACAAAATTGTGTCAGGAGACAACGAGAACCTGTTCAAAGCTGAGGACTATCATTTGGGAGACTTTAGTTTTTTGAGAATAAGGACCAAAGGAGGTAGCAGTGCAATTCTTAACCGGGAGGTCAGAGACCACTATATTCTCACAGTCAAAGCCATGGAAAAGAATTCAAATGCTGAGGCTCGAACACGAGTCAGAATTCAGGTACTGGATACAAATGACCTTCGACCACTGTTCTCCCCAACTGCTTATAGCATATCTTTACCTGAAAACACAGCTATTCGCACAAGCGTAGCTAAGGTGATGGCGACAGATGCCGATATTGGTACAAATGGAGAGTACTACTACAGCTTCAGAGAATGGACAGACATGTTTTCTGTCCATCCCACAAGTGGCGTAGTTACTCTTACCGGAAAGCTGGACTACTCTGAGACAAAGCAGTACGAATTGGAGATTTTAGCTGTAGACCGAGGCATGAAGCTGTATGGTAGCAGTGGATTTAGCAGCATGGCAAAGTTAACGGTACGAGTGGACCAGGCCAATGAGCATGCACCAGTCATCACTGCTGTAACCTTAGCAGCCTCAGAAACAGACAAGGACCCTACTTATGCTGTTGTAACTGTCGAAGACAATGACCAAGGTGCTAATGGTGAGATAGCATCTCTCAGTGTGGTTGCGGGCGACCCTCTTCAACAGTTTAAAGCCATGCGGACAAGTCCAGGAAGTAAGGAATATCAAATCAAAGCAGTTAAGCAGGTTGACTGGGATAGTCAACCCTTTGGATATAACCTAACACTGCAAGCCAAAGACAAAGGAAATCCACCCCAGTTTTCATCCGCAAAGGTCATCCATGTCATGTCTCCCCACTTTAAAGTAGGGCCCCCTAAATTCATTCAAGCTATTTACAGAGTCAATGTGAGTGAGTTCGCACCACTGCACACACCTGTTGTAATGGTAACAGCTGTGCCAAAGTATCCCCAACTTAAATACGCATTTAGACACAGATTGGATAAAAATCATTTTGCCATTAATCCAGATTCAGGCTTGATCACAACAGCTGCGCCCCTTCACGCAGACTCTGTGAACAAGTATGAATTAGAAGTTGTGACCAGTGACAAAAAGGCAGTCACAAAAGTTATCATTGATGTGATTGATGTGAACAACAATGGTCCAGAATTCAAGCAGACATCATATAAAGCTAGCCTTGATGAAAATATGCCAACAGGTACAAGTGTACTAACCGTAAAAGCCACTGATTTAGACAGTGGGGAGAATGGATATGTCACTTACAGCATTGCAAATGTGAATTCCCAGCCATTTGTCATTGACTACTTCTCTGGTGTCATTAGTAGTTCTGAGACTCTGGATTATGAATTGATGCCAAGGATTTATACCTTGAAAGTTCGGGCATCAGACTGGGGTTCCCCTTATCGCCGTGAGGTGGAAACTCAAGTTACCATCATGCTTAACAACTTGAATGACAACAAGCCACTTTTTGAGAACGTGGATTGTGATGCAACTGTGCCAAGAGACCATGGTGTGGGTGACCAGATCACAACAGTGTCTGCAATTGATGCTGATGAGTTGCAGTTGGTGAGGTACAGAATTAAAGCGGGCAATGACTTGAATGTTTTTGAAATGAATCCAAGCTCAGGTGTGCTATCTTTGAAGCAGACTTTGAGTGAGGGCGAGGCAGCAAAAGTGTCTTATCACAGCTTGCAGATCATAGCCAGTGATGGAGAACATGAAACTCAGCCCATGTTTTTGAACATTACTGTCGTTACGGCACACAAACCAGTACAAGTAAAATGTGTTGATACAGGAGTTGCCAGCATGCTGGCAGAAAAACTCCTGCAAGGAAGCAAGGTCCATACGCAAAGTGAACCTGAAGACCACTTTCAAGACTTCCACTCTGTGAATCGCGTTGCACCACAGTTTGCAGATACTTTTCCCAGTGTGATTGAGGTCAAAGAAGATCTACCTGTTGGGGCTAGGATTGTCCATCTTAGTGCATCAGATTCTGACAGTGGTTTTAATGGAAAACTGGTTTACGTTATCTCTGGAGGTGATGCTGAGAGTCGTTTTATTATTGACATGGACAGCGGATGGCTCAAAGTGTTTGCTCCTCTTGATCGAGAAACAACTGATCACTATACATTGAACATTACCGTGTATGACCTTGGAATACCCCAAAAGTCATCTTCACGTCTTCTTGATGTGAAGATACTGGATGCTAATGACAACAGTCCACAGTTTTTAAAGGAAAAGTACTCTGTGGAAATCAGTGAGAGCTCCACTGTTGGAACAGAGGTCATTCAAGTTGAGGCAAAAGATAAAGATCTTGGGGACAATGGTGTGGTCAGATACTCAATATTGGCAGACACAGATCAATTTGCTATTGATACAGAAACTGGGATTGTTACAGTGAAGAAACCTCTAGATCGTGAAGTGCAACCCGTTTTTGTGCTCAAAATTGCAGCTCGCGACCAGGCCACTGCTGAGCCTCAACTTGTTTCAACAGTGTTGCTAAAAATCACACTAGAGGATGTAAACGACAACCCTCCAAAATTTATTCCGCCCAACTATCATGTGAGAGTACGTGAGGATCTACCTATCGGTACTGTTATAATGTGGCTGGAGGCTCATGACCCTGATGTTGGGCCATCTAGCCAGGTACGTTATAGCCTCATTGACAGTGGAGATGGTAAATTTGAAGTAGACAAATTGAGTGGTGCGGTACGGATCGTACAGAATCTGGATTACGAGAAAAAGCAGGTGTACAGTCTCACAGCAAAGGCAAAAGACAAAGGGAAACCAATATCTCTGTCCTCGAGTTGCCACATTGAGGTGGAGGTTGAGGACGTGAACGAGAATCTATACAGGCCATTGTTCCCATCATTTGTGGATAAGGGATTTATCAAAGAGGATGTGCCCATCGGAACGTCTGTGATGAAAATCACAGCACAGGATGAGGATAAAGGAAGAGATGGAGAGATCCGTTATTCCATTCGGGATGGATCAGGCCTAGGGATCTTTACTATTGACGAAGACACTGGTAAGTTCTCTTCTCTTCCCTTTAATCCATTCATGACTGGGGTGGGGTAGCGGGGGATGTTTTGTCTGGTCATGAATTATTCAAGAAACAAATATCCTATGCATGAAGGTGGCCGGTGATATGAATGGTGAAAATGTTGAAGGACTTGCCATATTAGAGTGTCCAAAAGTGATTGGTAGTATTTTGTAGGGCATCAGTAGGATGCTTGCACAGGTTGGTGGTAGCAGTTGGATGTCTTTGAGAGAGCTGATGAAGAGCATCCTGATTCTTTTCATTTTTCCGCCGGAGGAGAGAGAATTGATGGCAGGAACAGATGGAGCAGCTGTCTCTCGGACCTGCTGTAGACATTCCACACTAGTTGCCGTGGTATTAAGAGGATTGCTCACCCTCCCCCTACTTCCGTGCACACATATTTTTCTATGTGATTCTTTTTTTCTCTGTTTATGTTTTTTTTTAAATAAGCAAATCAAGCTATTTCTCTTTTGTAGATTATTATGTTATGTAGGCCACAGGGTACTTAATGTGTATTAATATGAGCTAGTGAGAGTCAGAGAATGGTGCATTTTAAAGCAAACACTTTCTGTGGCAAAAGTCAACATCTGGCCTCATTATCTTTATACAAAGAATGTATTAATACCTCTCTCAGCTGCCCTGACCACTCAAAGCACCTGTGCCAAAAGCTTAAAATAAGCAGCCTGGAATTTCAACAGTCTTTGACACTGTGTGACCACTGGCCACCCACTAAAACAAATGAATGCATAAAGTATACCCAAAGCTCACAAAAATGCTGCTTTTTTATTGATTAATGAGCTTTTACACTGAACACATTACATTATTGTTAATGCATAAACATGTTTGTTGCATGCATGCAATCAAATTTAAGACACCCTAATGAAAACATAAATATTTTTAAAGTTAGTCATCATGGTGGGTGGAAACATGTTAATAGGTAATAGTACTGTTAATTATGTCAGGTAGCCAGGCATATCTGCCTAAGAAAGTAAATTAGCAATATCTCCTCTAAATTGCTTTTGGGAAATCTTGCTTTCCTGGGTGGTAAATTTAGCATGACAGGATGTGCTGGCATAGGGTTGTCCCCCCAACAAGACCATCTGTTTGCTATTGTGCCTGCCCAGTCTTATGGAGATTGGGCTGTGCTACAGGTCCAATGGATAGAAGCTTGCTTGAAGTTGTTTCCAACTTGATTTGAGTATAAAAGGTAGTTAAATGGTGTCTTGAGAGGCAAATCAGGAAAAAAAGAGTTGATTGAGTTCGACACTGCCATAGTCAACAATTCTCAATGTCAATTTCTTTGCTGGGTGAAGTATTGGTTCAACAATCCAAGAGAGATTTGGCCTGGTTAAGAGAGCTGTCAGTTGCACATTAAATGTTTAGACATTCATTCATCTCCATACATGTCAGCAAAGTTAAATAAATCAATAAAAACCATTCTGATGAGTTGTATAGCTGCATAATCTAATGTAGTAGTCTTGGGCGTTTAATCGAAAAGTAATCGAAATCAGCATTCAGAATTTTTTTAAAGATGATTTTTCAATTACTTTCCCTATGTGACACATGACCCCAGTCTGTTAAAGGCTGCGGCTGGTTTCTACTTCTGTGACCACTTTGCAGCCACCTCTGATCTCTGGTCAAGTAGGACGATGGACTCATTTTTGAGCCTTACTTTGTACCACATTGACGATGATTGGAAGCTGTCAGTGAACTAAATGATTGTTCATTAATCGTAATCGAGTTAAAATGTTCAGTTAATTGAGATTTTGATTTTAGGCCAAATCGCCAAGCCCTATATTTAAAACACTAATATACTATAACATGACATTGCGATAACTGAATACTGTCAATTGAAACACCACTAGAGATTAGGGTCATTAGGAGTCTCTGACCTTCTCCCCCACTCTCTGACCCCCAATTTGATCTATCTGCTCTGGCGGCTATGCCATTGTCTTTTCCAGTGTCCCATTGTTAAGAATCATAGCCAGGGCTGGTAGCAAAGCAAATATGCCTAAGGTAACAGCAGCTCTCATGGGAATGGAAAGATTAGAAGAGGGATGGGTAGGAGGTGTTCAGGTTTGAGGTCACTACATGTGGGATAGATATCATGTTTCAAGCACGGAATCAATCTTTACACTTGAGACTGGAGAGTTGTAATAAAGAGTCATTTGTTGTTCTGCTCTAAATGGGTATTTTGAGAATGAGAGGTCACCGTTGCTGGAGGCCCTGGGCACTCCTTTAGTCATGTTTTATGAGAATGAACACCAAAAGAAAATGAAGATTGAGACACATCTGGGCTAGATTTGGTGCTTTGAACTATATTTTCTACATCTTTGTGTTATTTACCCATTTTATCCTATGCTTTTGCAAACCCCACACGGGGGCAAGGAATGTGCAAATTAAATGTTTTCCATCTTTCATTTTTACCTCCCATTTTGTTTGCTTCAACATGTTTGACTCCAGTATGTTCGCCTTGTAGGAATGTCAGGCTTCAGTCATTTGCATCCTGTCTTCCCATGTATGTATTTTTGTTTGTCTGAGTGGAGTGAAAGCTACCCACAATAACCTCAGTTCTGGGAAATGTACTATAAATTATACTCTTACTGACACAATGAAACTTCATTGCAACTAGGGTTGGGCCATTTGGCCTAAAATCCAAATGTAAATGATTAAATGAACATTTTAACTCGATTACAATTAATGAAAGATTATTTTATTTATTTATTACATTTTTGTTGCCCTCATTGTTCACTGACAAGTTTTATGGCCCATTTCCACTGTGTGTCGACGTCATTCTAGCTTGAGAAAATGTCTACAGTAAAGCTGTATGGGTCGTTCACATATCATATGAGAAGCACTTCTCACAAAATAGATTCTTTACACACATAAATACTTCTGTATAAATGTTTATTACTAATCTTTCTATGAACATAATTTGATTATAACTGCAGATCAATGATGTGCGAAAAAACCTAGTGTAACGTCTGCAATTATATAAAATAACACATACAGACCCTCACAGGCTCCGATATGTTACCAATTACAGAAAAACTAAACACAGCATACATTTAGTCCTTTTTTGGGTTCAAATACAACATGCAACATACAGCCCCCTATCTGTATCTTTAATCTTCATCAGCACATGTAACCTCTTGTAAAGTAATTCTGTCATTTCGAGTTCAAAGTAGTCCAAAAGGTGATGATAATAGTTAAACATGCCAGTGTTTGTTCATGTTTTAGGTTGCTGAAAGAATCATTTGCTCCTTAATTTTTGTGGGCTTCTGGTTTGTTTTTTCACACATCACTCTAACATTTGTCCATTTCTAAAAGTATCGTAGGTCAGAAGCGCTTAAATAATCAAACGCACGATATCATCATCAGCTCAAAAAGTTCGTTATTTCAAATATAGATGCGCAATGAGTTTTAGACTGCCTTGTAAACAACTATGGGGCACAGGGTAGATTCTGTTCCTCTTTTGGCTTTGTGGCTATTCAGCAAGACGATGACAAGATTTGTTTGATCTCGGGTTGACCATGCCTTGTTATTATATGTTTATATTATTACGATGTAATGTCTTGGCTTTGTATTTAAAAATGGCACTTTCTTTGTTTTCATTCTCGTGTCTTGTGCACGAGAGAGTGACGCATCTCTGTAAACCAATAGCATTCAGTTGCGCGCCTAGCTCTGCCTTTTGGTACCCTTTTGTTGTGCTAGATAACCTTTGCAAAGGGTAGCCAAAAGGTAGTATGGTACAGTTTGCTCTTTGGTACCTTTTGACAGTGGAAACACCCATAAAAATGTACCAAACCTAATCATACAGTACCGTACCACTTAATGCAAACGGGCCATTATCTCTGGGGCTGCTTCCAATCATTGTCAATGTAGTGCAAAGTAAGGCTCAAGAATGGGTCTATCGTCCAACTTAACCAGAGATCAGATATGGCTGTAAAGTAGCCACAGAAGAAGAAATGAGCCACAACCTTTAACAGAGCGTAGTTAGGTGGCATGTAGGAAAATTAATTGTAAAAATCGTCTGGAAAAAATTTGATCGATTATAGGATCTGAATGTCAATTTTGATTACTTTTCAATTAATCTGCCATCCCTAACTGTAACACCATTAGTTTGCCTCAAAGTCGGTTGAATTATTACTTGAGTTTATCAATCTCAAATATTTTTTCTGTCTCAGCAGTCAATTGCAAAGCTAGATCTGTGTGTAGAGTATGTCTGTAGAACCTCCTGCTGTGTTTACATATGTGATTTTCACAAACACGTCAAGAGCGGAGGGCTATGTTGGGCTCTGTTGTGACCTCAAACCAGACAAATTTTGCCGTGTGTGTTTGTCAAGATCATACACACACACATATAAACAAGCACAGATTCTTGAGTCACTGAGGTATGCCGCTGAATTGATTGATGTCACCAGAGCTACGCAAAGAATTTAGTGCCTTTATTTAATAAACCTCTTTTGGTAAATGGGAATGCGAAAAAGTGGAGAGCAAAGTCACGGGTCAAGGATCTTAGACTGATATTTATAAAATGAAATGCTAAGAACAAAGTCTTATAAATAGATGGTTGCTGATGCCAATTTTTCTCTAGGGTTACTTTCAGTGTCCTTCAAAGTCTGCATGGATTCAGCTATCAATAGTTTTTAAAAAAGCTTTATTTTCCTCTGTTTTTTTTAGTTATTTATTTTTTGTTTTCTTTAAATGCACAATAGGTAATGTTTCTGTTTCATCAATATGTTCAAAAACACAAAAAATAGTATATTTATATATATTTTACTGACTTATTTACTAATATTATCCCCAATGTTAAGGAATTAAGGAATTTCATTTAGACATTAAACACTAGATTTCATGACATTCTCTCATGAGTCTCTCATAAGCAATCGCTTTAGCAGCCTCGATTGTTTCAGCAGTCTTAAAAATGAGCTGAAATATTAAGGTCAGTGACATTGTATGAACATTTAGGCTTAACTTTTTAACAAACTAATTTTTATATTAGTTGGATTTTTGAAAACGTTCCTCAAACATTGGCTATGTTTGCATCCAAAGATGCAAAATACATTTATATGCAAAACTTTAATAACGCAGAAAATATTAGCAAATTAGGCATTGTTTCAATCTAATGAGTTAGAGTCACTTCCAGACACTTCCAGAGTCATCTCTAGATAAATTGTATAATAAATGAATAAATAACTTGTGCCTCAAAAGATGATAGCGACAAGCAATGAATGCACTGTGGCTTTTTGGGGGATAAGACTGTTCGTTGGGAATGCATCCTCTCAAGACAGTTAAGGAGGTAATAATACTGAACCACTTTTAATGAAGGACTTTGGCAAAGGCATTTTAAGAATGACTAAACCAACATTTTAGGTGTTGTGAAATGTGGTCAGACCGCTAGTTTATCCATTAGTGCCATCCCATTTTTATCATCACATGATCTCTTGAAACAAATTTACATTTTTTTTTACGCACATGCTGGAATTTATTTAGTAAAAATGTTCCCATTGTGCGCACACTTTTTGATGCATGTTCAATTAAATTTATGCACATCTCACATTTCTTCAAGCATTGTTTTATGTGATATTTAAAAATGTGCATACAAATAGGTGGATGGAACATAGCTATTAATGTCAAGATCGCTATGTTTTTTGTCCCAAACAACAGAAACTTGTGTAAAAAATGTATCATGCAGTTTTTTGTGCAATTTGTTGGAATTAGGCTTTATGGTTTCACTCTGAACCAACTGCGTACATATTTACACACAGAATTGGGACAGACCTACTATACGTGGGCATAGGGACTTACCTGCTTTAGCTAAACACCATTAGGTCAGAGGGTGCCCCATAATGCTGAGCATGCAACTAACGAATGCAACCGACTCTCTGCTAAAACATATCAGTGCATGAAGCAATGTATGAAGCCAATGCCTTTTTCTTTATTGCTGTTCCCCATTGATTGATGATCAGAAAATTTAGACTGACTTGTGATAAAACAATACTGTCATAAGAAACAACATTTACAACTTCTACTTAAAATGTTTCCGAGATTGATTACTCACTAGTTGGCTAGGCCAAAAGCTTTAAACTGCAAGTCTAAATGAGTTTTCATTTATATTCCTGTTCCTTTATTTTATTACCATATCTGTTAACATCTTCCACTCTTTCAAGTCCATATGCCCTGGCAAGAGTTCTCTTTGAAGTTTCACTACCTCACTATCTTTAGTATGTTTCAAAATGCATTTTTGCAATTGGCATTTTTAAAAAAAAATTAAGTTTACGTGATGTTAGTTGACACAAATTAAGTACTCTATCCCATTAACGACTTTTGACAGAAAATATTTGGAGAATTGTTCTCAAACTACAGTAGTTGAGCCATATGTTTGAGATTCACTAAACAGAACTGGGAAGATTTACTGATGTGTAATCAGACTACACAGGTCATGCTGTCTGTTTTTGATTCTATGAAGAAGTGGGTCATAATTCACTGGTTTAGATCTTATAGCTTAATGGTAATGCTGTGTGTTTTATAGATTCAGTGGTGTTATAAAAGTCAAACTTTGTAACAGAAAAACGGATAAACCAAAATGAAAAATTTTGGCCAAAGCTGAATAATAATGAATAGGGCTGCACAATATATTATATCACGGTTTCACGGTATCACGGTATTGTGCTGAATATATTCTGGGTACTGTCTGGGTAAAAAACTAAAACTTTTTTCCCGTTTAAACACAATATATTTATTTAAAAAATATTTTGGAGCAGTAAACATGTCAGGCTAAATAATTCTAATGAATAATTGACTTCTGCTGTCTTTATTAGTTTCAAAAACACAGATTTCTTTACAATTTAAAAAGGCGTCTTTGGATATTTTTTCTGCTGAAGAGACTGTTGTCCTAAAAAACAACAAAAATGTAAATAAAAAATCTTACACATACCTTGAGAACGGTATTACAGAAAATTTTGTCGACTTTAAAACCTTGACTTTTCCAAACTGCGGTATACCTTTAAAACGGTTATCATCCCATGCCCAGTCTGAATTAAAGTTGACCAGGAGCTATAACACATGTGACTTGTAGTTTAACTATAATAGAGTGCAACAATATCATTTACATGTGTTTTTACAGTGTTCGATTGAGCATTTCAGTTTTAAAAATTTGGCACAACAAATTATAACGTTGAAAAGTGTAACAATGCTAATTATTTATATGAAATTTAAATGAATCCAAACTGAAAGCAAGATTATTTTACTTTTTTTTCCAAGTTCTGCTTTTAAGAAAAACCTCTTAATTTCCCCTGATTTCTTCTGAAGGTGAAAACAAAACAATATTTTTACTTTATTTAAGACATTTTAGATATCTGCACTAGAACCAAGACAAAGCAAGGGAAACATTTGTAGAATTTAGATTGTTCAATATTTCTGTACCTGAATACTGTTAGACTCTTCAAAAAATTGCCAAATAGAGCTATTCAAACCATCCTGTAAAAGTGTATTCATGGCGCAATATTTATCAAAAATAAAATATCGCAATGTAGGTTTTTCAATATCGTGCAGCCTTGTTAATAAAGCATATGGCCAAATAACTGAACAGTTTTTTTCCCTCAATTCTTTGTTTTTTTTTCACCATCACATAAGCTAAAAATAGTCAAAATGTGCTTTTCAAAGAAATATAATCAATTACAAAACTACAATTTAATTATTTAAATAAAATTTATTTAAAATTTACAACATAGGGCTGGGCCGATATTATATCAAATCGTGATAAATTTTTGTCAATAACAGCGATAAGCTCTGGACTTTTTTATTCTATATTGATCTAAGAGCAAATCACACAGCGGAAATGTGCAACAATGGAAATCTGGAAAAGTGTGACATTAAAGATGTACTGAAATTTCGACCACAGAAAATTATCGGCTGAAATGTTATGCCTTTTAATGGACGCTATAATATTTGTGGCTTCAGTCATTGTTGGTATACTCTTTTAAGTATGGAAGCATTAACAACTGATATCAATATATATTGTTATCTTTCAATATGGAAAATAATTATCGACATTGCGATTTTGCCATATCACCCAGCCCTACAACACACTCTATCAACAAAACAGAATAAATTAAATATAAATCTGTAATTACATGTAATTTAATTTATTTATTTACAAAATACTATTTCATGACACATGTTTAGTCAATTTTTTAATGAACATACATTCTGCCTATTTTCTATACAAAGTCAGAGGGGGTATGACAGGTGCCTCCATATTATTTATTTTTCTTTTCTTTTATTTTTTTTTAGTTTTTTGGTTACAAAAAATCTCAGTAGGTTCTTGAATGTTTAATGAGTCTTAAAAGTTTTGAAGAAATGAATTAATAAATTGTACAAAGCACCAGTATAACAGTGCGCATATGCTGCTTTTTGTGCCATATCCCCCATGTGCCCTTCCTGTCGGGAGAAAGGTTGGCTGATTCTTTTTGATGCCAGATAACAGTGGAATGTGCTGGCGGCTTTGTCTTCCCATTCGGTTGGCCCAGGCAGGGATAAGGGGAAGGGGGTCATCTAAAAGAAAGCTATCATGAGCCAGTTTTCTCTCCTATCCTGACTCTCCTGGCATGCCTGCTGCATTTCGCCCTGGCATTCTCTTCACTTTGGCTTTTTGCTTTTCCCACAAAGTGTCAAAATATTGAGCCTGTTGTTTGACTACACTCTCGTCTATGACCCATCTTGCCATCTCACCATTTTTTTCCATCTCTCAGGAGTGTGACTACCTTTTTTCACCACGTTTTTTTAAGAGAGTAGATGACTGGCTGACTCCGTGTAGTCTCTGCTTGAGCCGTGTTGCTGGGGCAACCAGATTCTGGAATGCAGGATCAGGAGTTGATTGTAGGGTGCTAAATGAAAAGCACACTTTCCCTTGTTAAAGCGGCCTGCTGTCTCCAACTATCAGGTCCCATTTTTGGGAACTTGCGCTGATGGTAACTCTTGGTAGTTTAATGTTCCCTAAATAAAAGCCACTTGAGCGAAAAGCAAACCAGCAGTGTTTTTGGTTTTTAGACGTGTGCGCTGCAGAACTGATGGTTTGAAGTTACGCCCGATATTTAGATTCCGTATGGCACAATCCAGCACTCAGCCGTGCCTATTCTCATTACGGTGAGCACACTTACTGTTCCCTGGTGATGTCACAGAGCTTTTTAATGAGAATCGAAGGCAAGTGACAGCAGATGTAAACACTGCGCTGGTGGATGCAGAGTGCGAAACCAAAGATGCTAACCACCGACGCGAGACAAACTGTATGATGCATCTTCTTCCAAACTGTATCTGACTGTGTCAAAGTTAACTGGCATTTTAGCATTGCACATCCTGGGACTATGAATGTCAAACCCACGGCTTTTCCACTCAGAGGTTAGAGATGAGAAATGAAGATGAATGCTTTTGTTTCACTGTTGGGCTTTTGTGTTCGACAGATAATCACAACAGCTTGCCATAAAGTGCAAAAAATCATTGGATTATGGTGGAGCAGTTAGCAAAACAGCATTGTTTTTGTTAAGCTTAGCTGCATGGTACACTATACATATGCACTATGTATTTATGCACCTACACACTCCACAGCATTGTATGTGAATGTAGTGTCGTCCCAATATGCAGAAATTCAAACCGTTTTCCTGATGACGTTTGTCGGTTGCCAAATTAGTGACCAAACTACTAAATAATACCTGCCCTGAGTATAACCACATTCACCATTTGGAGGCGGTATAATCACTCTCATAGGAGAATACTGCTTTCACAATCCAAAATAAAGTAATCAAACATCAGCGGCTGAAAGCTCTGACACTTTCGCTACGTGAGCAAAGCTGCAATAGTTGAGTGTGTAGTGTCCAACATTTAACACTTCATTTTGATGGTTGAATAAGTGTATCATCTGGGTAATTAAAGTCATATCGTCAGAATCTTATATCGGCCCATGCCTACCGCCATGGCTACATTACAGCTTCTCATTCAAAAGCTTCAGTTGTTGCTTATAATTTTTTTTTTTTTATTGCAGGTTATAATCACACCAAAACATATTAAAACGTAAGTGCATTATAACAAAGCGAACTTTTCTATAATCGTAGTAGTGCTTTTCGTCATTTGTTTAACCCTTTAAGGTTACATGCTGACTGACTGACAGTGCTGGGCGATGCATGAGACCAGCAAACACAAGGAAGCTTTCAGTTAGGATGAGTTTTCATAATTATACTATATTTATAGGTAAAGGTCTATGGTTCTGCACACAATTACGTTATTTTGCTGGTGTTTATGGCTGTTTCACTTTACTTCAAGATGCATCAATGCCATTCTGTAGCTTTAGTGGAGATATTCATAAATATTCCTAGCAAACCTAATAAATGTTGTTGACATAAACGCACTAAAATGCACTTCAGCAGCGTTTATTTCAGAGGGCACAAGAAAATCAGTGTATATTTTTGGGTGAGCAAGAAGTTATGTGCACGAACAGAGGAAATTGGCGGGCGAGCAATGAGATTTGCATGGTTATACCACATGAATGCGATCTCAACTTGTAATACTGCACTCATGACAGTTGTCATTGAAATAACACCATAGGTAGTTGGAAGATCTGTGTAAAAGGCCTGCCACCACAGCTGGAAAAAAATTGTAGAGGAAACACTGCATTTCATTTCATTAAATGTTTTCAAGTATTTAGATTTCCTTCATTACATTTAACACTTGCATTGTCTCTTTGTCCCTAAATTTAGGGAATCCCACACATTATTTTTCTCATAAGTCTATCCATGCAAGTTCCCAGCAAGCATTTTTAGTTTTTAAAAAATGTCTAATAGATGTCTAATAGATGTCTAAACATAGTCATCTTGGCTAAAACAAGGCGAAATTTGGGCTGTCAGTGAAAATCTAATAGATTTCTTATGAATAGGCCAAAACTAGAATAGTTATCAATTTGACAACTAGTCTAGTTTTGGGCTATTCTTAGATGTCCATTAAACACAAAATTGTTTGCTGGGTTGACTCAACTCAAACTCAACATGCATCTTAATTCAGACAGGTTCATTTGATTAGAACATGCCTTCCAATATTACAGTTTTTTTCGCTGGTTCGAACCAGTTTGTTTTGGAACATCAGTTGCGCAGCTTTGCCCCTAGATAACGGTTAGGTATAAATTCGCGTTCGTAATGATATGTAAAGGCGTAATTAGGAGCCTAGTTAAGAGTCAAACATCTGGGGTTTGAACCAAATGACTTTTCTATTCCCTGTGTTTTACTGCCTCGCCAGACTCCTCCCTGCAATATTTTAAACGCCTTTGATCCTCGCCACACAGAAACACTCCAAGGAGCATACGTTTATAAATAGAAAAGTGAGAGGAAAAAAAGAAGTGAGGCTTTCAAAATGTCAAGGCAGCACTCCATATGAAACACACACTCTCACTTCGTAGTCTTATCAGGCTTCCCAAAAGAGGAGAGAAAAGCTCTCCGGCGTGAACCGGGGCGCTAATGCGCAGGGCCTAGTGATAATGCCAGCGCCGACTGTGTGTCACTGGACAGCTATTTCATGCCTCGAAAAAATGTTGTTATAACGGAGGACAGACGCTCGTTATCAGGAAGGGCTCAGAGATTGGAGTCAATTCAAAGGGGAAAGAGCATGCTTAAAGTACAAACATGATATTTAAACAAACAGGCCGCGCTCACTGCCAGGCCTCTGCAAAAACACGAGGTTTCCTGGACAATGGGATCTGTCTGGGCAAGTGTCAAAAGAAGCTTTCAGTTGGAATTAATATGTTAAAGCGGTCAGGAAAAAAACTCCTTTTCATTTATTGACGACTTTTCTTTTTTTCTGCATGATCCTGTTATGTTTTCCAGCTGTGAATTTGTCAGCATCGCTGGTTTTTGTTTATATCTAAGTGTCGTTGTTTTGCAAATGTTGTGATTTTGTTCACTGTCTGCTTTTTAGATGATAAGATTAGTGCGATATGTAGAGTAGAGTATTATGTCGGTCAAATCATTCAGTTCCTCCTAAGTATGATTTTCCCCCCCAGCCAGATGTAGTAAGCGGGTTTTTTTAGTGCTCGTCAGGTTGATAGTTGCTTTGTTAGTCCGGACGATATAGTACAGATGCAATGATGCATGATACGGAAATAGAGGGTTGACTCAAGAGGCTTCGTAAGGCTGTAATCACTTTGTCCAGGATGCCCTGAAGATAAGATGGCTTTTGTGTGCCACAGTGTTTGTTAAAGTCATCAACCGCTCATTCTTTAATTGCTTCCTCAATCCGCTGTTTGAAGCTGATAAACTTGGCAGTGGCAGTTCCTTGTTTCCAACTCAGTTTTTTTCTTTGTTCTAAACCTAATTTGAGTATTAAATGGACTATTTCCACGTAGATTTTTGTCAGTGCTCATGCAGTATCCTAAAATGCTCAAAGCTCAACCATGAGCAATTCCAGCGTTATGGATGTGACATTTGCAGTAAAAACTCTAAGCATAAATTGGCTGAGAATGTACACTCAATGGCCACTTTATTAGGTACACCTACCCAACTGCTTGTTAACACGTTTCTAATCAGCCAATCACATGGCAGCAACTCAATGCATTTAAGCATGTAGACATGGTCAAGACGATCTGCTGCAACAGTAACTCAAATAAACACTCATTACAACCGAAGTATGCAGAAGAGCATCTCCGAACGCACAACACATCCAACCTTGAGGCAGATGAGCTACAGTAGCAGGACACCACACTGGGTGCCACTCCTGTCACCTAAGCACAGCAAACTGAGTCTACAATTGGTACAGGCTCACCAAAATTGGACAATAGATGTTTGGAAAAATGTTTCCTGGTTTGATGAGTCTTGATTTCTGCTGCAACATTCGGATGGTAGGGTCAGAATTTGGCGTCAACAACATGAAAAGCATGGATCCATCCTGCCTTGTATCAACGGTCCAGGCTGGTGGTAATGGTGTAATGGTGTGGGGATATTTTCTTGGCAAACTTTAGGCACATTAGTACCAATTGAGCATCGTGTTAACGCCACAACCTACCTGAGTACTGAGGATCTGACAGATGTGAAATTGGCACTTGTGTGACTTTGGTAAATCGAATAAAATTGTTTGAAAATGTTCCGTGTACTTGTGTATATATTTTTCTCATTTTTGCTTTCTAAACAAAAATAAACAAACTTTTTTTTTTGGTGCCAAATTTGAACCTTCTCACAAACAAAAAAGTTGTTGTTTTCAAATATTTATTTTTGTTTTCATCACATTTTGTTTGTTTAACACAAAATGAAAATGCCATAAAACCAAAACGAATAAACAGCTTTAAATTTGTTCTCTGTGTGGGGGGGAATTATACACGCCCCCTCTCCCCTGATTGGTCAACCAAACATCAAACCACCGTCATCAGCGTTTCCTTTAAATAGCTAGAAAAGTGACCGATTTTTGTTATATCATGATAATTATTTTGGTATTGTCGCTGATGCACAAGTCTTTCCTCTGCAGTTGTTTATCTTATGTAATTTATTAATATACTAGTGTGTATTTTTTAGATATTATTCTGAAATGCAGGATATACTGGCAGGTTAAAAGCGCTGTTGTTTCAGTGATTAGAAGTACACATGTGAGATGCCATTTTGCAACATTTTGCTGGACCAGTTGGCATTTCTGTGTGGAGTTTGCATGTTCTCCCTGTGTTTGTGTGGGTTACCTATGGGTTCTCCGTTTTCCCCTACAATCCAAATTCATGTGCTATAGGTGAACTGAATAAACGAAATTGGCCGTAGTGTATGAGTGTGTGTGAAAGAGTGTGTATGGATGTTTCTCAATACTGGGTTACAGCTGGAAGGGCATCTGCTGCGTAAAACATATGCTGGAAAAGTTGGCAGTTCATTCCGCTGTGACGACCTCTGAAATAGAGAATAAACTGAGAAAGTGAATGAATGACTGTTGGCCGGACAATCAGAAATCTGAAATTCTAGCCCAAACTGGGAACAAAACTAAAATTCTGCTATTGAACCTAGATAAAATTCACGAGGTTATGATGATGTAGTAATAAATATTTATTTGTAGCACAAGTATTTTTCATGGCTTGCGTCACACCATCAAGCAAATCTGCGTCCGTGAAGTTAAAGTGAAGTGGGGTATAGCCCTTTCAAAACCACAGGAAAAAAACTCTGGGAACCGAGAGCATGATATGATTAAAGTTGGGAAAGAGGAGAGGGAGGGTGTGATGGGAGCTTAGCCGAGGGTTCCCTTATAATACTCTTGGTTCTGACACCGGAATCTCAACTATTTCTCTGGAGTCTCAGGGAAGAAAAAGAGCGAAAAAAAAGAGTGAGGTGAAGAGAAAAATCGCTGAGAAAGTTTATGTAAGCATGTGAGCAGGAGGCCTAAGAAGGTAGAGGAATGCAGGAGCTCGGCAAACAGAATTAACCAAGCCAGTTCAAAGAGAAACGGACCGTTTTTTAAAGTGCAGACCAGGGGAATACACGTCCCAAGCTGCCCTAGCTTATCCCTCTGCTTGCACCACCTCCACTGCATATGTGAGGCCTTGTAGAGTCACTCTCTGAAGGTCAGAGAATTACTCACAGCTAGTCAGGCTTTGGTGATGTGCGCAACAGTTCTGTGAACGTCAAGTGCATTTTCAGGAGCTAAAGTCCTCTGGTTTGTTACGCATTTGCAGACCCAAAAAAAGATAGTATTGACTGTTGTTTGAAGGCAACTTGTCTCTTTCTGAAAATGAGCACTAGGGATAAACAAGGGTTTATATTTCATAATCCTCTATTTGACAACCACGGTAATCTGTTTCTGGCATTGTAATTTGGTGCAATTGCCAGCTTTTTGTATGCAGTTTCCAACTAAAGCTGTGCCATGTTTGTAAAGACAAGAGGATGACTTGTTAATGTATATAAGTGTTTCTTCAGCTATGGGCACTGTTGTCTTTGTTAACATGTTTTCTAGTTTAGTTTGTTCTTCAACAAACTGTGTGTGTGAATGAGTGTGTTTGGATGTTTTTCAGAGCTGTTTCCCAGTGATGGGAAACATTTAAACACACTCATTCATTTGTTCATTTATTTGATTATTTAATATAATTACAGACGTTACAGTAACCAGGGTTCAACGCTAGGAATTTTTTTCTCCTGGCCCGATCGGGCAAGTGGTTCAGATTTTTTCTTGCCCTGCCAAAATTTTCTCTGTCCTTACCAAAAAAAAAAAGTTAGCCATTTAGTTATTCAGCATAACTTTTCTTTAAATACAACTGACAATTTAAAAATGATTTAATTTAAATACAATACTGATTAGATTAATTAAAGTGAATTGTTTAATGTGTGGTTTAGTTTAATTATTTAGTTGACAATTTTATGTTTTTTGTTTGTTTAAAATCCACCAAAATTCCTAATTTTATAAGCCAGCTCATTACATCAGTCTATAATACTGTCAGTATTTTTATTATTCATTTATTTGTAAATCGTAATTTAAAATGCATTTCACTTCTTGTTCTTGCTTGATCCATCAACATAATAATCATATTAGCTGCACGAATCGCGCTTACTGGGCAAACAAGTTCTGAAACAAACGTTTGGGCATGAAAGCACGCAATTGACAAACAGTCGCAGCCAAATTAAACTTTAGTGACAAAGCAGCACTGGCCCCTATCGGGCCAGTAACCATTCTGTATACTGTCCCGAGCGTCTTGCACACTCGCCCCGGGCCAGCGGGCAGTCCTTATCGTTGAGCCCTGGTAACGTTAGGCTATTTTGCACTGTCATTGATCTGCAGTTATAATGAAATCTTGTTCATAGAAAAGTAAGTAATAAACATTTATCAACAAGTATTTATGTGTATAAAGCATCTGTTTTGTGAAAAGTGCTTCTCGTATGATATGTGAGCGACCCGTACAGCTTTATTGTAGACATTTCCTCGAGCGAGAATGATGCCACTAAAACTTTCTGTCATAACTCCACACTGAAATGCCAACTGACCCAACCAGGGATCGAACTAGCAACCTTCTTGCTGTGGGACGACAGGACTACCCATTGCTCCACCATGCCGCCTTTACAAAAAGGTTGATTGCTTCAATTTGAATCAAAAAAGGAAAGCTGATTACCCCTTATATAACTTATAGTCGTTTGGTATTGCTTAAGCCAATTCATAACATGGTGGCTATGTTTATGCTACTGTTGGCCACAGAATTCAACACAGCACAGAGACCTTCGCTCTGACCCTCATTTTTTGGGGAGAAACATTATAAGAGACAATGGAGCATGGAGGCTGTGCTATTCCCCAATCCACTTAACATTCCCATCATTATGGCCCTTGATGCTTTCAACCAGGACCAACTTTAACATGTCAAGTCAAGATCAGAAACCCTTCATGCTTGTTAACTCAGCGTTTGGAGTGTAGTCATGGCCATCTCATGATCTAATCAGTCACCAGGGATGTCGAACCAGTCTGAGAATGAAATGAGCTTCCTTTCTGTCTGTGTTTGCACGTTCGGATATGCACACACACACACCTACGTGCAAGGTCAGCCATGTTGAGCCAGTGCGAGCGCTTCTCATTGTTCGTCGAGGCATTCAGGTAGCTGTGAAATATCTCGCTTCAGGGTGAAGAAATGAACAGATGAGGCAGCCAGAGAAAAAGACCCGCTGTATTTCTGTCATCATATTCTGTAGCTTCAGGGCAGGTTTCGCAACTTCCTCAACCACAGTTGATTCAAAGGTGTGGCAGAATTACCTGTGAAGCAACGTTAATACACTGAGTGAATCATTACATTTTAAGGGCTGTGCTTAGATATGGAAGTTCCAAAATCTTTTGTTAAATGGAAACACTTTTTTTTTGTTGTGTAGATAAAGGACTCAACTTTGGTTATATATGTACAAACTTCTTGTTGTTCTTATCCTGAGGATTATACCAGCAATTGTGCTACATTGATGAAGATTGCCTGAAGCTTTTTCCCCCTTTTTTACACAATAGCTTCTTCTCAGTCAGGGTTGGTTGGTAATAGGAAGGACTAGTGTTTATGAATCAGAATCCTGTTGAGAACGTTTATTGTTTGGTAAATGTTCTTGCATGTAATTCAGGTCTAATCCACTCAAGCAGCTCCTAGAAGATCGTGAGTTCAACTGCTAATTGAATAAAAGTGTAATAAGGCTGAGTAAAAGTCCCATTATTTTATTATAAAATGTTAATTAGACAGTTCTTTTGTCTATAATTAAAATAATAAGGTTTGTTTGATTGTGTATAATAGGGCTGCACAATATTGGAAAAATCTGATTTTGAGTATGGTTATACAAAGTTGCTTGAATAGCTCTATTAATGGTTTTCTGTGCAGTCTAACAGTAATCAGGTATAGGAATTGACTATTCTTAAATAATTTGCTTTGTCTTGTAGGGTTTAATGGTTTGCCGGTACTATGGTAGTATCGCAATACTATGGCTCCATAATACTGGCTGTGCCATTGTAGTTTGTAAACGGTAGTATCGTCTTTAAGGGTTTATCTATGATAGATAATGCTGCATGTGGAAAAGTCACTAAGATGCTTACACATTTGTGCAACAATAGACCATTTTATTTTTAATGATCTGTGGAGCTATTTAAGGTTGCAAAACTGTGTAGAATTCGCACCCTTTATGGTAACCCATTGCACGTTTTCTAATGCTTCGGTTTGAACACACATCTGAATCGGTTAATTTCTGTTCCTGTTAATATGATTTGCTAGTAGCAACAACAACCACAACAATCTCTTAAAAAGAAAGTGAAATTTTGAATTACTTCGGATTCTTACCTGAGAAGATTGAAAAAAAAAAGATGAAAAACCCAAAATAGCAACAGCAAACATTGAAACAATTTTTGACCAGTTGATATAGCCTAATTTTGTTAGAAAAAATGCTTTTTTTTGTAGCAAATTTCATTCAATATAATTTTTATCTCTATTTTTAAGTTTTTTTGTTGGTCAGTTATCTACAAAATAAACAAAAAGAATTAATACATTTTAGCTGAAAATGTTGTGAGTTGCAAATAATACTTTTTGGCCTTAAGGGAATTATGAACTAAATTCAAGTAGGCATATTATAACATAAAATATAGTATTTCTGAAAAATTTCTTTATGATTTGGGTAGAATCGCAATACTACCGCAAACTACTTAATCCATTGAAGTTGAAGTAATGAAGTATTTAATTAACGCATTACTTTCAATACTGAGTTCAAAACTCTTTTCAAATCAGTATTAACTTCCAGAAACATGTTGAGTTTCCAACACTCAATTCAGTTGATAAAGTTGACTGTTGGGTTTTTACAGTGTAGTCCAAATAAAAATAAAATTTCTTAGAGCAAGAAAAATAAATAATATATATTTTATATAAAAATAAATAAAATATATTTCTGTTTTTAACTTCAGAAGAAATGAGGAAAAGCTAAGAGTTTTTCCTTAAAACAAGCACAATTAGCCACAAGTGGGGTTAGTGAAACAGTCTTGTTTTTGCTTTGAAATGTAAATATTAGGACTAGAAGTAAGAATAAAATTCTAGAGTAAAATTCTATGTAAAGAAAACATTTTTTCTCATAAATCACATAAATTCTGTATAAATATAGTGATTAAATACAATTCTGTAGCTCCTGGTCAACTATGATTCAGACTCAACATTGCATATCTTTCGATGTGAATATTGCAAACGCACACATTGTGTTATCGATGCTGAAATAATATAATAATAAAGCCCTATTATAAAAGATAATATAATAACTAATATTGTGACTTTTGTTATTGATATAAATAAACTGAGGGTGACGCCGTGGCGCAGTAGGTAGTGCTGTCGCCTCACAGCAATAAGGTCGCTGGTTCGAGCCTCGGC
This sequence comes from Danio rerio, assembly GCF_052040795.2. NCBI lineage: Eukaryota > Metazoa > Chordata > Actinopteri > Cypriniformes > Danionidae > Danio > Danio rerio. The sequence goes on from NC_141021.1 coordinate 18,927,572, forward strand.
TGGGTCAGTTGGCGTTTCTGTGTGGAGTTCTCTCCGTGTCAGGACCTCCGGGTGCTCTGGTTTCCCCCACAGGACAAAGACATGCGGTACAGGTGAATTGGGTAGGCTAAATTGTCCATAGTGTATGTATGAGTGTGTATGGGTTTTCCAGTGATAGGTTGTGGTTTAAAGGGCATCCGCTGCGTAAAAAACATATGCTGGGTAAGTTGGCGGTTAATTCCACTGTGGGGACCCCTGATTAATAAAAGGACTAAGCTGAAAAGAAAATGAATGAATGAATTAATAAACTGAAAAAGAAATATTTCAGCAAATTGCCACATAAATATTTATTATTTTACCTAGTTTAACTTAAAAATTAAACAGCTAAAATTAAAAATAAATGTTGAATACAAGAACTATGAAAATACAAAAATACAACAAACAAAAAAAAAATCGTTAAAATAAAAAATGAAAAGGAAAAAAAAACAAAAGATTTGTAATTAAAATAAAAAAACCGAAACTCTGAATATGTGCGGGTGTGTGTGTGTGTGTGTGTGTGTGTGTGTGTGTGTGTGTGTGTGTGTGTGTGCTTTTATTGTTCATTTTCCGTGGTCTGAGATAAGTTTAAAAGTTCTGAGCATTGAACTGCATCTGCCGGAAATGTCTAGCAGTGGGTTCACAGTCTCTGACATGTTAAGGCATGGCACTCACATGGCTGTGCAAACTCAAATTTGGGATCCAGGGACAGACGAGTCTTCGCTGAGGCCATCTTCCAGCCTAAACCACGACGAATGAAGTTCTGCACTAGACTTTTGGCCAGCGGAGAAATTAAAATGGTCGTGCCCAACTGAGTCTGGTTCTCTCAAGGTTTTTTTTCTTCACTCCCATCAGGTGAAGTTTTTTTTCCCTCTCCGCTGTCGCCACTGCCTCGCATGGTTCAGGATTGGTAGAGCTACGCATCGATGAATTGGCTCTTCAGTGTTTGAACTCTCAGTAATGATTAAATCACACTGAACTGAGCTAAACTGAACTGAACTTAAACACTAAAAACCGAACCACACTGTTCCAGTTACTGAACCACACTGTTCCAGTTACTATGACCATTTATGTGAAGCTGCTTTGACACAATCTACATTGTAAAAGCGCTATACAAATAAAGCTGAATTGAATTGAATTGAATTGAATTGAATCTGTCAAGCTTCTCTTAATCAGTTTCATTTCTAAATAAGGCCGTGTTCACACTTGGCAGGTTTGATCAAAATGAACTCTGCTGTGATTGTTGTGTTAGGGTGATTCATTTGAATGTGTGTAAACACTGCCATCTAAACCTTGAGCGTTCCAGACAAGTAAAAAAGATGTGTCTTTGTCTCATTTTAGATAAACTCCAGTGCATTCTAACACTGTTCAAAGGCAACTAAATAGCCTAAACATGATGTCACAAGTTATGACCATTAACATGATCGAAGTATACTTGGTTTTGTTGTCAATATGATGTTGTTGTCCATTACTGTTTAATGCAGCAGACATCAAAATGCATTTTTCCCCATCAAAATGTACATCATAAAACATTTTTATTTCATTTCATCACATTAAATTTCAGTCTTGAAATGTCAGTTTGAACACTAAGTGAACCAAGAACAAATACATCTACAAGTATAAATGCATCCTGAGTGTCAGAAATGCCAAATGTACACAAGAAACACTGTATTGGTATGGCCATTCTAGTGGGAATGGTCTTGTGTGTGTGTGTGTGTGTGTGTTAAAGTCATCATTCTGGTCACTGCTTTTTAAGCATTGGCCTTTTGAGCTTGAAGGAGCAGCTTTCTTCTGTGTGTTTGCCCTGGTCATCCAAATGAGCACTCAACCATGGACAGTCGCTTGGCAGAGACAAAGCTCATTTTCTGTCTCAGCCGTTCTCTCTTCTCCTGCCATCTCTTTCTCGTCCACATCTATCGTTAGGCTCCTCTGACTCCATTTGACACATTCCTATACCCATTCTAGCCGTTTGCACAGAAACTCATTTGTCTTTGTCATTCTTTCTTTTCTGCCAGCCGTCTACAAATAAAGCATGTTTTATATAAACGGCTAACGTTCAGTCTTGCACAAACATTTCTCCACTCACCTTTAGTTCAGTACGCCTAAACCTCTACTCTTGTACAAGTTAATCTGGTGCTAATATGAAGCCTTTGCGAAGTTTAGTTTAACAGTCATACTGTAAAGATGATTTATTAGGTTGCCACGGCAAGAATTGCAATTACTATCGCTTGTACTTGTGGTTGAGGATTTGAACAAATCCCTGCCCTGAGCATTACAATTAGGTATGTAACTCATCCCACATTATTTGTGCTCTTACATGTACAATGCCTAATAATGTGGCCTATTTGACCATGCTGCTGTCATTTAAAAAAATGGATAATGTTGTGTTGTCAAACTAACATCCTGGAAATAACTGTGCATTTTCAGTTGCATACAGATATTTCCAACTTTAAAACCCAACCCAATGCTACGTCAGTGCCCAATCGCACATCAAAACGTTGGTAACATAGCCGTAACAACAAACAACCAGTTTGTTTTTAATAATCTTCATATAAATAAGTACATTTTTCCTTGCTTTAAGTGTATTAACTTTACTAGCAATATGTTTATTGCCTGATGGGCAGGGAAGTCAGTGTAGCATTGGAAAATTTCATGTAATGAATTTAGTTGGTTAAGTTTTGCAAGGGTACTATTAAAGCAGGTCAATAATATGCAACTTAATATTCTTTATTGTTGTAATGAGTAGATCATTTCTGTAAATAAGCATATCTTTTATATAAAGATATAAATCTTATACATTTTATATGAGGCAATCTCTAGGCATTTTGTAAATCTTAGATTTAGTGGCTAATTCAAACGAGTTTGTGCAGTTTAATTCATTCATTTTAATACGATTTGCTCCCCCAATGACGTATAGGGGTGGGGTTTGGGGTGCACACCTCATTTTTAAACTTGTACATACTTGTACAAATAAACTTGTATGATTCTGTATGAATAAACATCTTTTCTCACAATGCACAAAATAGTTATGTTTCATAGTTAACTGCACATTTAAGGCTGATTTATACTTCTGCGTGAAGTGCACACGTATGCTCCGGGGCAGCCTTCATTCGGATGAATAGCTCTCGCCGTAGCTGATGGCAACGCTTACGCGCACCTCTCAAAAAATTTAATGATGCGTAGCACAAGCTCTGTGATTGGTCAGCTTGGTAGCACTGACAATTGTGGTTGAGGGTGGGAGCCACATGAACCTGTTGGAGCGAGTGCTTACAAGTGTCGAGTCTCATAAAGGAGCTCCAGATGGAAGCTTTTGTTATGTGTTTACCTTATGATTAAAGCTGTTGCATGCCTGCTAGTTTCTGCCTCTGAATGAGTGAGTTTTAGCTACTTGTAGGGCTGAGCGATTAATCGAAAATAATCGAAATCAACATGTAGAACCAGGAATTTTTTTGATTACTTTCCCTACCGTTTGTAGAGTCACGTGACCTTGCTCCATTACGTTATGTTATTCTGCTGAAAAGGTCAAGCATGGACAACTTGACTGAGACAACTGAGCAGCATGAGCAAGACAAACAGCACACTAAACTATAAATGCACAGCAATACGCAAGGCATGCACCGTGGGTCACGGCGAACACTCGAAGCAGAAGTATAAACCAGGCTTTGCACATTATGTATAATAGCTGAATTTAATTCACTGTCACACACTCCTTCAGAAAATATCCTACTATGCAGATTTGTTCCTAAGGAAACATTTCTTATTGTTGTCAATGTTTAAATGATTGGGCTGCTTAACATTTTGTTTAAAACTGATTTTTCTAGACTCTGAATGAAGGGTTAACAAAATCAGCATTTATAATATGATTATTTTCTGTCGGCGCCAGTGGTGTAGTGGTTAGTGCGTCGACAAATGCACTCCGGTGCTCAATTCCAGCCTCACGGTCCTATGCCGATGTCTCTCTGCTCCCCATGCTTTCCTGTCAATAATCTCTACTGTCCTTTCCATTAGAGGTGAAATACCTGTATATATATATATATATATATATATATATATATATATATATATACATATGTATATATATTTTCTAATGTTGTATGCTACTGTAACTTCCGGAGCGTTTAAGATGTCCTTGCTGGATAAAAGTATTGACTTCTTCCAAAAAAAAAAAAAAAAGACTGAATGGCAAAGCACTTCTCACATTTTCTTGTGCAAACTTGAGTGTATTTAAACAAACTGTTCTTTTTTCCATTCATCTCATTTTTAATGCATGCTCCTTTAAGAGTGAACTCTACAGAGTTTTTTTAGTGTTGAGTGCGTAACAGTCTGATCTATGGGCCACCCTACGCCAATGGCTATGGGCAAAATGAACTGAGCTATCCATTTCCTTTCTCTCACCTCCTATATTAGAGCCCAAAGCTATCCAGCTAATGTCAGGTGTTACGGATCAATGATGAATGAAAAATCGGGCCAACAAGGTCACATAAAACAGCCCGAGAATTGGAAAGCAGCGGTTTTTCCTTGTCTGTTTTTAAAGAAGTAAGCTCTTCACTGTCAACTCCCTTGAGGCTCCATCTAGTCCTCAGAGTCTGTAAACCCAGCAGAGCAAGTTAAGGAGACAAAGAACCAGAACTTGTACCAAACACTGTGCAAAAGATTGCCCTGTAACAAACAGGATCAAGTTGCCACTTGTTTATTTCCTTGAGAGAAAGCTTGTACTCTGTGACTAAATAAAAAATGCTGAGCCAGCTTAAATAAAGTTGGGGAATTAGTAAATGAAGCTTTGCTTGCAACATTTTCTACCTGAATAAAAATCGCATTAAGATTTCTTAACAAGCTAACCAATGTTACCTTTAAGCCACACAGAGGACAAAAGGATATTTGATTATACTCTTGTATATGATAAGCAATAACAGTTCTCTGGTCGTCCACTATTAAAGTTAGAGTTTGCTAGAATGTTGCTACATATGTTATTCACCAGCAAAACAAGTGTCCATTTATCTTTAGAATTTTATCTTTGAACTGATGTTATTGTGGTTATCGGACATGTTTCCTAGAAAGTGAATAGTGTCTTTTTCTAAAATATTTTCTTCTGGAATGTTTGTAATTCTTCACAATACTCACTTCACTATTTGCAAATGATGTAGCTCAAAATGAGAGACAACTCAAATGCCAAAACTTGTAAAGTAGTCTTAGACAATGGACAATAGGCGAGATATCACGATGTTGAGCCAGCATCGTGATTCCCCGCACCTCCCCCATGGCAGCAGCAACAGCCAGCCCCGTAAAACATAGCATAGAACTACTTGTAGTTAAACGCGTTCGAACAGCTGCTAAAGTACGCCTGCTCTCTGCCTACTGAACTCCTTCATAAACAGAGCAAGATGACCTGTTGAAATAGAAACCTGTACTCCTGCGGGAGTACTGATGCAACTGAATTACCATCATTGCACCCAATGTCAGGGTCAATCATGATGTTTCACATTAGAAATCCAATGATGACTTATTAGTTGACTTTGACTAAACCTAAAAGACAGACAAAACATGTGAAGTAAAACGTTATTAAGTTTTAAAGTACAGTGGCTTGGGTATAGTGGAAATAACAGATTATAAATGCATTATGGGAACAAAACTATATTTTTATAAATTACGGTATATTAGATGTGATCCTGGATGTATTATGTTGCATGGGTACATGTTTAGCAATAGCAAAAATACATTGTATAGTTCAAAAATCATTTAAATATTAAGGAAAAATAATGGCTGTGTCAGAAATTGCATACTATTCAGTAGACTGCATTTGAATTTAAATTTACTACTCATCCATTACAAAAGTATGTTCTATACAGTATGAATGTGAGTAGTATGAATGGTACTCGGATGTACTACATCCGCCATTTAGTCACGGTCACGTGACCTACCAGCGTCAATTTCGTCGCATCACTCCCATTCATGAATTCTTACGTAGTGCGTCATGGTAGACGGTAGCGTCCATCGCATTCACACTTCAGAATCTCGGTGGAAGTAGTAGGTCATTTGTGTACTTCTCGCATACTGTTTTTTGAATTCTATGAATTCGGACACACTGCTTGGCTTGCATACTGTTTTTAATGTACTATATTGTATGGAAGTATGCGATTTCAGATGCAGCCAATAAGTCATTGAGATATTTAGTCAATTTTCATTTGTAAATAATCAATACTCTTATCTTTGATCATTGCTAAGCTCTTTATTTAGAACACTTTAAAGGAGATTTGTCTTACTATATTTTTTAATTTGATTTTTAAAAACCTGTATATCGGCCAAACATTGTTCTAACAAACTACAGTAAACATCACTGGATAGCTTATTTATTCAGATTTTCAGAACATGTATAAATCACTTTTTTAATTATTACACATTATATTAGTTACAGTAGGGGAAATAAGTATTGAACATGTCATAATTTTTTTTCAAAAAACATATTTCTGTTAACTTGACATTTTCACCGGATATTGGTAACAACCAAAGAAATTTACATAGGCAAAGACAACAAATGTTATTAATTTACAAATTAAGTTAGTTGTAATAAAATGAAATGACACAGAGAAAAAAAGTATTGAACACATGAAGAAAGGGAGGTGTAGAAAGGCAGTAAAAGCGCAGACAGCAGCTGAAATCCCTGTGTAGTTATTCAGCAACCCTCTGCCCTTCGTCAGTATAAATGAATATTAGCTGCTTCAGTCCAACATCAACATTACTAGGATGATAAAGATGAAACCAAGATGTACATTTCAGCAAGACAATGATCCACTTCTCAAAAAACTTCTCAAATGCTTTCTGAAAAAAAAAAAAACTTTAATTTGTTCAAATAATTTTTTTAAATAAGATTTAACATTACAAAAGATAGCCTACTTCAAGAGACAAATTTAATTGACAAAGAACATTTATATATATATATATATATATATATATATATATATATATATATATATATATATATATATATATATATATATATCATTTTTTTTTCTTTTCTTTAGTCTTTTTTTTAATCTGTATGCTGTACAATTCTGGTAGAAAGAATACTTTTACACAAGTGGTCAAAATGTCCGCCCAAATAGAGAAAAGTTTGCTCTGCTAGAAGAAAAAAAAAACAGAGAGAACATTGCAGCAAGGTATAATCTCAAAGTTTAACGGCTCATGTTTAATCGGATCGAGTTTTTCGCCGACAGTATCCTCACTGTTCTGGCAGAGGTAAACTTTGGCCAGGGAGTGTCTATCTAGCTCTCTCTATTTCTTTTTTTTCTTCTTTCGACACAAACCTCACCTGCCCGATGAGATCACTGGATACTGATAACATTACAGGTCTTTTCAGGCAAGTCAGGTCTTTATTGCCCTTCAGCAAGCGCACGCTTTATTCCGCATGATACAATAAAATATCAGTAATAAACCAATAAATCACAATGAATCATTCTGCAGCATAAATTACACCACACCTGGCTGAATGTAGAGATCACAAGTCCACTTTCTGTTCAAATGTGATGGATTCGACCTCTCTTTTGTATGCAGGCCTGCTGTTTGCTCTCTGACGGCCTCCACCTTCTCCTCCTCCCCCATTTCATTCCTTTATGGCAGTCAAAGAGAGAGAGAGTCTTGCCCTTCTGAATAGGCAGACTGTTGACACAGCTGAGTGCAATGCAGCGCACATGTGAAATGTCTCTAATGTTTAGAAATTGCAAGGTAGTGAGCCGAACAGGTGACTCTGGCTCTAAGTAGGCAAGTTTAACAAAGGCATTGTACACTTAGAGAACCGGAAGGCGGTCTATAGGAGGTATCAGGTTCCCACTTAAACCTATCAGAGCCACTTATCCGCTTCCAAGGCTACCATTATCATGGGCAAAGCATTATGGGTAGAGACTGTGGAAAGTAGAAATGCTCTTTGAAGGCCTGCTTTAGACTTTTCACCTAGAGAAAGAAACGTATAATGTGTGTGAAGTGATTTGCACTGATTTGTGATGAAGAGAAGCCAAATACTGCGTGGTGGTGGTGTTGGATGTGAAGTTGAATGAATCATTGGTGACAAATGGTTGTGAAGAATTGCAGAAATGTTTGCTGTATGTTGTGTATCATATGGGGGATGTGGAGTGCCACTAGGAAACCAAATTAAGTAATTATTTACAATGTGAATATATAAGTTCATTTTAAATGGCATAAACGTGGAAACATTTAAAACATTGTGAACTGTTCATGTTAAAAAATGTAGCGTTCATGTTAAAGTGTAGCAAACTGTTCACCTTTATAGACCCATTTTAATGTGGTCATGTCACTGGCCGATGAACATTCCTTGCTTGTTATCAAACTATTTCATAACTAACAATAGGCAATTTAATCATAACTTAAAACAGATATAAAATCCTTATTTATCAATATGTGGCTCTTTTTATATTCTTGGAAGCTATAGGAATAAAAATGTAAAACAGGAAATACGTTGGTACCATTGTTTTTGTTTACATTCCTCAAAAGGGTCTATAATAACACTAGGGCTGCACAATATTGGAAAAATTTAACTAGGGATGCTTATTGTGGTTAATTATGTCAAATTAATAATGATAATAAAAGAAAAAAATAAAAGAAAAAATTAAGAGTAAGAGAGAAAAGGGAAAATATATTAAACTGAATAGGCTGGGGGTGACACATTCTTCAAACTTGTGGTTTTACGTCAAGAAAGAGCTGTTTGCTTGTGCTATAGCACTAGTATTCATATGGAAGGTACATACTAAAAGTGCAAGATGGACAACCATTCATTCTACAGTAACTGCTTCAAGTAGCATGCTGCAAGAATGCCAACAAAATGTTAAAAAATGTAATCACTGAACCTCGAAGATTATATTAGATTCTTTCTAATTTTCCAAACAATAAGATGTCTTTCATAGGTGTCCATTGAGTATAGGATGGGGGGATAAGGATGCAGGGTATTCGAGAGGTTTTAAAAAGTCTTAAAAAAGTTAATTTTAAAAGTTAATTTTTCTATGACCAAGTAAAGCTACCTTATAAAGTCGATACCCAATCTTTTTGTTTTTAAGTTTTTATTGTAAAGAGAGACAATTCACAACAGCTGTTAGACAGTTTTACTGCCAATTCTGCAAATTATATATTAATAAATTCCCTAATCAGGGAAAATTAAAAAAAAACTAAAACCCTTTACATGATCTTTCATTAATACAAAAAATATTTACTGAACTAGTTGGCCCACTAGAAAGAATCCTTAATGTTTAGCCCTGTACAAGTCTAAACTTTCATTCACACTGGTCATAAAATGGCCTTAAAAAGTCTTAAATTCGACTTGAAGAAACCTGCAGAAACCCTGGGAGACTTCCACTGCAACAAAATAGAAAAGCTATTAATTCAGAAAAATAACTCACAGTCAGGGGTAGAGCTCCAAATAAGCGGAGAAGGATAAATTTTACTAGATGTTTGTCCTTATTTTTTAAGTCGCTCCCAAAGTCCTCAATATATGCATATAGAAATAATTTTTAAAAAAAGTTGATATAGAGATGACCCTAATTCTTCTTTCTTTTCCTCAGGAGTGATCCGCACACAGGAACTGCTGGATCATGAAACTGTACCTCACTACTGGCTGACGGTCTACGCCACCGACCGCGGTGTGGTCCCTCTATCTTCCTTTGTGGAGGTCTATATCGAGGTCCAGGATGTCAATGATAATGCCCCACAGACCTCAGAACCGGTCTATTATCCGTCCGTCATGGAGAGCTCCCCTAAAGACGTCTCAATCATCCAGATCGAGGCCTTTGACCCGGACACAAAGTCCAGTGAAAAACTTTCTTACAAGATCACCAGTGGAAACCCACAAGGCTTCTTCAGCATCAACCAAAAGACCGGTGAGTGTGTTTTCATCTCATATTACTTACAGTGTATGCTGAAGATCCTGCTGAGGTAGACTGGAGTAAGCTGTGGGATGTTTTGATGTTTTTTTCTGTTCTATAAATTGTGAAAATACACAAGAATTGTGATTTACATGAAAATAAAAATTAGTTGGGATGCTCAGATCAGTCAGCCAGAGATGGGTATCGGCCCATAATGATATTTAATGACATAAACCGATCGCAAGTGTTTGTGTTAGTTGGAGATTAACATAATATTTGAATGACCTTGCTTGTTTTACAAACAAGAACTGAGACTTCTGTGTTTTTGACAATATTGCAAGGTCACTGAAACATGGCTGGAAAATTATATATATTTAAAAAAGGTAAAACGATATTTTAACATGAATATTAAATAATTTAACTTCTTGTAATATACTTATCACAATAAACAATAGCATATAGGCCTATTTCCTTTTAGTAAAGAAGTGATGAATTGATAGGTTTGCATTTTAACTTCTTATGCATCAAATATGCTCTCCAAACCTTTTCTAGATTGAGGCATGTTGTTTCCAAACTGTATTGTTAGTCATTTTTCAAACTTTTTAAAAAATCTGTGCTATCTATTGTTTTCTGTAAATCTGACCATGATATGTTCACACCCAAATGGTTATAAGTGACGTATTCAAGGGATTATATGCAGCATCTCTTACTTATTCTCTTAGGTAAGATGAGATCTCCATTTAAGTATCATACTTACATGGAAAATGTGCATTAGGCATTATAAAGCTTAAAGCATCAGAATCGTTACTCTTATTGGACAATCTCCATGACAAGGAATCGGTACTTTGTATCGGCTGCAAAAATCCTGATCTGAACATCCCTAATAATTAGGAATGTTACTCAACCACCAAGTCAGCATACTAGAATGCTTTTTTAAGGATTGTGGGACACTTAAATGGATAGTTCACACAAAAAGCAACTTTCTGTTATCATTTGCTCATCTTTTACTTAACTCAAAAAAAAAAAAAAAAAAAAAAAAAAATATATATATATATATATATATATATATATATATATATATATATATATATATAAATACTTTTATAAAAACGATTCAAGTCTATTCATCTTTATTTCTCTAGAGCTTTTACTATGTAGATTACAAAGCAGCTTAACATAGACGTTCTAATAAATTGAGATGTGTCAGTCAAGTTTTCAGAGTTGAAGTTCAGTTTAGTTTAATGTGGTTTGATTTTTACTGTTGAAAGTCCAAACACTGAAGAATAAATCCACTGATGCGCAACTCCACAAGTCCCAAACCAAGCAAGCCAATGGCGACAGTGGCGAGGAACAAACTTCAACAATTGATAAAAGTAAAGGAAAAAAATACTTCTATAAAATGAGCTGAAACAACACCATTCTTAAATTTTTTTGGGAGGACAACTTAATTGTTTTTCGTTCAGTCTACTTACATTTGTGAAAACAATTAAGTGAACTTAATCGATTTGTGCTTAGACAACATGAAGGAAATGTGTAGAACCCAGCATTTTTTACAGTGTTCTATTGTTCTGTTGAACACAGAAGAAGCTATTTTGAAGAATGTTGGAAAACTGAAACTACGGACTTAGGAAAAACAAATACTATGGAATTAATAGAAATGTTTCAAACATTTTTGTTATATCTTTTTGTGTACAACTGAAAAAAAAAACTCTTGAAAATGTTTTCAGTTTAGATAGAGTTCATCTGTTGGACTGGAGAAATAATTATGCAGAATAAGCTTTACATTGCAGGGATAAAATTACATATTTAAATATATTCAGATAGAAAACATTTTTTTGTTATTTATTTAAAACACTTTATTTGTATCATTAATTTTCCTTAAGCTTAGTCCCTGATTATCACCACAGTGGAATGAACCGCCACTTATTTGTATGACATTAATAATTTTAATGAATTGCTGTTTTTACAGTCTTTTTAAACAAGTAAATACACTGTTAGTAAAAAAAAATCTTACCAACCCCAAACGTTTGAACACTATTCTATCTATGAGTATTTGTTGACCAAACAGCAGTTTTGTTAATAATTTGTTAAGCTCATGCACAGCTCAGTGATTCATTTCCTCACTCAAACATGGTTTGCAGAGCATATTTTGTTTGAAAAAGCCTTTTTCATGTCACATCGACCTGTGTGTATACTGTGAAAATGGTCCATCAGAGTAAACATCCATCTACAGGACACACATACAAACAGACAGGAGGAGAGAGGTTAGCTACATCCTAATGGTCTTCTGAGATTCTTTGACTGCCATCAGTCCCAAACATCAGGTTTTTATGTAAATCTACTGAAGCATAAGGCTCCCTGAAAAAGTGTATGAAGACACACTCGCCTGCACTCATATCAGCGGGTTCTTGCTTCTTCACCCAGTCTCCCCCCCCCCTCTCTGTCTCTCTCTCCGGCTGACGCTCTCTTCTCTTTCTCACTTTCTTCATGGATCACTGTGCACGCATATGGGGTTTACTAAATGGACCCACACTGAATATTTTATGCAGCCGTGCCCCCCCATCCTCTTCTCCCCTGTAAAAACAAGATTTGTGGGCTTACAGGGGAAGAGAAGCGTAAAAAGGTGCAAACAGCCGATCCAGAGGTCAGGCTGTCGTAGGAAACCTTGAAATGATTCACACTTCAGGTACAGGACTTAAGACTTTTCAGAAACATGTTAGGTCAGATTACCTAGCTTCAGCAATATCTGCTCCATTGTTGTCTGAACTTGTTTTAGAGCTAAAGTACAGACTTGTAAATCTCAGATAAAGAAGATGGTGATAGCTAGTGGCTACACTTCTTTTACTGTTGCAGTTTATTTTGCCATAAGGGAAAAAGAGAGAGGAAAAAATGAGCCAGTGAGATGACAGAGACTGCATCTATTTGATCAAAATACAGTTATGTTTTTACTTATTATTACAAGCTGAAATGTTAATACATTTTAAACTATAATTTATTCCTGTGATGGCGAAGCTGAATTATTTTGCAGTTATTACTTTAGTCTTTAGTGTCACACGATCCTTCTTAAATCATTTTAATATGCTGATTTTATAGTCTGGAGACATTTCTTATTTCTTTAGCTGCATAATATTTTTGTGCAAACAGTGACAGTTTTATTCGGGTTTCTTTCATGAATGTGACGTTTAAAGCTGAAGAAAAGTTTTTATTTAAAATAATAGTCTTTTGCAAATCTTTTATAAAGCTTTTTTTTGTGTGTGTGTGTGTGTGTGTGTGTGTGTGTGTGTGTGTGTGTGTGTGTGTGTGTGTGTGTGTGTGTGTGTGTGTGTGTGTGTGTGTGTGTGTGTGTTCAAAGCAGAAAAGTCAGTGAATCAAGTCATCAAAATTTCAGGATTAGGTAGCTTCAATAATCCTGAAATATGACTGTACACATAAACAAATCATGAAAGAATTGTTGATGTAAAACAAGAAATTCTATTCAGATAAATTCCTAAAAATGCAGTTGTAGCATTTTGTTTACTGAGATTGGAATAAAATATAAAATTTAGTTCTTTGGAATGAATTTAGGGAACTATTAAATAAAAACTCATTTTTATTAGCCCCCCTGTTTATTATTTTTTTTCCCAATTTGTGTTTTACAAAGAAGATTTTTTTTCAACACATTTCTAAACATTATAGTTTTAATAACTCATTTTTAATAACTGGTTTATTTGATCTTTGCCATGATGACAGTAAATAATATTTTACTAGATATTTTTCAAGACACTAGTATTAAGCATAAAGGGATTATTTGAAAACGATGGTTTGATTAAGTTATTGTAAAATTATGTTTTTCCCGTAAAAATATAGCTTAAAGGGGGCTAATGATTTTGCCCTTTAAGTGGTTTAAAAACTGCTTTTATTCTAGCCGAATTAAAACAAATAAGGCTTTCTCCAGAACAAAAAATATTATCAGACATACTGTCTTGCTCTAAAATTTTTTTATATTAAACCATATGCTAAATACTATACTAAAAACTTAAAACTATATTAAACTATATAAAAACATTTTCTGAATGTCTTACAGACACTAAAAGCCCCAGTATACAGAGTACGCACAGTATAGAAATCAGAAAAGCACTGAAATTATGTCATTTCAAACAAACAACAAAATTAGTTTTTAGTTTGTTTCGGCAGTATGAAACAGCTCACCAAAGCCAACTTTTTGTGTTAGTTCATTCATTAATTTTGGGTTAGTTATAAACACTTTTGATCTACCATTGGTCTTTGATGATTATGCAATCAGTAGGTGCGTTCTGGAACTCCACCTTCTCTGACATGTAATCCGTAATCATTGAGTTTAGAGTAAAGGAGAGAGAGGAGAAAAAAACATCCTGCACAACAATACCAAGTTATCAACAGGAATAAACTGGTGGGTTGAGTAGCAGAGCTGATATAGATGTAAGATCACTCGCGAATTTTAACGGTTTTCTCACAACAGGATGTGAAGCACAACCGCATCATGCCATGTCTGATAAAGTTCTAAACATCATTTCATTTGCTGTCTATCCGCAGCAAATAGAAAGCATTTTGGTGTAAAATGCTGGGTTCCACACAATCGATTAAAATTAGGACAAAATAAAGGAATTAAGTTAAACTGTTGTTCTCTCAGATTACATTGTTCTCCATTGTTGTTGTTGTTGTTTAGGACTAGCGTGACATATTACAATTCCGCCTCTGCAGCGCAGAGTGAGGTTCGAAATCAGTAGACTTTTTTTTGCTCTCAAACGACGAAAAAGAGCTTTATCTGAAGAATATCAGGGCCTTAAACCAAAAGTCTTTGTTTGCCCTATCGTTGTCACAATACTGGAATTTTGGTACCAATCAGTAAAAATTTTTTTAAAACAAACATTTTTGCTAACATTTGAGCGCTGATCTTATTGATGGCCAATCATGGTGATGTCTGTTGAGCATTTGAACACAACAGCCAATTAGCGGTATTTAAGAATGCACTCAACAGCACTCAAATTAGCAGGAAATGGACATTTCTAAATTTCAGTACCGAAGTATCAAAATTCCAGTATCGTGACAACACTAGTTTGTTCTAAAAAACACATTGCTGTCTTTGTGAATTAATTTGCGATTTAATTGTGATTTAAAAAAAAAAAAAGATTTTCTCAGAAGTCCTCATTGCACTGTGGATGTGCAATGAAAATGCTCACTGAAGGTTTGTTAGGCTTCGTGAACCTGAAAGCAATCATTCTGAGAAACTGGCCCTGAAGTTTTATTTGAGTTGAAGGTTTTGGCCAGTCTGTGAAAGTCAGTGGCCAGCCTCTCTCACAGCATTTTACAGACTTGTGTGGTCTTTTTTCCCCCCATGCAGTTACATACACAAATGTGAAGGTTATTTTTGCTAGCAGTGGCCAATGAGTTTTCCGACCAAATAAGGGTTTGTCCTCCAGCAGACTGTGTTCTCTCACTAACTGTTCCACACTTGGATTCGCTCCAGGGAAGAAAGAAAGAAAAGGAAGGGGGAGAGCAAAATTGAGGCACTTTGTGTATTTAGTTGAATATTAACTGTTCCGAGAACAGCAGATCTGTGGATTATTAAAGCGCATGGCTGTGAGTTACCATGAGAAAGAGATAAGACTTCTATTTAGGAAAACTGCCACACTTCTAGTTTAGTGATCAGCGTAGTTGTTTCAGAGGAGATGCTGAACTATTTTGCCATCTTGTAAGTGCAGATCAGATCTCCAGACGAAAGGATCTGCAAAGCATAACTGATCTTATACAACCATATCGGTATGTAATGTAGACGGGACAAAGTTGCTCAAAAGCACAGGGTACTCTCACCCACCCAAACACTCACAGACGCAGACATAATAGAACAAAACTGGGAGTAATCAGGGTGGGTCCTTCTCTTTCTAGATAGCATACAGCTGTACGAATGAACGTCTGAGAAGTTCAGTACAGGAGATCTCTTCTACACAGACCTGGCTCAGTCATATGGCTTGGCAACTTAATTATGTTCTATTTATTTCAACATTGATAAATTTACAGGTGTTTCTAGTCATCGAAAAAGCTTACATTTTTAGCCTCAATGCGATTGTTGCTATTGTTAACTATGGTTGAAACTCTTAAAGATTTTTTTGTTAGGTGTAATAAACATACTGATACAAAACATGCAAATATTATTTCATTGAAAAAAACAACACATATTTGGGAAATGACTGATAGATGTTCAAAAACAGAATAAAAATACTAGGCAAAGTAACTTAAATGTAAGTAAAATATTAAAGACTGCTGTAAAGTTGATTGATTTGGCCACTTGAATTTCCTTCAGTGCGGATTTACAGTCTTATCTTTAAATGAAGAAGATGATGCTCTCCCTGCTTTACTAAGCGTTTCACAATAACTGGGAATAGAATCCTTTTAATCATGAATGATGACTTGCACTGCTGTTTGAGTTTTTGAGCTCAGAGGGAAAGTGAAAGATTTCACTCAGAAAGAAAAGATAGAGAAAAAACAGACACCTCTTGCTTAGAATGAAAATTAAATCTTTCAGTTACTTCCCTTTTAAAATAAATGAAACATTTCGGGTACTTTATGTAAAATAGATGACACATTTTGTACTGATTGTAGTTAATCAATCAGAAAATATAGAAATTTTAGAAAATTCTTTTAAGGGTCAGTCACATAAGAATTGGGAGCATGCAACATTTCTTTGGACAAGATATATCGCATTCAATTCCACCTATTAAAAAGTATAATTTATTAATTATAAGTTAATGGATTAAAGGTCCCTTGAAGTGCTTTGAAATGTGCATTTTAATCCGATGTTTGACGTAATCTCAACTGAAACATGAAGAGAGGGTGGGACATAGAGTAGCTCCTCCCCTTTAAAAACAGCCAATAGCATGTTGTTTTATCACCGCTCTGCCAGTGAGAGTGGTTGAGCTCGAGTGCATGAAATGTGACGGGGCATGTCATGTTATTATTAGAAGTTTTAGCAGACATTCATTCGTAAATACACTTTTTAAAATAATATATACCCATAAAACTGGCGACGCAGTGGCGAAGTAGATAGTGCTGTCGCTTCACAGCAAGAAGGTCGCTGGTTTGAACCTCGGCTGGATCAGTTGGCGTTTCTGTGTGGAGTTTGCATGTTCTCCTTGTGTTCGCGTGGGTTTCCTCCGGGTACTCCAGTTTCCCCCACAGTCCAAAGACATGTGGTACAGGTGAATTGGGCTGGCTAAATTGTCCGTAGTGTATGAGTGTGAATGAGTGTGTGTGGATGTTTCCCAGAGATGGGTTGCGGCTGGAAGGGCATCCGCTGCGTAAAAACGTGCTGGATAAGTTGGCGATTCATTCCGCTGTGGCGACCCCAGATTAATTAAGGGACTAAGTTGAAAAGAAAATGAATGAATGAATAAACATAAAACTTAAATTCTTGCACTTACAAACTTTCCCAAGCATACAAGCATTCCCCAACCAACCACCCACCAGTGCAATCCAATGGTAAAAGTAGGTACTAAAGACATAATAAACATATTTATCACAAGTTTGTAGAAAGAAAAAAAAAGGGACCAAATTTTTTTAAATAACAAAACCTTGTCTATAAGAGCATACCTTATTTTTTCCAGATGTAAAGTACCTGTTAACTCTGTCAGCCATAATTTAAGAGTTGGAACTTCTATTTTCCTCCAAAACAAAAGGATTTGTTTTTTTGACAGAGATCAACTCATGGCATGTCAGATATTACAGAGCGTTTGATTGGTCACGATTTGAAGTATTACATGACGTGAATAAAATCATCAATCCATTTAGGTAGACGTGAGAAACTGCAAATTTGACTTGTTTTTCTCTGTTTAATATCTCCTAAACATGAATTTAGTCACTGTTTTGATGCGTATTACTACTTTGGTGCATTACCCATAATTATATTAACTTCACCTATAAAACCAATAACACCTAAAAAAACCAATCCAAAATCTTTAAATATTGGTTTCAGGAGTCTCAGTTCAAAGGTCCAAATCTCAGTAATTACCAATGTCAAAAGCCTGGAGAAATATACCCCAAAAAAACATTTAATGTAAAAAAAAATGCATATGCATTACAAAAAAAAAAAAAAACTTTAGTATTTAAACAAACATTAAAGAGCAAATATGCAATTATCAAAGTGCAAAATCCACCTTTTAATCTTATTCTCACAAGTTATGCTCTCGAGATATATAATTGGAGGTGGGCTTTAAAAAGCGCTGATGTACAGTCTACCTAACGCTTATTCAATGCTGCAAACATGTTTTAATGTACTTTGTATTGTTTTAATTCAGCTTGCTTGTTTCAGATTTCAGTAGTCTTTGTGTTCTTATTTTGACAAATATTGGAATTCCCAGTTTCCCATTCATATATGAATGGAAGTCACCGGAAAAGCAAGTGCAGTGTGATCCCCAACTTTTCCCCCTGAAGGGGGATTTTTCATTTCTCTAGTTCTGGTTTAGATGTATTTCGGAAATATGGACTGTAGTGAACTGTGGAGATTGAGAGCAGGGACATGTTTTGAGGCAAGATATGATGGCAGACAGGCTCTGTGAGTGCCAGCATATCAAAACCTGTTAAACTTTCATCACAGACTCTGAATAACTGAGATTTCTCTGAAGCAGAGCTCTAGTAAGAGATCACCGCAAATCTCTCTACACGACTACAGCAGCCATTTTGTGTGTACATGTGAGAGAGAAAAGAAGAGGGCAGACAGCATTACAGACCGTCTACAATGTTTTTTTATAATTTCAACAATATACAATTTCAACAATATACAACCTCAAAACTGCGCTTCATGCAATATGGTTCAAGCAATCAAGCAATTAACTCGTAACCCTTATCACAGGTTTCAATATCACCATAGCTACCGGTGCTGTTTATATTTGAATAAGGTTTCTGCGAACGCTCCATTAAATATGGATTTAATTGTTATCACCACTGACCTCTATTATTAGTATTCTGTTTTCCTGGCCAAAACGTCACGCCTGACGATAAAGCAGTTAAATATACAGCAGGCCAAACCTCAGTAATTACATGCTCAGAAACTGCAGAGCCCTTCTCTGGCGCGTCTACAAAGCTGCCCTGCAAAAAATAGGACCTGTGGGAAGAAACAGAATAAACTTGTTTGTTGGTTCGCTGGTAGAGCCGTGAAGAGCACATCTGCAGTCTTGGAGTTTGATTGTTTATTCCTCAGCTGACATTTCTGTCTTCTTGGTCACAAAAAGCACCTTGAATGGTATTGACTAGTTGATTTAGGTGTGTGTGTGTGTGTGTGTGTGTGTGTGTGTGTGTGTGTGTGTGTGTGTGTGTGAAAGAGAAAGAGAGATAGCAGTAACTAGTGCTTTGGATGAGTTTTTTTTTTTTTTTGGCAACAGTAAACACATCTTAGTGCAGCTTTTGTGTTTCGTTGAAGAGAACATGTCATGGAAAACAGGATTTTCCTTGATTTCTGTAAAGAGTTTATTGTACCACTGTCTAATGTGCACAACACAAAGCTGTGCTTCAAAGATGTGCTTTATTCATGTCAAAACTGGCAAAATTATGACATAATGTAATTTAATTTAATATTTTTGATATATCTTTCTTAATATTCATTAATTTTCCTTCGGCTTAGTCCCTTATATATCAGGATTATGTTATATACTACAGCAGAATGAACCGCCAATTATTCCAGCATATGTTTTACGCAGCGGATTCCCTTCCAGCCAGAACTAAGTACTGGGAAACACCCATACACTCTCACATCCACACACGCACTCATACACTACAGCCAATTTAATTCATTCATTCATTTTCCTTCGGCTTAGTCCCTTTATTTATCAGGGGTCGCCATAGCGGAATGAACTGCCAACTTCACGCGGAGCACGCAGAGTAAACCCAAGCAAGCATAGTAGAACATAGGGTAGAACATACCATACTGGCCCAGCTGGGACTCAAACCACAGTCCTTCTTTTTGTGAGGCGACAAAGCTAACCACTGAGCCACTGTGCAACCTCACTCAATAATATGATACAGATAAGGTAAATAAATCAGTAAAATTGATATTGCTTATTTATTTGCCTTATCAGATATTTTGTAAGTATAGATTGTAGTGCAATAGTGAAAAATTAAATTAATCAAATATCTTATTTTTCTTTTTATTTATCTCTATTTATTGTGATTGAAAAATAGTGTATATTATGACATTTATTATTTAGCTTCAAGAGCCAACAAGGTCACAATAATAAATAAAAAATAATCTAAATTTAAAAACCCCCAATTTCACCTAAGAAAAAAGGAAGAGTTCAGATGCAAACGCCATCTGAAATTGTCCTCTACAAATTGCGTTTTTCTCAGCCTCTTATATTTATGTTCAGTTATTTTACTTTAAAGGCAATGGAAATAACCTAGTCTTTGTCATAAGAGTAAAATTACTGAAACCACGCACAACAGCCTGAAAAAAAGGATGAAAATATTGGATGGCACTTGGATGGCATCTGAACTCCTCAAATACACTTAATATCCTAACTCCCTCTCATGTTTGAAGCGTTAAAAAAAAACAAACTGCATTATATTCCCTACTATCCCAGTTTACTATGCAGTAGTCAACATTTAAAGTGGATCGAAGCTTTTCAAAATTGTAAAATTGTCCCCGAAAAAACACAAAAATGGAGTTGTTCTGTAGTTTTAGGACAACTCTAATTAAATGTTTTGATCCAAATGTTGACTACTGTACACAAATACTTACAGTAATAGGCGAAACAAGTTGATTAGGGCAAGGGTCAGTAATTCTCTGTAGTTAATGTGGAGAGATAACACACTAGACAAACTGTAACAGGCAAGTCATGGATAAATGCACACAAAGATTCACTTACTAACACAGATATATCCTACCAGAGTCAACAAAGCTCAACCAACCACAAGTGAGCCCAAAGCTATAAAAGGAAGGGATAAAAGAGACATTACAGGCAGCCAAGAGTCAGCTGACCAAGAGGACGGTGGCTTCAATTTGACTGCAGGAACAAATCTGCTTCTTTCTGCACAGAAAACATACAAAACACCCCCCCCCCCCTCCCAAAAAAAAAAAAAAAAAAAACATGAAGGGATGTAACATCCCAGCAGGCACACAACATCAAAATATGTTAAGATTAGGTTAGATTTAGGTTGCAATGTCAGCTGACCAAAATTAAATGTCTAGCCAGCATCTAAGCACAATATTAATTTGATGTCCAATAATGACGTCAAATTATATTTAGTTGATTTTAGGTTGTTTTGGAAAGTGACCAAAATCCAACGTCAAGCCAACATCTTAAACCAACATCATATTGACGTCAAATACTGACATTTATTCATCAGGTATGGCAACCAAAATCCAATGTCTAATAGTGGTAACGTCCACACAACGTCAAGCTGTAATATAATTAGACAATATTTGGTTGATTTTAGGTTGGCATTGGACTAGAGCCCCTTTCACACATACAAACCTTTCCGGTGTGAACAGGCCCTTTTTGAAAATACCGGTAAATTAGTTCTGGCTATTTTCCGGAAAGAGAAGTTGTAACATTACCGGTAATTTGCCGGAATGCTGCGCTGTGTGATTGCAGAAGGAAGATTGCCGTAATAAGCGCGTCCACGTCTAGAACGTGCTGACGTGAGACACCTGCTTTAGCCAATCACAACAGTCAGACGCATTCACGTGCGCACGGTTCATGAGAATAAAAGCCTTTGTATATTTTTTCCAGACACCTTTAGCTGCTAGATGTTAGTCAGATAATGTTTCTATGTTCCTTCTTAATGCTGTGTAAATAATTATCGATAAAATGTTTATGATAATCCGTTGTTTGTTTACCTTCAAGCTTTGCGTGTGCCCGTGAGCGCCCATAGCACCAGCACACACACATATCAAAGTGTTTCCCTATGTTTTCATTAGAGTTGTACTCAATACTGATCCATCCGAAGAGTTTGTAATGTAGTCAAATGTTTACAAACACAAGCGCAGCCGTTTAGAGGTCATTTCTGGTTAATGATGTCAGAATATACCGGCATTTTGCGATGGATGTGTGAATGCTCTTTTCCGGAAAAATTCCGTAACGTCCTCGCCTGTGTGAACAGCGTTTTTTTTTATTTACCGGTAAAGTAGTTCCGGAAATTTTCCGGATATTTACCGGTATCACTGTGTGAAAGGAGCTATTGACAACTGCCTGATGTTGGGTTCTGACGTCAACTCAATTTTCATTTCAAAACAAAATGCAATGTCCCCACGATGTTGGGATACAATGTCAATCTGACGTCATGTTGATATCCTGTACCTGTTGCCATATAAAAAACACAATTTTAAAAACCTCCCGTAAACAACAACCAGGCAATGAAGACTACGTGGTATACATCCAGCTTGAAACTCAAAACATCTGAGGACTGTAATTTTCTCTGACACCTGTGCACCACAGCCACACACACACACACACAAAAAAAGCAACAAAGTTTCTCAGGGAGACACCAAGCATAAAGAAGGATCTCTGCTGAATATATGTTTGGTGCTCGAGCTTCATTCACAGCTGTTGTGATCTCCGACTTGTTTGGATTTTTTTTCTAATGCAGGTGAATGAATTGTTCCTGTCAGGTCATGCAAAAGAGCCTGAGTCTGGTTAACCTGCTCATACTGACCTCAATCCCTTCCTCGCTGGGCAGTTAAAGTGATAGAGAGTGTGTGGGTGTGATGTTGCATAAACATGATGTGTATGTACATACCTGTGTGTGTGCACGCATGTTTGTTTGTGTTCCTGCATAAGTGTTGCTGCATCGGCTTACAAACACCTCATAAGATTCTTTCACACCTTTATTTTCTCACTTTCTCCATATCTTTAAGGTCTTTCCCAGAGGCCTTTGCTCATTGTAAGGCATGTGGGTGGTTAGCCAGTCTCTTCGTCTTTTCTTTTGCCCTCGCGGAATGCTTTCTCTCAATGACTGCACTTTTTGCTCATTCGTATGTGTAAAAGAGATCCTTGCTGCACTATACCTGTCGCTGAAGAGAAATTAACCTATCTGCCTGAAAGCTGCTTTCAGCCTATTTTTCGAAAGAACTCCGCTGAGTTGGACTTTGAACGATGTGATAAAGGAAAAAGGCTTTATGTGAGCAAGTGTGTTTGCACAAGTGAACGTGACTACTCATTTTTCTCAGAGTGAATGCGCATGTGTAGAGAGAGCGAGAGAGAAAGAGATTAAATATCACTGTTTTCTGTCAGCAGCATTTTAAAGTGATAGTTCACTCATTTTCTTACTCATATCGTTTCAACTCTGTAAGACGGTCTTTGTTGTGAGGAATACACAAATTTAAATATGAATGATACAAACGTATGAAGTCCGGCTCCAGTGTTGTTGGGTTAGCAAAATTTTGTTTCTGTATTGATTCATTTGTTTCTTATTTATTCAACAGTACAGTTACTAAAATTACATTTGATTTTGTCAGTGAAAATTGCATTTTAAAACCTCTTTTAAACCTTTAACAGCATATTCAAATCATTTAGCTTCATGATTTTTAACATGAAGTTTGCAACACAGGCTCATTGTGAAAACGTACCCCCATATACATTTCTCGAGAGCGCAAATTATGTAGCCAGAGCTACGTATGGCTACATTTCGTCTTTAAAGGAAACTCTATGGGGTGGTATGATGTCGCCAATGCCTTTTGTTTCTTTTTGCGATACCTTACCTCCATGTGGACCCAGTAGCACGCCGTGTACGCTGGCAGACTTGATACGCAGTGAAGAAGTGACCACAATGACAGGGGTTGAGTATGGCGAAGAACGCAGGTAAAACAAAAACAAAAGGCAAGTAAATAACAGGCATAAGTAAATAAAAGGCCGAGTAAACAAGTAAATAACAGGGTGAGCACGTGGTAAGATCTAAAACTGTGGTAAAAATCAGGCTGTCGCAAGGGCTTTTCTTTTTCTGGATTGCTTTTGAAAACACTGTCTGTTGGGTTTAGAGTTGATCAGTTGATCATTCAGTCAGTCAGCCGACAGCGGCCTCTAGTGGATTTACGCAAGAACTGCAGGGGCGAATGTCACTCGTGAGAGAAATTTGAGATCTGATAAAGCTCACCCCTGGTGACCCCTGATGGATTTGAAAAAACAAAAACAGCAAAAAAAAAAAAAAAAAACTCCTTGCATGTATTTCGCAATCTCCAGTTGAGCTGTTCAATTATCAAAAACTTATCGCAATTGAAATTTGAAATGTGAGCCTGGGTTGGAATTTTAACAGGAGCTTTGCTAACTGAATTAACAGATTTTTAGATACTGTTTTCTGTTTATCTTAGGAAAACGCTTTTTTTAAAATTTGGATTAAATACATGGTTGGCATATTTATAGTTAAAATGGACTAAATACAATAAAGCCTGTTAAGAGAAATTAGGATCTTCACTCATGAGAACAGACTTATTTGATTTTTTTTTTTTACGTGCATTACTGGGAAAAAGACAAAGGAGAAATTTTCTCAGCTCAAAGCCTGAAAATTAGATAATGAACAATAACGTTTGTGTCTTTTCCCAGTAAAATATGTCAAATAAAATGAAATAAGAAGACTGTATAAATTGCTTATATCAAGCAGTCTAATAGAGTGACGCACTAAAAGAAGAGATAATGTAGCAGAATAGCGCAGTGCAAATGGCATTGTTGAACTAAAATGAACTTGAACCTTAAGATAAAAGACACCTTGAGTACTTAAATTACTTTAAGATACTTATTAGCTATTTATCAAATATAACGAAACTAATACAATTATTATATTATTAAATATAATATCAAAATTAAGACGTATAAAATTTTATTATCATAATAGTATATAAATAATTCTAAAACAGCACCTCACATGCTCAGTAGTTTTTACTCTTAGTATGCAGGTAGATTATGTATGGGAATTATTTCTCTAGCTTGCAGGCACAAGAAGGAATTGTGCTCAGAACAATGCAGACAGCTCTTGTTCTGGTGCACAAACCACACACACATACACACACTTCTAGGAAATCTCAGACCTCTGGTGTAATACCTGATATCAGCATTAGCTCCTTCTTTGTCCTATTACCACACCAGTTTTGGCTAGCTGTACTGACACTATGGAGAGCACTGGATGCTGGGATAGAAATCAGCTCAGGTAATTAGAAGTCTATGAGCCACCCCTGTGCGTTTGAGCTCCACTCTGCTTATTTAATTGGAGTGAAGGGAGGATATAGCCAAAATGATTCTCAAGACCTGCTTCCCTCTCTTCTATACTCCCTTCCACTTTCATATCATCTTTCAGTTTTTCAGAGAGGGAAAAAACTGGTTGGTACACTACAATGCCATGCACATTTTTCAAAGGGATCAACCCAACCCAGAGGAAGCTTGAAAAGAACTGGATAGTATGTCCAACGACTTCCTGTCATTTCCTGCTTTTTAGGCTCCCACAGTTGGCACGAGACACAAAAGGTTATTAAGGATTGAAAAGTAACGCGAGGTGCAGAAGGGGAAAACACACAAATCATTCCCCCTCCCTCCTGCTCACTCATTCCTGTGGATAAAGTTGCAGGGTTTTAGAGGCTTGTGAAGCATATCCAGCAGCACACCTGTCCCGCTTGTTTACTGCTAACCGACGGATTTCACACACCAGAAATCTCCCTGATGGTCAACCCAGCCGAGCGGGTCCATGAAAGTGTCCGGAAGAATCTTCCATGGACATTTGAGAAACATTGCATTTCTTTCATTGGCAGGGGAAAGTATTTGGTTCCGTTTCCTAGACAATGAAAATAATGCAATTCTTGTTCTCATTTAACATGCAGACCAGATATTATTAGTAAGCCATTAGAAGGTTGACTTCACTATGGCGCTTTCAAAACATGGCCTTCAGCATGTGTGAGACTATTTGCATGACAAAACAGTAGAGGAACACTTTATATTAACTACACACTATGAATCATTTATTAAGCATTAGCAAATAGTTTGTTCATTATTTGTTAAGCATTAAGTCTTCATTAAAAGATATAAGTAAGCAGTTTGTAAATACCGCTACAAATGCTGTATTCTTCATTTTAACACATGCATAATGTGCTTAATTATTGTATTTTCATACTTTGTTAATGATTCATTTTTTATTACCAAATTAAGAATTGCATTGTTTGCTTGAAGTTATTTAAGTTTAGCTGGTGGTTTTTTAGGATCGGTCAGAATGCGTAGATAGATGATTAATAAACTATTCAAATGAACATTTATACATATTATTATTCAGGCATTTATATGCACCTATGATAAAAATCATCTTTTTGAAGCTGTTTGTGCAGAACTGTATAGGTATAGTGTGTTCACTGTCATATTAGGGTGATATAAGAACAATAGTTTTTTTATTTCCTGAAGTTAAAATAGGATTCAAATCCCTCCCATTTTGAAGCCCACCGCGTGACGTAGGTGTGCAGTTACCCCGCCCACCGAATTGATTGACAGCTGCATATTAACATGTTTCCGTAGTAACGCGTATAATCATGTCAAGACATGTGCAAATCTGTTTAGCTCTCTGTGATCATTAATCATCATCAAATGTGATCAAGAATAAGTTTTACAAGTTTAAAACATTTTTAAAACAGTGCATGTTTGTAATGATTTAAAGCGATTTTACTCCACTGTATCACCACAGCCACATGTCAGTACAATTATAAAGAAGACGCTTCATTCCCCATTTGTGGATGTTAAATCAGGTTTATTTTTGTGCGTGCAACCTTGTAACGACATTGTGTGTGACTTATCGTTGCAGAAAGACTTGAATTAACTCCACATCAAATACATCAAATAACCGTTGGTAAAGTTCTTACAGTAGTATTTCTCACAAACGTTTAGTGACATCTGCTTCATTCATGTCTGTCACTGTGCTGTTTATCTAACGGAGCTGTTTATCTCAGAGGCGGAGATTGAGGCACATTCTGACAGGCACATGGGAACGGTGGACAGGGAGAACTAGTATTAAAGGCACAGACAACAAAAACAGCTACATTGTCTTTAGAGCAAAATTGCAAATTTTCTGAAATGTATAATAAACAATCTGATGGGTGTTTTGAGCTGAAACTTTAGACACATTCTGAGAGACACAAGATTTTATGCTTCATAAATAAAGTGTGTGTAACTATATTCAAGCCGAACAAAAAATACAGTATGCCATGTGTATTCTTATGTACCAGGGCTCTACTTTATATCGTTTCAGCATCGATATCGCAATGTGATCATTCGCAACAGTTACATCACATGTTTTGAAATGTTGAGTCTTGATTATAATTGATCATTTGCGTGTGTTTTTGAGGCCTGTGACTGTGTGAGGTTTATACAAGCATTTAGGCATAAGAAATTGTCATTGTTTTAATTTGAACTTTTTCTTAATTGCATTTATCTATGCTTTTAATTTGTTTATTAGATGCACTTCCCTAAAGAATCATCCCAATTAATCTCAAAAGATAAATTCTTTCCATATAGAGATATTCAAGTCATCTGGTGAAATCGTATTCATCTCACAATATATAATGTTAACAAAATAACAAAATATCGTAATGTTCGATTTTTCCAATATCGTGCAGCCCTAATACGTACTGCATTAGGTTTGTTTGTTAAGTTTGAATGTCTTTAAATGAATAATATAAATGACAGTGGCATTCCAACAGCATTCTAATTAGTGCTTTTGAGCGCTCAAGACATGTTTTATTTTACAAAGTGAGTCACATAATAACGTCAACTCGCACATTGCTTAAAACTATTTCTATGTTTTTGTAGACTATAAATTACAGACTACTAGGAAGTAGTGAAAAACAAACAAACTAAATTGACTTTAGGATTACAGAACTGGACGTTTCAGGGACTTATTTTAGCATTTTTGGAATTATTTGTATAACACTATAATCATATATAATGTGTGTGTGTGTGTGTGTGTGTGTGTGTGTGTATATATATATATATATATATATATATATATATATATATATATATATATAATGCATATATAATTTCTATGTATGTACACATATATACACACACACACACACACACACATATAGATGGCGAAGCAGTGGCGCAGTAAGTAGTGCTGTCGCCTCACAGCAAGAAGGTCACTGGGTTGCTGGTTCAAATCTTGGCTGTGAGGATTAAAGGATTTCAATTTCTTTTGGTATCACTTCATCCTTAAAGGACAAAATAGACACTTTTTGTGACAGTGTGCCATACCTTGTGATGTACAGAAAAAAATCAATGTTACAGACTTAATACGAACATGACCTTGTGCACACAGAGACAGGAATGCTCTGATTTAGTGTGGTAAATCCAGGTCGTCCCCATGCATGAGTGAGCCATGAGTGCTGGAATACTCAAATCAGAAAGAATGTTTTGAAAGAGACATTATCTGCCAGGGATTTGTCTCTTTATTCTTGTTCATTCTCTCTCTCTCTTCCTGACCCACACTCTAAATGGAGTTAGCACAGCGAACGGAGCGGAGGTCTGAAAGCTCAGTGTTTGTAATCTCAGTCACTCTCCGATAGGAATTTCCTACCATCAGCTGCCCCATTTCCAGGGGCCTTCGGTTTCTAAATGCGGAGACTGAGCTGAAGCCACCAGACGAGACTGATGGGATTTATTCAGATGATGTCTGCTTTATCTACCAATGAGTTTAAGAGCTCCTGCTTTGAGAAATGTAGGGGGACATCAGCATTTAAGTGAATCTACAAATACAGAACACATAGGCTGGGGGAAAAGAAGTTGGTTTAACATATATTTACATATTACATCATTTTAAAAAATCCCAGAAAACCTGAAATGGTATTTTCATCATATATATACTTGTTCACTTGTAAATACTTGTAAATACTTATATATAAACATAGTTGCATGGTTTTGAATGACCAAAGAACACATTTGAATGGGACTTTATTCATTTGTTAGTTACTACTTTTGGGTAAGATTACTTTAAAAAGTAATAGATTATAAATTACTGACTACTACTGGGAAATTGTAATCTGATTATATTACTAATTACTTAATGTAAAAAGTAATCAGATTACTAATTGCTTTACTTTGAAGTTACTTTTAAAACATAAAATATACATATAAAATACTAAATAAACTTAATTTAGAAGGTTTTCAACTGGTTGCGCCTGAAAAATGTGAGCGCACGCAAGCCACACACCTCCATCAGAAATAACGAACTTGTACATGCAAAAGACGCAATACTGTATATGAACGGTCCCATAAGCAGCTACGCTTCTTTTCGCATACAGAAAATACCTTCACTTCTGATTCTGCACAAAAATCTAATTTAGCCTGATTAAGCTGAGTTTTGCCAGTGTGTTTTCGAGTCCCAGTGTCCTCTTGGCGGTGAGTTGTCAAAAGTTTTTTAAAGACTGGACATAGACTGTAATATTTTTGTTTTTACACAATTAATGAAATCAAAGTAATGTCTGGATTTCCACTTAAAGAAGCAACCACTTTCTTTAGGTAATTTAAAAGCATGTGCTCATTAATTGATGTTGCAGCGAAAAATGTGATTTAAAAGAAGCATTATTTTCTTCTAAAAAGTATACTTGCTGTTTCAGAGCAATACATATAATGACTACTAGTCACTGTAGGTACGGGTTACAAAACGTTTTGAAGCTTCAACACATTTGCTTCGACTGTTTCAGTGTTACATTAAGCTTCGCTTTGCCCACACCTATTAGCAGCTTAGTCAGGCAGGCAGTGCCCAAACAGGAGCAAACGGCATCATGAGGGTACTACCATAGCGTATACGTGTTTACAGGCAGAGGTCGGTGCAGGCTGCAAACATGATAAAAAAAGAAGTAAGGCAAGGCTCTAAAGGCACAGTGAGACTAGACAGCAAAAACGCTTCAGAATGTTACAGGTAAACATACAACAAGACTCAGCAATGTGTTTGTGAGAGAGGTCAATATATAGTCAATGTAATCTGTTTATAATTCGTAAGTAACGTAAGTTACACAATTACTTTGACTTTAGTAACAGTAATCAAATTACACACATCAAATGTAATTTGTTACATTACTGCAATGCCCAAAAATGTAATTGAATTATAGTAACGCGTTAATGTGGAACGTATTACATCCAACTCTATAACAAAAATAGTAGAAGATAAGTTGAAATGTTTCAGTATTTGCATGCTTTTCTCTTAACCGAGCACATATTTGTGCGTGAGTGTGGAAGAGTGTCTCTTTGATAGGCTCTGTTGAGTGTTCAGCAGGAGGTTAATGGTGTAAGGCTAATGCAAGACGTTTTCTGACACACACAAACCAAGCAAAGACTTCCCCCTCAACCTCAACTGTTGCCCTTATATCTCTCTTTCTCAGTGCTGCAATGGCTGCCACACACACACACAGTATGTTTTGGAATGGGAAGAAGGGTTAGGGAGGGAGTGTTTGGGAACATTGCCCATGTCTGCCCACTTTGTGTATGCGCTCATTTATCTGTGTAGCCGTGGCATAGACTGTTTTGTGCTTGTTAGTGGGCCTCGAGAGCATTTTGCATGCACATTCATCTGTTTAAGAGCAGTGCATGTGTGTTTTTATAAGTGTGTGCGCTTTAACATGTGTTCGAGAGCCTTAATGAGGAATGTGGTGCCTTGGTCTCTTATACGAGGTGTTGCATTCTTGCCTGCTAAACGATACCTCTTCTAAAGTCCATCAATGGGCCTCGGCCTAAGCAAGGGAGAGTTCAAGAGAGCTAGAAAGAGAAAATAGCCCTTTTTTTTCCCCTCCCAAGCCGAAGTGTTTTAGAGAAAAGGCCAGAGTGTCATTTACCCAGGCATTTCGGTGGTCTTTTTTTCTGTTTTCTTTCTGATTTTTATCCATTTCTGTTCTCTAGAGGCAGTGTGGCAGTGCTATCATTATATGTGAGATTTCACTATGTGTTTACTGAAGGAGTTGAGCGGTTAGTGGAGAGGATTTTTAGCCGAGGGTCACATGCTTGTGCTCAGCGAAACAAACGCAGCTGTTAGTAGCTCAGACTACACAGACAGATCAAATAATGAAATCTCTCGGCAAAATTAATTTTCTTTCTTTGAAATAATGAGGGTGAACAACACCATCTGATAGCTCGTAGATTAATTTGAGCTAGTTTTCTGGTGTCCTCGGTAGGCTTTATAACTAGTTGTTTGGTCAACTATAACTATGTTCATTCAATTTTGGCTGATGTATTGTCAATGACCATAAAATGAAAATGAAACAGCTTCGAAATACACAAAAGTTTGTCTGTTTGTAAAATATTTTACTTGTGGTCAGTTGAAAGAATTTTTTTTTAAATACACAAAATGTTTGTTGTTTGTTTTTTAAGTTTGTTTGTGTGGTCAGTTGAATTGATTTAAAATACACAAAGGTTTGTTTGTTTTTGAATATTTTACATGTGGTCAGTTAAAATTTATTTAACCGATATACACAAAAGTTTGTTTGTTAAATTTGTTTCTTTTGTTGGTTGAATGGAATTGAAATACACAAAAGTTTATTTTGTTGGTTATATATTTATGCGTGATCAGTTTAAATTAATTTCATTGAAATACACAAACATGTTTATTTGTTAAAATTGTTTCAGGGACCAAACACAGTTTATTAACAGCTTAGACAGCCAATGGTCAAACAGGAGCAAATGGCATCATAGGAGTAATCCAATAGCATAGTTGTGGTCTAAGACAGAGGTCGGTGCAGGTGGAAAACAGGATAAACAAAGTAACAAGGCAAGGCTTTAAAGCAGGGGTGGGCAAACTCGGTCCCTGAGGGCCGGTGTCCTGCATAGTTTAGCTGCAACACTAATCAAACACACCTGAACATGCTAATCAGTGTCTTCAAGATCACTAGAAATCTATAAGCAGGTGTGTGTGATCAGAGTTGGAACTAAACTGTGCAGGACACCGGCCCTCCAGGACAGAGTTTACCCACCCCTGCTTTAAAGGCTAGAGATGGCTGACATGAAACTGATGTTTTAACACAGTGACGAGATCCCGAAGAGCAAGTGTTTCGAAACACTGCACTAAAGCGTGATCCGAAACACCCAGGTCACGTGACTAAAGCGATTCAAAGCATTGGTCATTTGAGAAGTGTTTCGACACCTGAGAAATTTACGCTTAACTGACAGGGTAGAAAAAATCTCATGTAGGCTAGTGGCTCATGCGTGTGCACAAAGTAAATGGCAAATGGCCCGAGTTCAAATCCTGACTTGTACAAATACTTTGAAATTATGGCTTGATGTATTTTAATAATATTTTTTATGACCAAAACAATACATATTTATTCAGTGTTCATTTTCAGAGGTCGGTGCAGGCTGCGAACAGGATAGAAATTGAAACAAGAAAAGAATCTAAAGGCAAAGTAAGACTAGACAAAGAAAACATTTCACAATGTTACAGGTAAACTTAAAACAGGACTCAGCAATGTGTGTGTGAGTGTGTGTGTGAGAGAGAGGTGAATATATAGTCCATGTAATCAGTCTATGGTTTGTTTCCAGCTGTGTGTGTGCAATCAGGAAAAGAACTGGAACTGGTGTGTTGTGTGTGTGAGGTGCTTAATGGAAATGGAAGTCCAGTTCCCTGACAGATTTGCAGTTCTCCAGTGATCTGCAGCTGCTAGATCACTGGTGATAATTAGTTTGTTTAATATTTATTTATTAATTATTTATTTGTTTGTTAGTTCGTTTGTTACATTTGTTTGTGTTCTCAGTTGAATTGAATTGAAGTACACAAAAGTTTGTGTGTTTGTTCGTTTAATTTGTTTGTGTGGTCATTCAGTCATTTGTCAAGTTGTTTTGTTTGATTCTTTTGTATTTTCTTGCTCGCTTTCTCTACACGTTAACTCTTGCATCTTTCAGCTTGAATGTTCTTGTTTTTCTTTTTCCAAAAATGGCTGAACTGTAATTTTCTTTGGCTATGCTTAGTTTGCCATGCAGGAGACCACTGCTTTTTTGGCTGGGGAAGAAATGGACTGTGGGTACAAACATGGGCGTCTTTTTAGCAGCGTGTTCTTAAGGTCCATCCAGCAGCAGTGCGCATATATGCTCATGTGGAATGATATCTGGTGCAAAGTTGTTCATTTCAGCTGAAAAATGTGGTTTAGTTTAATGTGCATCCATATGGAGCATATTCAGTTGAAGTCAGAATTATTAGCCCCCCTTAGATTTTTTTCTCTTTTAAATATTTCCCAAATGATGTTTAACAGAGCATGGACATTTATTATTAATAATGATAATATTTTTTCCTCTGGTGAAAGTCTTTTTGTTTTATTTCAGCTAGAATAAAAGCAGTTTTAATATAAAAAAACACTTTAGGGTCAAAATGATTAGCCCCTTTAAGCTATTTCTTTTTTACATAGTCTTATACAATAACTTGCTAAATAACCCTAACCTGCCTAGTTAACTTATTCACCTAGCTAAGCCTTTAACTTTAAGCTATATAGAAGTGTCTTGAAAAATATCTAGTCAAATATTATTTACTATCATTATGGCAAAGATAAGTTATTAGAAATGAGTCATTAAAACTATTATGTTTAGAAATGTGTTGAAAAAATATTCTCTTTGTTAAACAGAATTTGGTCAAAAAATAAACAAGGGGGCCAAAAATTCTGGGGGGCTAATAATTCTGACTTCAATTGAATATGTAGATTCATGACATAGTCTTTATTAGAAAAAAGTCATATTTGCATAATTTTCATATTTTTACAGTTAATAATGCTGCATAATTGTTAAATTGGTAAAATCAATTAAATATACTTTATAAACTGATTAATGAAAGAAAAAAATTTCCTTTGTTTGATGAGTTTCAGAGGCAGCATTTATAGTTTGGACATGTAAACTTTGGCTAAATTAAAATTTTATAATATATTGTTTACAAATAACTTTACATTAACTTTAATGAATATTTTAGAACATTAAAAGTAATCAGAATGAGTGTCATTATGGATAAAAACAGACATTTTATTCAAGGGATTATGCGACATAAGGACTGATGAAAATTATACTACACTTGTTTTGTATAAAGTAAAATGACTAACTGTCTTTATAGATTTTATTAACACTGAAAAAATTGCTTTTAAACAAGAAACTATGCTAATAAAACTATGCTGAACACTGTGTCCTTTTATTATTAGGTCTTTGAAGAGAACATTCCCTTATTGTTATTTTTTACCAAACATAGGATTGTCGACAGAAAGTTCAAATCCCATCTAGTCAGCACTTTTTAATAAATTGTTCTGTAATGTTTACAAATGAGGTCAGTAAGCAGAGAGTAACAGTTTGTAACAGTTTGAACACATTCAACCACATCTACACACAAGTGAAGTGGTCAAAATTGGAAAAGTTCAAAGGAACAATCAATTTTAACACTCTTTTTTTTTAATGAAATTCTAATGTTCAATTTTAATCAATTCATTATGCTAAGCTAAGCTAAAAGAAATCTGCTGAGAATGGATTTAAAATGGTTCAAGTCAACTGTTTAAGTTGTACAATGAGCCTTTTTCAAAAAAAAAAAAAAAAAAAGCTGGAGTGTTCCTTTAAACTGTTTTAGACCTGTTCACACCTGTTTTTGCATCATCTGTTTGTGATCATATTGACACAAAAAACACAGCCTTAGATTAGCTCGAAAATGCTATTACTTTTAAAATGCCTAAGAGTGTAAAAATATATTGGATGTACAATAAATTCCTTCCTATTTAATGTCCTTTTTCATTCCAGTTAGGTTCTTGGTCTATAAACATAGCGTTGCCTTTAATATACCGTTTTACCGTGCAGAGATTTTCATGACTGCCCACATTCAGTTTATTTTCATTTTCCGTGTACGACTGCGAGAGAAAAGGAGAAGGAGACGGTTAGCAGCCTAACACAGTTTTGAGCAGGAGCAGGAGGCGTGTTGCGGCCAGGCTATTTTCTGCTGCCTGCATGTGCGCTATTGATGCCTTCTGGTTTCGGAAATCCTTTTTCTGCACTAATCAGACGTGGTGCGGTCGGCAGGCGTCTCTCGTGTGGCCGGGCCTGGCAACGTCCGGCGTGCTCTCTGCCCCATCTAATGTACAATTATCCTGACGGAGAAACACAAGTCTGCTTATTATCTGCAATCGAAACGCTCTTTACAGAAGCGCTTGCTCATTTGCATTGTTGTTCGATCTCTGTCTGCCTGTTTATACACTCCTCTCTGGGTTCGGCACTTGAATTCACTTCCAACTGGATTTCCGTTCAGCTCAAATGGTGTTTTGCTGTAATATAAAGAAAAGCCCTTGAGAGAAATCTTCAAAAACCCACCGCAGAAAAAAACACACAACTACTAAAAGATTCACACGTAGAGTAAACCCAGTGATGGTTGCATTGACATTTCACTCATCCTTTCAGAGCTTGAAGCTCTTTATAATGAGTGTTGTGTGTTTGGTGGAAGGTAGTGTGTGAGTGTGTGTTTAATGCGAGCCTGTTTGTTCAGCTTTAAAACAGTCCTGACAATTCCCCTTTTCTGCAGTTCTGTGCAGCTGAATCTCTGGTATTTAACGTATGTGTGTGTGTGTATGGGGGTTATTCTACCATATTGCAACCAGACGTTAAATAAATCTGACAAAAACCTCCCTTTCAGAATGTCTGTGCATTCTCACTGATAAGTTTTATTTTAATTAACAGCTTGCACTAAATTAATTTGGTTTTATATGGACGGTTTTACAAGGTTGTTAAAATGTGCTCATGTGTTTGCAGGTCTGGTCACCACTACGTCTCGGAAGCTGGACAGAGAACAACAGGATGAGCACATTCTGGAGGTAAAAACACCTGGATTCCCCTTACAGTACTCTTGTTTTACAGCAGTCACTCACTCTAGAAATGTATATTTAAAAGCTCCACCTGTAGGTATTCTTCTAAACGAATATACTGGGTTAAAGTTAAGTTATTCTGTGCCGAGTATGAGATGTTGTATTTGTTATTACAGGGATATATATAAAAAGCATACATAGAAATGCATTAGCAGTTGAAGTCTCAAATAATATTCATGTTTAATTTAATTAAATTTATCTTTGGTTCTAGAGCACTTTTACGATGTAAATTGTATAAAGCAGCTTAATATAGAAGTTCTAGGCAGTTAAAACTGTGTCAGTCCAGTTTTCAGAGTTGAAGTTCAGTGTAGTGTGGTTTAAGTTTCACTGCTGGAAGTTTAAACACTGAAGAGCAAATTTATCGATGCACAGCTTCACAAGTCTGAATCCAAGAAAGCCAGTGATGTGGAACAAACTTAGAGAGGGGTCTGGATGCACTGCAATCTGAGCTGCATTCAATGCTTTTTAGTGGGCTCACCTAACCCCACCCCTAACCCTACCCGTCCCAGTGATGTCACTCACTCCATTGAGTGCATTGTGTCTGACATGGCATCGCTGAGTGATGCAAATTCAGCTTGCATCATAAAGGCTGCATCCAGATACTATTGCAAACTTCACCAATTGACAAAAGTGATGGAAAAAACCTTGGGAGAAACCAGGCTCAGTTGGGCACGACCATTTCTCATCTGACCTTACTTCTATGATGGCAAAACTGAATATTATTAACTTAACTATTAAGTTAACAAGTTAACTTAACTATTACTCCAGAATCTGTCCTAGAAACCTGGTGTCCTGGTGACCCCCACTCATCTCATAGAATGAGTTATTTCATACACTCAATCTGAAGGTGTTAAAAGAAAAGACATGTCATTAAAGGGCCATGAAACCCCCTCGTTTCAGCAGGGTGTTTTCACACCTCTACTTTGGAAAAAGTCAGAAAAGTGGGCGTGTCCAGCTCTGTTTAGGGGGTAGTGTCGGAGGAACTAAAGTGGGATGGTGTGGGAGTGTCTATTTGTGCACGCGCGAGTTTCAGAGTCAAAATACACACCCACACAGACAGGAGAAAGGGATGGTGTTTAACCTACAGGGACATCTGTAGTCGAATTATTTGCAAAATTATTAAATGTTGGACTTTAACTGCAGTTTGGCTCTTTCATTCAGGGAATTCATTCATGTCTCTCGCGACAAACGAGATATTTGATTCGAGGAACTGCTGCAAGCGTGTATTTTTCATGCAATGTTTGATACCGCACGGCAAATGAGAGAAAAAAAACTCTGCATTTCCCGGAAACTTACATGCACACGGCAGGTAGCGTCAGAAAGCCGCGTGTGTTATTCCAGTCACAAAATGCGGTGCTAACATTTATGCATTCAGTGCAATAGTTAACTTAATTCGATACGAACAAACTGAATAAACAAAGAGCACTGGTCGCTCACTTACCAAATCTGTAGAGACAGTACAATCACCAGCAACTAGAGCCGCGTCTTTATGAAGAGAATACTACAAGCAAATCCAGATTTCAGCGTTTGCAGATGAGAACAGCTCTCAGGTAAACAATGTTCCTCCTTAGACACGTAAGTTATTGTTGTCGAGCGTCGCTTACATTGTAAATCCACACGTGATCCAGATAAGCTCTCACAGAGAGAAAATGAAAACGAAACTTAACAGCAGCAAACTATAAAAGCAACACTTCACGCTTGTTTTGCCAACACAACGTGGCGTCTTTGTGGTGTAAACACGGTGACAATAATGAATATTAATGAAGTAGCACAATAGAGCGCGCTGATTGGTTTGACCCAAGCCTTACTCATGCATTAATGCATCACACTGTAAGACGTAATAAGACTCACTCAGGCACAGACGCCCAGTCTGCACGCTGGAATACACGCTATTATGTCATGACCGTG
Source organism: Danio rerio (assembly GCF_052040795.2). NCBI lineage: Eukaryota > Metazoa > Chordata > Actinopteri > Cypriniformes > Danionidae > Danio > Danio rerio. Next base: position 18,965,183 of record NC_141021.1, read on the forward strand.
ACGCAGCTTCAAAAATTCGTTTCAAACAGGAAGTACAAATTTGCTTGAAATAACGCAAAAACAACCAATTTACACTTTTTAGTGAAATATAGGTGTCCTAATAGTGTTTTTAGCAGTGTGGGACACATATATGACTGTCAACAGCTCAAAAAATGTGTTTTGGTGTTTCGTGACCCTTTAAGGCCCGATCCCAATTCTACCCCTTAGCCCTTCCTTTACCAATTTTTCTGAATTCTCTTTAGTTTAAAGGTGTATGGCTACAGGGAAGGGCTAGATAGCTCTTGAAATTAAAATTTTCTTGGACCAAACCCGAAACCAAGTGGTAAGAAAATTTCCCAGAATACACCAACCACAACGGCTGCTTAGCTGCACCCGGAAGTAAGGAGATCCACAAATTAGTATTTTTTGTTTTTTATTTATTAGTTTTTTTCAAAACATACTTTCACATCTGACTCTTGATGACACTCAAGTGTGGCTTGAAATGATCTTTTTTCAGTGTCTGGTATAATGCTTGTTGTTTTTGTGTGTTGAGATGAATGTGGCTATGATGTAACTGCACAGTACAGTTATAAGCTTATTGCCGCATTATATGGTTATGATTACATGATATCGTTGTCTTCAGGGATTTCCTGTAGATAAATGGCTAAAAAATAATGCAACTGGATTAACTACAGCAGTCGCCATTGTCAATGTCATATGAAGTAAGAGATTGTGATGACGTATGATGATGTGTTCAAGTGTTGTAGTGCTGTCTTTTTTCTTAGGAGTAAAATTTGAAGCCCCTCCCCTTCACACTGTTTCAAGGGCCAAAGGGAAGGGGAAAGGGGAAAAAAATTGGGATTGGGCCTTAATGTGGTACTTTCATGTGCTTTCAGATGTAGCAGCAACAAAGAGTAATAGTTCACTAGGAAGTGACACAAACAACTGTGAAATTGCAGAATTATTATCTTCGATTTCAGAGTCGATCCAGTTAAATTGTCTGTGATTATATATATTTTTTAGCTTATGACTGAACTATGGCTTTGTGTAGTAAACACTGCTACATCTGAAAGCAGGTGCTGGAGATTTACTACTGATAATACAACCGGCTTCACTGACAAAATGGTCATGAAAATTACCTTCTGTTAATCGTACAGCACAAATGTCTTTACTGTCACATTCAAAACTAAATCAAAATGACTAGTTTCTTGAATAAAAAATAAACTTTGAAAAGTTCTGTAGATGGATTATTATTTAGTTTCTTTTAGCAGTTTTTTCTTTAAAAAAAGTTTTATGGTTTTGTACATTAAACTGGATTTTGTGGAAAATGTATAAACAGATAAGTTTAAAACTTGTTTAGACCCAAGGCACAAACCTAAACTGTACACGCGAGCAGCCTGAATTCTTCCCCCTCCTTTCCTTCCAACATGTTTCTGAGGGGATTTAGATATCCGGTGTGTGTGGAGGGTAGGTGTGTGTGTATGCATGTGGGGTTTGCCTTTGTTCTCTCTCAGTGTACCGTCTCGGGATTAGGCAGGCCAGAACAGGAAGCGTCACCCTGCCCAGCCAAAGTTTATACTTGTGGATTTTAATTGAGCTGCAAGCATCTCTCTCCCTCTCTCTTTCCATCTCTTTCACAATAACACTTACCCGCCCGCTCCCTTTTTTCCCCAAAAACTAACCGCAGTTTGCTGATACTTCAAGTTGTGCACAGAAGACTTCACAGATTGATGCTCCTTTAATTATCATTATAAATTGTGCAATTCGTGGCCTGTGGCATGCCGTTTAATTTGGCAAATTTGCAGCAGCCATTCCCGGCTCTTCCATGCCTATTTCTTCGACTCTAATTGCATTTGTAAATGACAGGAGGGATGCGGACAGGAAATCAAATCAGGGAGGATGGTACACCCTGCAGCCTGCGCTCATCCAGTGCCTGTCCTCCCTTCTTCTCTCCACGCATCCGTGACGTGAAGAGCTTCACTTGACTTCAAAGCAAAGCCCGCTGACTGTTAGACAGTAGGCTTGTAATTAGCTAATGCCAATAATTCAGCTAAATATTAGTAGTGCCAAGATCCCCTCAAGGTTAAAGCTGTTCCTCTGGTTTTTAATTAACTAAGCTTTTTTTTGTTGTTTTAACCATCAAGATTGGAGTTTGGTGGTGCGTGTAGTTTCATTGGACTTGGATGGCACATCTTAACCATAAGGAATGCTTTTTCACCTGACATTGTCTTTTACCCTTTTAATTGCACTTTATAATGGAGTTGTGGAACTGCATAAATTGGTGGCAAGACCTGACTTGAAATCACATTTGAAGTCTCAATGGGTTTATCTAGTACGTAGACATATAAGCAGTAAAGGAGAAGCAAACCTTTTGAAGACATCTGAAAATTTGATGCACAGCGAAGAGACAAGTCAAGCACACTTTTGGCTTCAGCATAAGACATGCTTCAAAAAGTTGTGGTGTCAGTGAATAGTTTAGTCCTCCTCTTAAGTCCACCTAAGCTTGTTTACAGTTCAATTGAAGTAAAAAAAACATCAGTTTCCAGCATTTTTTAACAAAACCTGCACTTTTTCAGTGATGCCACTTTAAGTAAAAGTAAAATACAATATTAAAAAATAACAATAGGCTGGCAGACTGCATATATTGTCCATGGAGTCAGAGTTGAAAGGTACAATATATAATTTTTTAAAATTAAGAAATCCAAAAACAAACTAGAACAGTGTTATATATTTTGCTGACTTGTGTACATACATTATCCAAAATCTTCAGAACTATGTTCAAATCCAGAATAATAATTTTAACTAGTGACACAGACCTGTCATGCCTTCATTTCCAGTTTGGTTTTGTAGAAAACAGGGAAACACTAAAGATGCTTTAATATGATGTGTGTCTCAACAGAGTCTCAAAAGAGCAGTATTATAACAGAACCCTTAAATGTATTTATTATGTGATCACGACCAGAAGAACCAGATGTGGTCAACCATGGCATAATAAAAGCTCTGCTGCTTTAATGTGGGGTCTAACTTGTCTATTATCAGCACTTGCTTAATACTACTATAATAATAAGTTTTAAATACTTTAGATCAGTGGTCCTCAATCACTGGGCTGCGGATTGCTACTGGTCCGTGGATCAATTGGTACCGGGCCGCACAAGAAATCATTAATTGTTTCCGATTTATTTATTATCCAAGTCTGAACAATCTTTTTTTTTAATCTACCGTATTCTCTCTCTTACATATCGGTAACTTGAGCGCCCAAATTTAACCCACAAGTAGCTAAATAATTAAGAAACAGATGTCTTCGAAATGTTTGCTTAGAGCAGGGGTCACCAATCTCAGTCCTGGAGGGCCGGTGTCCCTGCAGGGTTTAACTCCAACTTGCCTCAACACGCCTGCCTGGATGTTTCAAGTATACCTAGTAAGACCTTGATTAGCTTGTTCAGGTGTGTTTAATTAGGGTTGGAGCTAAAATGTGCAGGACAACGGCCCTCCAGGAAGAAGTTTGGTGACCACTGGCTTAGAGGAAAAGGTCCAGTGAAGTACCCGTGAACTGCCAAGGAATCGCATCCCATGCATCCCATTTGTCAACAAATCAGATAAAACCACCATGTCTGTGCAAGAAGATCAACTGCTGGAGATCGCAAATGCGGTGGCCTTTTATAGGCCGTTTGCATATGGTGTCTTTTCTAGAGTTCACTAAGTTCATTATTGCCAATGTTGGTGTGACAAACATCGTGACACGCTCACGCCTTCCAAACGCACATAGTTAAATGAATACTGGGAGCCTTCGCGAGTCACATGAAAAGAACTGACCAATAAGCTTCAGCTTGTATGGAATTTACACATTTCAGTAGACTAATTATCTCAGACAAACACAGAGTACCCAAACACTGCAGTGCTTTGTAATTTTTATCATAAATAAGACTTATATCAGAGTGACAGCAATGTTTTGTCAGCTCGTCATTCTCTGAGAAAACATTTGATGGTCACCTAGCAACCTACGAACCACCGCCTCTTAGTCCGTGGTAAAATTGTCAATCATTCACCGGTCCGAGGTGGTAAAAAGGATGGGGACCACTGCTTTAGCTCATTCATGAACATGAGTTTTGCAGGTGTCCTGTAGGATGTAATGAACACAGCAACTCCCATGATTCCACACTCAATCTTAGCATCAACATACTGCCTATATTTGTTATGAATATGTGCACTCTAGCGGCAAAATGACATACCATGGCTTTAATGTGATCTCTATTTTAAAACAACTCCCTTCTCTTTCAAAACATCTTCTGGCACTGTTAGGATCTCACGCTTAATTTGATTACCACACCGCTTTAGACCAGCGAAGGAAAAGACTAATAAACAAATGACCATCAGTCCAGTCCCTGTTCACACACATTCTTCTAGATCTTGTTTCTACTTTTTTTTTTCTTTTTTTTCTCGCACTTCTCCGGTGGCCCACAGCAGTAGTCATGACAACCCTGGCAATTTGGGTTTTTGGCCAGTGTTTAGTCAGGGGTCCAGCAACAGGAAGCTCTTTATTGACATCGTCCCTCCAGGGGTCTTGTCTCCCCCAGCCTCCCGCCCATGAGTCTGGCTGTCTCTCTCCCAGGGGCAGTGCAGTCCTGCTGGGCATAACACCGTAGGGGACAGGGGAATGAGCTGGTGCTTGGGGCTCATGGAGGTTAGTTAGAGGCAGCAGATGCCTGAGGGGGAGGGAGAGGCAGTATTACGGGGCCAGGGTGAGGGCATTTCTCTCTCACTGTGTGTGAGATATATGGGAGAGAGCCCTGCAAACTTTCACACACACTTAAGAGCTGGGAAACAAGGTGTAAGGTGCAAATGCTCCTGGAGGGGGAGGGGAGGGAAATTCAAGAAAATAAAGAACAGAGAGAGAGCTGCTCTGGAACATGTTGAGGCATGCACCGCATGTCGGAGAGTCTGCCCCATTGCTCTTTGAACTTCTATAGCCAAACAGGAAAATATGCCCACGATTCACTTAAGTTGATTTGCAAAGAAATGAAATTTATTTCTGGGAATGCTCTCTGGGCGTCTGAGGATGCTGGGCGTTGCTTTGCCTGTTTTCCAGGCATGTGAAATGCGTTACTGGCTCGAGGGCTCAAAGCGCATTTTATAATGTTCAGGGTGCTTTCACCTATTAGTGGTGGTCCATTCAACTCACTTTTCAGTCGCTTTACCTCAGGTATTTCTTATTTCTCATTTTATTTAAAGTCAGTTCTTGTGAGTAGGGATGTGCGAGACTTGTGCACACTGCAAATAGTCACTTATTCATTTTTCACATTCATTTTTTTGCTTTATAGCTTACATGAAACTATAAAGGGCGTCACTGTGGCACAGTGGGTAGCAGCATTACCTTATAGCATGGGTGGACTGGCCATCTGGCAATTCTGGCAAATGCCAGAAGGGTCGGACCAATTTTTAAATGTGGGCCGGTCAGTTTTTTTTATTTTTTTTATATATGTTTTGTACTTAAGTGCAGACAGCTTTTATCTCTTGCTAGATGTGATATTATGCTGATGATAATAAAAATAATAATAATAATAAATGTTAAAATTTGGCCCAATCGGCAACTGCCGTCTGGTTTCAAGATGCGCCGACGCAATCCGAGGTTAACTGGACATAATCAAAATCTGGCAAGAATGTCATATTATTTCACCATCTTTAAACCAAAATAAATAGTGAATGTGCGTGTCCGTGGGTGGGGCTGTGTCGGTGTGGAAATGTGGGCTGGTGTGACTACAGTGCCAGGGCTGAATTTTTGTCCCAGTCCTCCCCTGCCTTATAGCAATAAGGTCGCTGGTTTGAGCCTCGGCAAGGTCAGTTGGCATTGCTGCGTGGAGTTTGCATGTTCTCCTAGTCTTTGTGTGGGTTTCCTCCGGGTGTTCCAGTTACCCTCACAGTCCAAAAACATGTGGTATAGGTGTATTGGGTAGGCTAAAATTGTCCAAAGTGTATTTGTGTGAATGGGAGTGCATGGGTGTTTCCAAGCCATGGGTTGCAGCTAGAATAACATCCGCTGCATAAAACATATGCTGGATAAGTTGGCAGTCCATTCTGCTGTGGCAACCTCGGATTAATAAAGGGACTAAACCAAAAAGAATGAATGAATGACTGACGGGCATAATGGTAGTGCAGTGGGTAGCACGATCGCCTCACAGCAAGAAGGTTGCTGATTTGAGCCTTGGCTGGGTCAGTTGGCATTTCTGTGTGGAGTTTGCATATTCTCCCCGTGTTTGCATTGGTTTCCGGTTTTCCCCAAAGACATGTGGTATAGGTGGATTGAGTAGGCTAAAATTGTAGTGTATGTGTGTGAATGGGAGTGCATTGGTGTTTCACAGTCATGGATTGCAGCTGTAAAGGCATCTGCTGCATAAAACATACTGGATAAGTTGGCGGTTCATTCCGCTGTGGCGACCCCAAATTTATAAAGGGACTATGCTGAAAAGAAAGCGAATAATTGAATGAAACACTGACGTGGGGGATTTGTAAAATATTAAGGGATTTGTTAAAAAGAGGTATTCGTTAACCTCAAACGTTCAAACTTGATGTTTTATTTACCCTGTGGACCGTTTTACTTCAGAAAATGTTGAAATCTAGTTGTATAATTGATGTTCTGAGCAGACATGGTAAAATTTATTGTCAACTGGAAATTTAATTTCAACTGTCTGAATTCTTTCCAGTTACTGGAAAGGCTTTTTAAAAGCGCTGCATTGCAGGCATTCAAACGTGCTCGGCTCAGGAGAGTAGACTGTTGGAGCTGACGGAGTCCCTTGTCTTGCTGTTCAATTAAATCTGTTTGGCCAAAACACATGGACAGCTTTGAAAACAAATACACATTAAAGGTCCACTCGCTGTTCACACCAGAAGCTGGAGCGCTTTTATGGAGCGCTGAACAGATGCTACTAAATGTCTACGCCGTCCTGTTATTCATCTGCTTCTATGTAGACTGCGATAGTTTGTTGTATTTTGCTCTCAAAGTCTGCTGAGTTCATTAGCAGGAAATAGTGTGTATGTCTGCATCTCTTTGTGTGTTTGCATTCATCAGCTTATGCGCCAGTGTGCCATTAAGCGGCCACAAATGGGCATTTTCCGAGATTAACTGAAGATATCCAGAGGAAATTAATGAGCTGGTTAACGGATACCAGCTGAGATTGGACACAGCATTCTGAGCATGAGTATATGCTCAACAAACCACCAGCGTCTGCTTAATGCAGCCGTCTCTGCTCGTTTGGAACAGCTCCTGTACCTATTATAGCTCATATTGTCGAGAAAAGTGCTTCGCTGTCAGATCTTCTTTTATTTTGTCACAGTAGTGTGCTTGCAAAACAATTGAACTAAACCGATCTACTAATACCTGCAGTACTACTAGGTCTTCAAAAAACACAATTGAATTAGACGAGAAATGAAAAGCACACTCAAAAGCCCATATCCTGCCTGAATATCACATTCATAATGCTATTTTTCATCAGTTGTCATAAAAGAGAAATTATCTTGAAACCGTCGTTCCACTGTCACACAGGGAAATGCATAACAGTCTGTTCTCACCCCCGGAAACCCTTCTCCACCTTTCTGCGCGCTTCTGAAAAGATTGCTTGACAGCTAAGCGCACGGGGAATTACTTCAATTTTGTCAGCCAATTGACTTAGATAGGAACACTTGCCCAGGTGTTCCGAACAGGAGATTTTTCTTTACCTCTGAACGGCGATTGATTGAAGCACTCGGTATAATGAAGGTTTTCAATCACTCGTGTCAGATATTCTTGAGCGTGTTCTATTATTGTCCTGTGCAGCTCTTAGTAGCGCTCGTTTTGTCACTCTAATTGAAAATGTTCATTATGACACCGACTCTCTCGGGTTTTGGGGTTATTTGACATGAAAGGGAGGAAGAAAACTAGATCTGAGTGAATGAATCTTTCCGCCCCCTCGATTACAGGGTTTTCTAGCAGTCCCCTGAAGCTTACTTTCCAAACAAATCAAACTTTGAAGAAGGAATGTGCAAAAGTGCATACTTTTTTACAAACAGCTACTCATTGAGTTGCCAGAACAGCTAGTCACCTAAATGGGTTTAAAATTATACCCATATCATCTCAACTGTATATATGATTGTTTATCCATCCGTCTTGCAAACCTACACTTAGAATTACAATATGTTTTTATTTTAGGTAGTGTTGGGCAGCAGTGCAAGTAGTGGCGCTACTAGTTTAACTACATTTCTCAGTAGCGTGGCGGTAGCGTCACTACTTTCAAAATTAAATAGCTTTTTAATAGCAATGCTACTATTTTAAGCAAGTAGTACAGTAGCATCCACACAAGCTACACTTACCAATCGCTGATCATTAAGTGACACCACTGCCATTCACGGAGCTGTGAAGCTGGTGTCTGACCGATGAAAGTAAATCCATATGATAGCGAGAATGGCAAATTCTTCTTCTTCTTCATGTTTTATGATGGTTGTAAACAAACTTTTTGGTGAGTTGCTGCCACCTCTTGTTCCGGTTGGTGACGTCGCCAATCAATCATTGAGCTGACACAGAAACTTGGTTGATGGAAAGATGACTGTAGAGGATTTATTTCTAAAACAGGACAATACCTCGAAGTACATGTCTTAAAGTTAATTCTGATGCTCTGCTCTTGTTAGAGTTGTACTGGTTTTACATTTTGTCATTCTTTGTTCTGCAAATGTGCCCAAGTGCAATTGCATAAAACAAAATTAAAAGTAAATATATATTGTGATGAACAACATAAACATGGATTGTGTTTTATGGATTTGTTTGCTTATATTTGTATTATTTAAAGTTTTTTTATTTTATATTTTTATAGGGTTCACTTCATTTGATTTTCTTATTTAGTGTATTGTTTGATTGTTGGATATGCTTGTTTATATTATTTGTCACAAAATTGCATAAAGCTGTTTTATAAAAGCCAAAACCAGTTGTGCCTTTTGATGAAAATAAGTAATTACTATTTTTCTAGTAGGATATTGTGAATTGATTTACGATTATTTCAGTAGTATGCAGCACACACTTTACATAAAAGGAATATTACATTATTCAACTGTTAATATAAAAATATAGTTTTATAAACGGCCTAAACATGCATTTACATAACAGCCTTTAGCCAATTGCAATGTTGCGCATAATGATTTTGCCAAGTATAATGCCATCCTGGATTAACATCTGTTGATGCTGGAACATATTTTTGTTTAAAAGTGTAATTCATACCTATTCCCTACCCCTAAACCCAACAATAACTGTTAATTATTCCCAAAATCAGAGGCAAATAATAGTTAGATAACAATCATATAGAAGTGCTTAAACTGTAAGCCTAAACTTAACATAAACTGTAAACGTATCCCTTAATTCTCATTGTTATTGTAATGTTGTTCCCGGATCAACATAGTAAATGCAGGAACATGTCCTACTTGGTGAAATCAGGTTGGCGTCACACACAAGTGCTATTGGATTTTACTTTGAATATTTAAAATTGGAAATTAATCAACAGTCATAATTTTTAGATATAACATATATGTTTTCAAAGGTTTTCATGATAATAAAAAATTGAAATTGTAATGCTAACATCAATAAATTTACCATTGTTTAACCTGAAACTGATAAACATGACAACACTAGAAGTTACACTTATAGTATTGCATTCTTCAATCTTACAGATCACAGTTTCTGATCAAGGCGTTCCTGCGAAGTCCACCACAGTCCGAGTCATTGTGAAAGTCTTGGACGAGAACGACAACAGTCCACAGTTTATGGAGAAGGTCTACAAAATCAAACTTCCTGTAAGGGAGAAGCCAGAGAAAGAGCGTGCTCTTAAAAGAGATCCCGTGTATCGTGTCATCGCCTCAGATAAAGACGAAGGACCTAATGCTGAGATCTCCTACAGCATCGAGGAAGGAGACGAACAGGGAAAGTTCTTCATCGAGCCCAAAACTGGCATGGTTTACTCCAAGAAGCTTTCCTCTGCTGTAGATTATGACATCCTAACGGTAAGTACACACACATTTGTTTGTACCACATATACCGTTGAAGTCAGAATTAATAGTCCCCCTTTGAATTTCCCAAATGATGATTAACAGAGCAAGGAAATTTTCACAGTATGTCTGATAATATTTTTTTCTTCTGGAGAAACTCTTATTTGTTTGATTTCGACTAGAATAAAAACAGTTTATAATTTTTAAAAACATTTTAAGGTCAAAATTATTAGACACCAATATTTTTTTAGAGTTATTTTTTTCTACAGTCTACAGAACAAACCATTGTATAAAATGTTATTTACTGTCATTATGGCAAAGATGCAAGAAATCAGTTATTTGAGATGAGTTATTAAAACTATTATGTTTAGAAATGTGTTGAGATCTTCTCTCAGTTAAAGAGAAATTGGGGGAAAATATAAACAGGAAGGCTAATAATTTAAAGGGTTAATAATTCTGACTTCAACTGTACATAGTCATTTGTGATTGTGCTTGATTCTTGGAAAGATCAGAAAGTTGATCTTAGTGGATCGTTTTATTCCATATATTTTTGCTTACTAGCTTAGGTTACAGCATTTAAGGTGTCTTGGAATGTAGAAACCTGAGATCTCAGATTTGACACGCACTACATTTTTCTTGAATGGCCGTCTGATTGATGTTTTATGACTGGAAAGTGAACTTCCTGCCGCCCATGTGCCTGGTGACATTTTTTTTTTGCCAGACCTCCCATTCTTTCATTATCTAACATCTGTCGCTTTCCAAACGCCACACAGACAGGTGTTCTGCTGCCAGTCTTTCTCTAGCACTTATTAATAGTGTTTATAGAGCTCTATTCATTCTGTAATGCAGAACTGGGGTTTATTCTTAAAATCCAACAATATCATCAAAGTAAGCTGTATAATGTGAAATGTCACAGATTTTTCAAGTTTTGGACTAATAATTCCACCTAATTAAATCGTAATATGGACAGAATATTTAGCCAAATGTTAATATTTGAATATAAATGTTGCATGGTGGTTTCCCAGAGATGGGTTGCAGCTGGAAGAACATCCGCTGCGTAAAAACGTGCTGGATAAGTTGGCGGTTCATCCCGCTGTGGTGACCATGGATAAATAAAGGGACTAAGCCGACAAGAAAACGAATGAATGAATGTTGCATGGTGGGCAATGCGGTGGCACAGTAGGTAGTGCTGTTGCCTCACAGCAAGATGGTCACTGGTTCGAACCTCGGCTGGGTCAGTTGGCATTTCTGTTTGAGTTTGCATGTTCTCCCAGCATTCAAATGGGTTTCCTCTGGGCGATCCAGTTTCCCCCACAAGTCCAAAGACATGTGGTACAGGTAAATTGGGTAGGCTCAAAAATATTCCGTAGTGTATGTGTGTGAATGAGAGTGTATGGTTGTTTGCCAGGGATGGGTTGCAGCTGGAAGGGCATCCGCTGTGTAAAACATATGCTGGGCAGTCAGTTCATTTCGCTGTGGCGACCCCAGATAAATAAAGGGACTAAGCCGAAAAGAAAATGAATGTTGGAATGTTGCACGTTGGTGTTGCCAGCCTCTGCTATCTTATTATTTGAGGACTTGAACACATTTACTTTTATTCCAGAGCTAATCTGATGGTGGGTTCACACCAAATGCACAGCACCACATAGCTCACTCTTGATAAGTCACCCCTCCGAGGAAAATTTTTTAATCGAGAACACTCAATTGAGGCAAACTTCATGTCGTAGCAAACAAATCATGCATTCCACATCATTTTCACCTCCTGGTAGTAATTTCATGTAGTAAAAACTCTTTTCATGCATCTGCGTCCACTTTGTATATAATTTACTTGCGTGAATATTTAATTTCTCATTTAGTGTGGAGACACTTTACCAGCATTTTTTTCTAAGAGAAACTGTTGTGATTTTATATAAACATATTAGAAAGCCTTACTGTCTTTGAAACAACAAACCTATATAAATGGCAGGTTTAATTCGATTTATTTGTTTATTTATTCATTTATGTATTTATTTATTTATTCTTAATTCCAGAAGCATTCAAATGAGAAAAAAAAAAGAAAAACGGATTTTGGGGGAATAAAAATACAATTTTCCTATATTCAGATTAAATTCTAACTTGTTATTTAAATTTAAGATGTGAGAAACCACTAACAATACCAAACAGAATTATTCACAGACAAATGGAATGCTTTGTTAAATCTTATCATAAGCTCAATGAAACCATTGTTGTTTGTTTATTTGATATTAACAGGTTAATTAATTTTAAGCAATAGTTTTAATCAGGGTTCATACGGGTGCTGGAAAATGCTTGATTTTAATATAGTGTTTTCAAGGTTAGAAAAGTGCTTGGATTTCGCACAAAGTGCTTACACCTGCTTGAATTTGAAATTGCAGGGCTCGAAATTGTGACCGTTTTGGTTGAATATGCGCCCAAAATTTTATCCATGCGACCTCAAACTTTGGGAGCTAAATGCAGTGCTCAGAAATAGTTTAAAACTGTTGACAAGTCAACTCGCTGCAGTATAAAAAAAGCCCGCAATGCCTGCCCCGCCTTAAAGCTTTTCTGATTGGCCCACTGCTTTTTAACTGCATGCGAATAGATGGGATAATATCAGCTGTCAATCACTCAGTCAATGCCTTCCTATAAATGACAGAGAGTGACAGCTGCGAAAATGTAAAGGTCTGGATATGAGAGAATGAAAATACCAGATTTTGTTTTAGAAACCACCTTAAGTTACAAATAACAGCACATCTGATCATTGATCTTATGATGAATGTTAATCCAACCTTTACAGTTTTCGAAGAGTGGATAAAAGACCTCCGCTGGGTTAAAGTCTGCTATGTAAATGTCTAAAGCCTTTCATTTATTTTAAGCTATAGTGTTACTGGTTTTACATTTTATTCAACATTTACCCCCAGATTAAAGCAGTGGATAATGGCCGACCCCAGAAATCGGCCACCTGCCGTCTACACATCGAATGGATCCCCAAGCCGGAGCCGAGCACAGTCCCTCTGGTATTCGATGAGCCCTTTTACACCTTTTCTGTCATGGAGAGTGACACCGTGTCCCACATGCTCGGGGTCATCAGCCTGGAGCCTGTCGACACACCAGTCTGGTTTGAAATAACAGGTACGCCGTTTGTTTGACAGACTTTACGTGCTCAAACTTGCATTCTAGCAAGCTGAATTGATGAAATCTTCTAATCAAACTTTTTAGATGAAAAGTCTTTGCATGATATAAGCTTTATCTTTGTCTTAATCTTCTCAGTAGAACTATTCTTAATAATAATACTACAGTAGCTCGCATCCTCTCCCTGTCCCTTTATCTTTTAACCAATCTGTCACTGACGAACTTTACTTTTCTCTCTCTCTTTTCCTCCTCTTCTCCTTTTATTCTGGAATGGTTTGGGTTTTGCTTTCTTCCTCTTGTTTGCCTCTTCTTCGCTTTGGAAGAGGACATAGCGGCTAAAGAGCTGTTTTACATCGTTCAGATGGCTTGCGACCTGAACTGCACTGCAGAAGGTATCTGCCGCAGATCTCCTAATACTGCCTTTATGGGATCTGTCATGTGCTTTTGTACTTGTGCTGTGTCGTGACTGTTTCACATTGGTTGCACCACGTCCTGAGTTTTGATTCTTTCTTGCTGAGGGCACAGAAGCTGGCAATGAAAGAGTTACATTTATGCTATTACAACAAATTGATTTATGTATGTCCACCTAGTGCATACAAAAAGAATGACTTTTTTCATTGCCAGCCTATGCACTTAGTGTTGTTCACTTTGAAGACCCTGCGCTCTCATTTTCTTTCATGTGTGTGTGTTTTATTATTATTATTGTTATATTTATGTTTGGTCAAATAATCAAGTTGATGATTCAGGGCTTGCTGGCAAGATCATACGTGCAGGATGACTGGTACATTGGTGTAATAAGAATTATTTAAAGGAGCATAATATTGCTGAAATCAAGTGAGGAATGTGTACTCAACATTCACATTAATATATAAATAATTAACTATTGGCAAGTATGTTTTTTTTTTTTTTTTTTTAATAATTATTGGTTTTTGCCAGCAATCTTAAATGTTAAATGCCAAAATAAGTTAAAATACTGATTAAGTATTAGATTTTCCTTGTGCCAATTCCAAAATGTGCTATTTTTGAAACAAGAAATGACGAATAAAAAGGTGTGAAGCACCAAAAGTAGCCCATATTAAAATTAGTTTTATTACTAATCTGGGCTGCGTTTCCCAAAAGCATCGTAAGCCTAAGAAGTTCGTAGAAATGATCGTACGACTGATCTTAATATTACGGTCTGTTTCCCAAAAGCATCGTAACTTAAGTAGCACTTGAAAATCTTCGTGGATCTACGAGTGCTCTGGAGTAATCGTAAAGCCTTAAGTGCATCGTAAGGAGACAGAGTTATGAGGGCACCTGCTGGACAACCGGCAAATTGCACCTACAATTTACTTCTCTTCAAAGTCATTATTCATTTTATTTGTACGTATATCTCTATTCATTTATATTTTCTACACATTACACAATTCAATATACAAATAATAATAATTAATAATTAGGCTAAACTTTTCAAAAATAAATGTAAGAGCTTATTTATTTATTTATTTATTTACTTATTTATTTATTTTGATGTGAGATAAGCAATTTTTGATAAAGAAATTGATAAATAATTCTACTTAATTAAGGTTTCATATAAATATCGAAAATGATGCTGATGTCATTTCCGGCAAGGACTGTTAGAATTAGTTTTATGCGAGATTGGAGCAAGACAGTGTTTTTACAGTACGACATTTCCAGTTAATTTATGTTTTTAAACTGGCTCAAAAATATATTTTTTTTATGTTATTCGAGTTGAATATACATTCACACAAGTAGAAGAAGAATTATATGGATTGCTATAACATGTGCAACAATAACGAGCCATTCTATAGCGTGACATTTCAGCACTTAACAAACGGATAGCGACTCCTAAGTTGCACTTAAAGCTGGGCTACGTGCAATTGTGTTAAGTGCATTTTTGGGAAACGCACGTGAAACAATAACGAACGTTCGCAAAATGACTCGTAGAAAACGCTCTTAAGTGCTAAGATCAATCGTTATCGGGAAACGCAGCCCTGGCTATTGTTGTTATCCATGAATATTCGAATGTACTTTTTTAAAGAGAGGCTAGAAAAATCGTGAAGCTCTACATTATTATTATTATTTTTATATTATTATTTTTATTATGTTAAAATCTTTTGTTTTCAAATGGCCAAATTCTGACTGAGAAAAGTTAAATATGCTGGTCAGTTTGTTATTTGCTTAATAAATGATAATAGGCCACGTTTTTAATTTAAAACTTTAACAAATACCTATTTTTTTCTAACAATGTATTATGATAAATTTGTTTATTAAGATAAAATTATTTTTAAAATAGATTTTTTTTATTTCTTTGTTGTAAATGTTTACGAAATGTTTTGGTACATCAAAACATGTAGATTTGATGACCATACGGCAATTAATTCAGCTATAAATAGTCGCAAAAATGCAGTATTTAAATATCATGATTAAATAGAAAAGGAGGTGAATAACTGCAAAAACGTTTACTTTTTGAGAAAAAATAAGCACCCCTTTCAGCAGGCTGGCTACAGACCTGCAGATTTGTTTTGTGAACCTAATTCTCTACCTATTAATAACTGCAGAAAAAAAATAATGGTAATCAAATTTTGTATAAAATAAAATAAAAACTGCTTTGGTTGACTTTTTAATCTGGACAGACATTGGTCATTTATTTTTATTAGTATAATTCTTTAGCAAAAAAGTAATCACAATCAAATTAATATAATATAATATAATGTAATAAAGCTCTGATTTCCCCAACAGTCCAAAGACATGTGGTATAGGTGAATAGAAAAACCTAAATTGACCATAGTGTATGAGTGTGAATGAGTGTGTATGGGTGTTTCCCATTGTTGGGTTTCGGCTGGAAGGGCATTCGCTGCATTAAGCGTGTGCTGGATAAGTTGGTGGTTTATTCTTCTGTGGCGACCCCAGATTAATAAAAGGACTAAGCCGAAAAGAAAATGAATTAATAATATAATATAATATAATATAATATAATATAATATAATATAATATAATATAATATAATATAATATAATATATTATAATATAATAAAATATTATATAATATAATAAAATGTAATATAATATAATATGACATGACATGACATGACATAATATATTATAATATAATATAATTTAATATAGTATAATATAATATAATATAATATAATATAATATAATATAATATAATATAATATAATATAATATAATATAATATAATATAATATAATATAATATAATATAATAATATTTGCTTGTATTTATTTCTATATTTATTGTGGACACTATTATTTGTTATCACTTTGTAACACTAAGCAATAATATAGTCATATATGTTAAGCGCTAGGGCAATGATATGGTAGTCTGCATGTCTGTCAGCCATTTTTGTGATCACACACAAAGTGTCAAACAGTTGCTGCAAAAGCACACACGTGACACTGGTTTTTGCCATCTGTGCAGTTCTCTCTTTTTCTCTCTCTCCTGTCTTCAACTGGCTAACTTGCGATGATGGCCGTCTAATTTCCTGTCTATTTTGCTTGTGCTGAAAACCTCCTCTCAACAGGTGGTAATTCTGACAGTCGATTCGAGGTGGGGAAGGCGAGCGGGACAATGATTGTGGCCCAAGCGCTGGACGCAGAGCAGAAATCCCATTACAACCTGACGGTGAATGCAACAGATGGCACCAGATCTGTCAGCACGCAGGTAATTGAATTGCTAATGAAGTGTTTATGGAAGCAGAGCATTGTGCGCTCACCATAGAGGCCTGGACTTCTTTTTTTTTTTTGGAGATCACTATGAGGGGCAGAAATGACTCACTTTTTTGTGCATGTGTATTTCGCTGGTGGCAAGGAAGGAACAGCAACCCAAGCATTTCTAACTTTCCAAATTGAGTTTCCTCATTCCTGCATTGGCACTGTAGGTCCCAAAGGTCGTTCCTGCTTGTGCTCATTTCAGCCTTCAGGATTAAAAAAGAAGCACAGCATCTTGCTATTTAAAGGCCTTTTAGATGAGATAGGGAAAGCACAAAATGCAGTTATTAAACCTTATCAAATACATGCTTTACAGGGACTTTACAGGATGTACAGGTTCTATGTCATTTAGGTTATGGGCTGCACTGTACACTCCAAAAATGAAGTTTGTTATTTATTCAAACTTGTTTTGAGAACAACTTAGTTGTTTTATTCTCAATCCACTTACACTACCTGACAAAAGTCTTGTCACCTATCAAATAAGTTATTATTTGTTATTCTTAAGTTTTAGGTATAACAAATAATAACTTGACTTCTAGTAGATCAGTTGGTATCAGAAGTGGCTTATAAGAAAGGCAAAGGCCTCAATATTACCTAAATAAAATATGATCATGCCTTGATTTTTAATTATTTAATTAGGACAGCAAGGTCTGACTTTGCTTAGACAAACATCGTGTCACTTAACAGAAATAATGTACAGTATAAAATATAAAGTCATGGTGCAGTGGAAAAAGAATTAATATTGTGTATGACTGTCATGAACTTGGATGACTGCATCCATACATCTCTGCAATGACTCAAATAACTTATCAATAAAGTCATCTGCAATGGCAAAGAAAGCGATCTTACAAGATTTCTAGTGTTCATCAAGATTCTTTGGATTCATTTTCAATGGCTCCTCCTTCAACTTACTCCAGACTTGCTCAATAATGTTCATGTCTGCTGACGATTCTGGCCAATCCTGGAGCACCTTGACCTTCTTTGCTTTCAGGAACTTTTATGTGGAGGCTGAAGTATGAGAGGGAGCGCTATCCTGCTGAAGAATTTGCCCTCTCCCGTGGTTTATAATGTAATGGGCAGCACACATGTCTTGATACCTCAGGCTGTTGATGTAGCACGCTCTCACACACCCCCATACTAAATGTACTCCAAACCATGATTTTTTCCCTTACCAAACTTGACTGATTTTTTAATGAGAATCTTGGGTGATTTATTTGTTCCAACACAAATCAATTATGTAGAACCCAGTCTTATTTACAGTGTAAAAAATGTTGGGTTCCACAAAGTTCCTTCATGTTGACTCAACACAAATTGAAGTTAACGTAATATTTTTTATACATTTATGTGGATTGAACATAAAACAATTAAGTTGTCTCTAAAAGAACTTTAAGCATTGTTGTTTTAA
The DNA here is from genome assembly GCF_052040795.2 of Danio rerio. NCBI lineage: Eukaryota > Metazoa > Chordata > Actinopteri > Cypriniformes > Danionidae > Danio > Danio rerio. Next base: position 18,983,429 of record NC_141021.1, read on the forward strand.
CTTATTTTGAAGTATCAAAAGTCATTCTAGGAAAAAGCTCTGAAAATAGCACATTTTAGACAATTTCTGTGGTTAGAGTGAGCTCCGCTTTTGTAGACATTTTTTGATGTCTGAAGGTTCCCCCGAATGTTCTTCAAATACCTCACGTCACAACATGCTGGCAGACATTCCTTGGCCTGGCGGACGGAGAGTTTTTGGCCAGGGTTTCTGGAATCTTCCATTGTCTCATTCCTGGAGCGTGTGAGGAGGATGAAGCCGTCTGGCTCCTTGCTCTTTCATTTCGCTTCCTCTGACAGTCTCGCTGTCTTGCTTTAATTTAGTTATATGTTAATCTTATGAGAACAGTGGGATTGATCTTGCCTTTCAGTCCTGTTGGTTTTGCAAAGGGGACTTTTCATCAAAAAATAAATGTGTTACAGCTTTACTTTGGAATTTTTCTACACTAGAATATTCCCTTTTGACTACATCTTTACCATGCTTTACAGAAAATAAACGTCTGCTAAAATATCATTGAGTGTAACTAGTTTATATACAGACAAATCTTGTTTGGTGTATTAATTAGACATGTTTAATGGCATAGTAAAAGACCACAGGATCACAATACAGCCTCAAAATTGTAATTAATTGTCAGTATTGCATCTTTATGCTTTGCCACTATTCTTCAAACAACTACGTTTTGCTGTTTTGTGAGTACATTTTATTATATCATAAAAATGTAGCCTATTTCTCTCTACTTTGATGATAATAATAATGCCTTACATTTATATAGCACTTTTCTGGACACTCAAAGCACTTTACACATTTTTGGAAGGAATCTCCTTATCTACCACCTGTGTGCAGCATCCACCTGAATGACATGTCGGCAGCCATGCCACACACCAGCTGATTGGTGGAGAGGAGACAGTGATGAAGCCAGCTATGAAATGGGAATTGTTAGAGCCATGATAGACAGGGGCCAGTGGACAAATTTGACCAGGATGCCAGGGTAAACCCCTACTCTTTTTCAAAGGACATCCGAGGATTTTTAATGACCACAGAGAGTCAGGACCTCAGTTTAACGTCTCATCTGAAAGACGGTGCTCACTGAGCAGGACCCACGTAGACTGCAGGAAAAGCGCCCCCTGCTGGTCTATCTTACACCCTTCTGGCAGCAACTTAGCTTTCCCATGTGGTCTCACATTCAGGTACTAAGCCCTGCTTAGCTTCTGTGGGCAACCATGTGAGAGTTGCAGAGAGCTAGCCGCCGACTAGTGATAATAATAGTAAAGTAAAAATAGTATAGCAATGCTAAAAAGTAATGAAATTATTATATACATTTTTAAATACACCTTTTTACTGTTTATAATGAATGCTAATATAATTCCTGTTTTTTTTATACTTTATTTTTCTTTTATTTTTGTTTCAAAAAAGTTTAAAAGTTTTTGTGGTGAAGTGGACCAATGCAGGTTTACAATGTGTAAATATTTGATATAATGTAACACTGCCATTATTAATGTATTATTTTCATATTGTTCTCATCTCTTGCTCATTAACGAAATGTGTACCCTTGACAGATATAAATGCATATTTTCAACTATAAGTTAGTAGTAGTTCCCAAATTGATTTGTAGTGTTTAAGTGAGTTATGGTACAAAGTGTAGCACACATTTCCTCTGATCTTCCCTTCATTAATATCAGCTCTGAACTTGCCGTGTAGCTTATGTGCTGATTTCCTGTCGGTGCATGAGTAAATCTTTGCATATGGTCCTAAAGAGGTCAGTGAAGAGCGGGGCTCTCTGGTTGAGGGCCATGTTTGTGGCCTCGCTCTCTCAAACAGAGCCTGCATTGTGAGCGGCTCCCCAACCCCCTCCTGAGAGATGTTTAGGCAACACTGTCGGATCTCTCTTGTGATCAAGCGGACCACTGAGGCCAACGATACCAGTGCACACATACATTCCTGCACGCAAAATTAACTGCCACCAATATCCTGAACAGATCCCCCCCACCCAATCCAACTCGCTCTCGTTCTTATTGATGAAATTTCCAAACACAAAAGCAGTGACATGACACTGTGAGTCCTTGCTCTGGAGCTCTTCAAAGCGTCTCTCCATCGGCCCTGCTTAATCTGAAGCCATTGTTGGACCCTCGAAACCTTTCAAGTCGAATCAGTTACAGTTGTCAGATTCAGAGGGCACAGAGTGCAGACTTCAGCGCCCTGCGTCCGGCTTTTACTGGACCTGCTAATGCACACATTTTGTTGCGTTTTTTGAATTTTGTTTTGTGCTTATCATGTTGGTATGGTGATAATGCTCGGGGTTTGGTTGTATTTGTTGATGTGTGAGTGTTGAGGCTTTGATGGAAAGCATTAAACTGGCTCTAGATCAGTGATTGTGTGTCTAATGTCAGTTTTGTCGGCTGAACGGCTTCGTTTAGTTCTGTGTAATCAAAACGACTATTGAAATCTTATGTCTGAAAATCAAGCACAGGCAACAGCTTTCGAGCAACTGTCACAACATGTATAGATCACATTTCAATACAAAATCAACAGGAAAACTATTTATATTTTTGGAAAAAGAAGGGAAAAACTGCATATATTACAGTCTTTATAAAAATGTGCATTGTTTTCTGCCCAAATTTACATTACTGCAATATGTCTGTCGGTGTTCAGGCAACATTCTTCAGCTTGTAGATATATGTATCTGATAATAATTTTATTATTTTTAGTATTACAGATCGTACAGCATCCTCACCCTTGTTTATTACTCTGCCCACATAGAGTGACAGCAGATTAATAAACCTACTACAATTTGACAAATATTGCAGTTGTTGGACAACATAATGTACTTTTAAGGCTTTTTTAGGCGAGAATGTTGTTGTTTAGATTGCAACTATGCAGTTTATTTATAAGGATAGTGCCTATTTTAAATATTTGTAATTTTTGAGATACAGCACGTCAGCATCCATCAGCCTGTCTTACTGAGCAGAGCAAAGACGGTTGACGTTGTCTATGCACAGGATGGCGACACGGACCGCATAATAACCCCTTAGAGTAGAAAAAGCACTTTAGATATTACGCTAGAGAATAATTCAAATACTATAAAATGGCGTTTGTAAAATAGCAACGGTTTCTGCTGCTCTGACGTCAGCTGCAAATGTGAATGAACGGTGGAAGAAAGTAGTTCCTCATACAAAAGGGTTTTGAGACTTTACGTTTTAAATTTTCCTATTCTTTACACATGATTATGCCGTCGAACTGTCAAACTGCCTCCCACTAAAGCCTAAATATAGCAATATCGCACTGCTACTTAAATATTTCTCTCTCTCTCTCTCTCTCTCTCTCTCTCTCTCTCTCTCTCTCTCTATATATATATATATATATATATATATATATATATACAATTCTCAGATTTTTAGACCTAATCATTATATTAATAACAATATAATTAGTTGTAATATAATAATGATTAATGAGTAAACCAACTAGAAAATAAAAGTGTTAACTTTTTTGGGTTAACTTTTTCAAGTATACTTATATATTCAATACCTTTAAATTTGCTTGCATAAACACAATATGCTTGTATACTTGTATTCTTATCTAGTGTCTACACTTACTCTCGTAAAGTAAAAAAAATAAAAAATTACAGTTAAAAAGATAGTTGGATCTGTTCCTTTTGCTGTTTTTGGTAGTTTTTGTTGTTGAATCTTTTCCCATTGTGAAACAATGGGTCGGTTAAGCATTGACACCTTCTAAACCAAGTATTGCAGTATATATCAATACGCATGTGTCCACAACATGTGCTCAGTCACAGAAAATGAATAGTGTGTAGTACTCGCATGCCGTTCAGATGACGAATTTCGCATCGCACACTGTACACAGACCTTTGAACACATACAAAAACTGAAGTGTACTTTATGCCTACTTTCGGTAGACCGGGAAAAGACTGTTTGTTTTTCCTTTGCAGGCGTCCTTGGTACGTTAGACCACCCTGACAGGAGTTTTCCGCTTGCTGGCTAATTAGCAGTGACAAAAGTCAGTTTATACTCAACACTTTCAAATACCACAGTAAATGCTCAGGCAGGTGCTGGAAACTAGGCCAAAGGAACAAATCAAGCAAATATTTGCTGTTAAAATATTAAAAAGGCGATATTGAAGGCATGCCTGTAAGCTTTCATCTCGCCTTACAACGCAAGAGAAGGATGGATGGCTAATATAACCCACTTTAATTTCTTCACTGACCAGCTAATGAGTTTGGAAGCCTCTTGTGTTTGGATGCAGCTGTTCCAAAACAAGTGCTTCTCTCAGCCAAAGTCAATTTTAGCGTGCAACCCATGGAGTATATCCGCAACTGTATCATGCGCCGCTTGCGTTTGGAAGAAAACAGCATCTTTAACGGATTACAGCCAACGAGGAGCGGATTTTATTTATTCTTTTGATTTATTTGTATGAATTTGTTTACCCTTTCAACCCACCAAGCGCACGTTTTTAATCACAAATCTGCATTCAGGCTCTGCTTTTGCCTTTTGTGCGTTTAGTGACCCTCTCCTGAAGCGATTAGCTCTCTCCTCCTCACCGAGCCGCATATCTTTGTTTAAATCAAAGTCATGTGTATTCCACATGGGCTTGCCAGACCTTCTCCATGCTCTATTTTCATTGTTTTTACCATTTATCTCCACAAGTTTTTTTCTTTTTTTATCTCTTTTTCACCCCAATCTCAACAAAAGCGCCACATTTCAGACAGGCAATGAGGGATTATGATTATTTTGGAAGGAAAGAAAAGAATGCAGAGGGGGAGGAAAATGTATGCTGGGTGTAATCCTATTTTAGGCCTTCGGAGAGAATGTGTAGCAAGTCTGTGTGTTTGCGTCTGTGCCAAAGTCATTTTCCCTAAGACATGTCACATACAAAGAAATATGGGGATCTGGGTGAACAGTGCCCATTTTTGCCTGTGATTTCTTACTCTTGTTTTGAGGGAATGCTCGGATGAAAAATAACCATCAGTGAGTTTTTCCTCTGATGAAAATTGCACGATAACTCAGGGCTCTAGTCACATTTGCATGTGTAAATTACTGTGCGAATGCAAGCCCTTTTTGACACCCGATCAAAACTTTTGAATTTATGTACAGCGTAGGACTTTTTTCCAATAGATTTTAAAAAATGTAAATAAAAACAATCTCTAATGTTCATGCAATGAGTATTGCGCAATTATTATTATATACATTAACATTTTTAATCCATTATTATATGCTCTATGTGTAAATAAAAAAGTGTTTAATCCACGTAAAAAATATACATATGTGGCCCATTTCCACTGAGTGGTACGGTACAGTACTTTACAGTTCGGTACGGGTCACCTTTATCAGGGTTGTGTCTACATTGCCAAAGGGTACCAATGGTACAGTTGCAGTTGACGTCATTCAATGATAATGCAAAATAGCCTGTAACGCCTACAACTATATTGTTCATCAACAAGGTTTGTTTGAGCTCGGGTCAACCATAGGTTGTTATTATATGTATACATTATTACAGTGTAATGTCTCGGCTGTGTATTTAAAAGTGGCGCTTCCTTTGTTTTCATTCTCCTGTCTCGTGCATGAGCTAGTGACGTTTCAGCTGCGTGTCTGGCTCCGCCTTTTGGTAACCCTTTTGTTGTGCTAGGTACCATTCCAAAAGGGTACTCAAAAAGTGGTACGGTACGGTTGACTTTCATTTACCTTTTGACAGTAGAAACTGAGATAAAAGCGTACAGACCAGTCTTGTAGACTGTTTTTTTTTTTTTTTCAGCAGCTGGGGTGGCGGAAAAAAAAGTAAAATAACGTTCGTTAAATAACAGAAAATTACCGTAAAATCACAAACTTTAAATTACAGAAATTTCCTTAAATGTAAGCTTTTCTGTTATTTAACGTCTCTTATTTTACGGTAACTTTCTGTGATTTTACGTATTTTGGCCCCCCAGCTCAGTGGAAACGGGCCATTAATGACAAATTATTAGCCTCCTAAAAAAAAAAAAAAAAAAAAAAAAACATTTTTAAGCAAAAACTGTAAAATCTTACAGTCAAATCAAATGAAATGAGTGTAGGTAACTCAAATCTTACTGGAAGTTAATTCTACTCATTCACAAAAGAGTTTTGAACTCAATTAGTTCTAATAGCTTGTATAAATTGGTTTCCTCGAATGGTTTGAGTTACTGGAGCACCCATAGGAACCCTCTTCTTGCTGTGAGGCAACAGTGCTAACCACTCAGCCATCGTGCCACCCTTATTTATTTATTTATTTATTTATTTATATTACAGCCAAACTAAAAGAAATATGCTTTTGTGACTTTTTTAAAAATATAAATGTCTTGTGACATTAATCAATTTAATGCATCCTTGCTAAATAAACCCACCAGTTTTTTCTAATTGACCTCAAACATTTGAACGGGAGTTTAATATAGTAATTGTGCCTGTCACAGTACGAATGCCAAAAGGAATGCATGTAATTGGGAGAGAGCTTTCAAGGTATGTGCATGTCTATGATTCGAATCGAGACAAGCGAGCCATTGAGGCGACTAATGAAGGTCAAGCATTAGAGATCAACTGAACAAATTGGATTACGGTTGCAAAACAGAACAATATTCAGACGACTAAAATGTGACCAAATTTAAAATGCAATTTAGCCTGAAGTCTAAAATTACATCTCTTGCTAAAAGCAGTACTGGTATGTTCCGTGTTATAAACGTCAGTGTGTGTGCGTGTGTGTACATATATATTGCATCTGAGAGGTTTTAGCCCAGTCTGTATGGTGTCAATGTGTGGGAGGTAATGCATGTATAAGTGTAACAGGAATTTCTCTTCAATAGTAGGCTGCTGGCTTCTGGAATAGTCCACCCTCAGGGATCATCTGCTGTATATATACACAGTATATATTACGTTCACACCATCCAGATCTTCATTTTCATATAGTGTTACATTCCTCTCTGCTTCTCTTCCTCTCTCTCTTGCTCTAATTTCTCATTGTGTCTCTCTTCTGTTCCTCGTCTTTCGTCTTCTCTGTCTTTCACACTCGCGTCCTTCTTCATCTGTCATTCACACTCTCTGATCTTTTCCTTTAATCACTCCCTCACTCACCACTTCCTCTCCAATCCCTCCATCTGTCCTTCTTTCTCTGCGTGTGTGTGTGTGTGTGTGTGTTAGACATTAGTGGAGCTCCTTTGAGTTTTTTCTCTTTTCCTCTTTTACATTTACATCACAAGTCTCGAAGCCTGTCGTGCTGCTTCTGAAGCATCATGGAAAGCAGGCAAACAAATACAAGCTACAAGCTTCATCTATTTACTTCAATGCTTTCAGTCGACTGTCTGTGCTGGCGACAAAAACGCGCCAGGCTGCCAGGGCCAGGTGGCACGTCTCCAGGGTAAGGTGTGAAAAAGAAGGCAAGAGTAAAAAAAGGCAACGATTTCCCTTCTTTGACCTTTGGCATTCGATAAAACCAAACATGTTCTTTTGGGACAGGGGGACGTGCTGATGCTGTCAGGACAAGTGTGAGTGTTGCCTACACTCACACTCACACCCACACAGGCTAATCTAAAGCTGAGAGCAAGTGGCAGCTAACAGTTATGCATTTTTATATGCCCTTTTTGGCAGTGATGTTGTGAAATAAATGCTGTAAAGTGAAAAAAAAAAACGATTTTAATGTTGCCTTATGAAGTGTTCAGACATCATATAATGACCTCTAGGTCAGTAGTTTTGAATAGTGTAATGTCTTTGTTTTATTGTGAAATTTTTTATATGTTTGTGTTCAGTAACAGTTTAACAACATTTTTTTTTCATTCAACAAAGATACCTTTATTCTTTTTATTTATTTTTTTCTTGAATGTTTTAGGGGCGACACTGTGGCTCAGTTTTTAGCACTGTTGCCTCACAGCAAGAAGGTCTCTGGTTTGAGTCCCAGCTGGGTCAACTGGCATTTCTGTGTGGAGTTTGCATGTTCTCCCAGTGTTGGCGTGCGTTTCCTCCCTAAGCTCTGGCTTCCCCCACAAGTCTAAAGACATGCGTTGTAGATGAATTGAAACTAAACTGGCCATAGTGTGTGTGCATGTGAGAGTGTATGGGCATTTCCCAGTACAGGGTTGCAGCTGGAAGGGCATGTGCTGTGTAAAACATATGCTGGATAAGTTGGCAGTTCATTCCACTGTAGTGACCCTTGATGAACTAGGGACTAAGCCGACTATTTATTTGAACAAAACCTAGCTGAAAAAGTGGACTCTGCATTTTTTTAATGTAAAGTCAAATCTTCTCATTGACCTATTCATGTCAAAACATTTATATTAAATACTAATGAATGCTATCTGGATCGTATACTTAATTAAGTAGATCGACACTTAAGTCTTTAATGGTTGCTAAAAATTAATCTTTTTATTTAAATAATAATAACATAGCTTTTGGGCGACGCAGTGGCACAGTAGGTAGTTCTGTCGCCTCACAGCAAGAAGGTCGTTGGTTCGAGCCTAGACTGGGTCTGTTGGCATTTCTGTATGGAGTTTGAGGGTAAACAAATTCATACAAATAAATCAAAATGAATTAATATAGCCTCTGGTTTCCCAGTGCTGAGAACATATGCTGGATAAGTTAGCGGTTCATTTGGCTGTGGTGACTACTGATGAATAAAGGGACTAAGCTGAATCAAAATGAAATATAGGCTTTGATTATGTGAACAAAATTACAAATTGCATTGTAATACAATGTTTTAGCACAGCCACTCAACCCAGGTATAAAGTATATGAGAATATGTTTCTTAAATTATTTATTTTATTATTTTAAAAAGCAGATTTAATTCCTATGAATTTAGCATTTGTAAATCAGCTGTCCCAGTCAAGCAGTAACACTGTTTTAGATTTTCTTTGGATAAAAGCGTCTGTCAAATGCATAAATATTACAGTTTCCAACTTTCACTCCCTGACTAGTCACTTGAAAACATATGTGACTACAGGGACACATATGTGGCCAATCCATTTGTGAGGATTCTGGTTTGAATCAGTGTACTCACAGAGCTGTAACTTTTTTTTTTCTTTTTTTTGTGTTAAACAGTGCCCCCCTATGGCCGGCATGCATGTAAACTCTATCAATACAATACATTTAACTTCTTTGTTTCTCCATCTTGACTTTATAAAAGTGTTATTGTATGAACAGAGCTAATTTTTACACACAGGCTTTGTTTTTGTGTATTGTTTGGACATTCCATAGGTTTCCATAGTTTTTATACTGTACAAAATGGATTTTCTACTGCCCTGTAGCTCGACGCTATTGCTTAACCCCACATTCTTTTACTTTCTGAAAAAAAAAAATTTAAGTTCTGTATGATTTATAACACTTTTGAAATATAAACCCAAGTGCAATGTCCTCAAAAGCCACCTTCTCTTGTAATTCCTGTCATGCCCATGTCATTTAACAATTCTGTGTCCTGACATGTCACATACTAACAAGTATTCACGCACACAAACATTCTAAAATGCACATATCTGGTAGTGTTGAATTTCCCAATATCACAAATCTTACCCAGAAGGCTAATAGATGGATGATGTACTTTGATTTAAAAGTAAAATAAAGAAGATAAATATATGTTTTTGTCTGTCAGCAGCCATCAGCCTGCATATAAGAAGTGTGTGTGCTGGCAATTTCTAAAACGTCAAAATGCTCATAAGTATTCAGCGAAACAACCTTGGCATTTCACCGGTTGTAGAACTTTTAACCGTTAATGAAACATCCTTCTGCATTCCCGATACAATCATTTCTCACCAAAGAAAATGTCAACATGCAGTGCTATCACAAGCAGCCACAACTCATTTGGATTCATGTCGGTTTGCTAACATTTTGATTGTAAGCCTTAAGTAAGCATGCATTTCAATGATTGCCTGATTTGTTTTAAGTATTGATTGGTTAAATATCAAAGCAAACATGATCTGAGTTCTGATCCCCTGAGGGTTGCATGGCACTGCAAACATAAATTAGAAATAAAGTAAGAACTCTTATGTTCTTATCGCTTTAACAACTAATATACTGTTGATTTAAAAATACTGTATGTAGCTGATGTATAATGGCAGTGATTATATTTAAATTCTTGAAGTCTTGCATCATGCACTGCTATTTTTGTTTAAAATGCTCTATCAGATCCAAAAAACAAACAACACACCTTGCTAATAAAACTTATTAAATAAGAAAAATAAATTGAATCATGAGATTAATCTTATCTCTTTAATGTAATCTCATCTGGCGAAAGCTTATCTTAAAGATGTGCTAAAAATGAATGGTGCTCATAAAGACAGGTTGAGGATTCTCACTTAACCCTTATGTACTGTTGGGGAGGTTTTTATCCACTCTGGTGTGATTTTGAGTCTTAATATAGCCAGAACCTTTTTTATGGTTCAGCTAGAAGAATGATTTTTTGTGTGACAAATCTTATTTTAACACATTTTGAGAAAATGCTTTGAAATTTTTGAAGAACTCAACGATACACTCTAGGCAAATATACTACCCTTTTGTTATGTTCAGGATGAAAACATCCAGTAAATTAAACTGCTGAAAAAATGCACCAGATAAATATTTTCTTTCTTTCTTTCTTTCTTTTTTTTTTTTTTTGCATAAATCTGTTAATCAACCTCAGTCCTGATCAAAACTACTAAATTGCTTAGAAGATTGGAGGATTTTTACTCTTTAATTGGGAAATTCTTAAATGAAGTAACTGATTTGGTGAAAAAAAAAACAAGAAGTGAAAAACACAATGACGTGTTTTCAATATAAAGAGTAATTGAGAACTAGATTTTATTTGACCTTTTATCACAGTGTTGGACATGTGAAACAACATTGCCTTTGATGCATTGATTTTGATTGATTTTCAGTTTTTCTCCCTAATTTACTGTTAGGGGCTGTTTTGACTTCCATTATAACTACATTTTTTATTGCAAAACCATAACGATTAACATAATGATTGTTGGAGGTTTTCCCTTTTGGAAAGAGGTAAAATTGGTAATTTTTACTTTTGATCATCTGTTTGCATCGTTAACCTTTTAGCTAAGACTTTTATATGGAGTATAGCAGCAAATTAAAGTGTGTGTATGTGTATCAGTGAGTGCGTGAGAGTGTCCTTTACGCACTTACCTTGATGTGTTTGAGAAAATCAAACTATGCATCTCAGCTCTCAGAACTACACGGAGTCAATAAAAACAAAGACTATATTTGTGCAGCATCAGTTGTGGTTATAATGGGAGTCAATGGGGCAAAAACAGCCACCAACAGTAAATTAGAGAAAAAAAATTAAAATGTAACAATGCATCAAAGCCAATGTTGTTACTAATCATTCACATGTCCAAGACTTTAATAAAAGGTGAAAATAAATCCAATCCTTAACTACTATATTTATTGAAAATATGTAATTTTGTGTGCGTTTTTCATCAAATCAGTGACATCATTTGTGAAATTGGCAATTGAAGAGTTCAAATCCTGTCATTTAAAACATTTACTAGTTTTATACAGCACTGAAATTTAAAATATATATACAGTTGAAGTCAGAATTATTAGCCCCCCTGAATTATTAGACCGCTTGTTTCTTTTTCCCCCAATTTTTGTTTAACGGAGAGCAGATTTTTTCAACACATTTCTAAACATAATAGTTTTAATAACTCATTTCTAATAATGGATTTATTTTATCTTTACCATGATGACTGTAAATAATATTTGACTAGATATTTTTCAAGACACTTCTATACAACTTAAAGTGACATTTAAAGGCTTAACTAGGTTAATTAACTTGGCAGTTTATGGTAATTAGGCAAGTTATTGTATAATGATGGTTTGTTCTGTAGACTATTGAAAAAAAAATAGCTTAAAGAGGCTAATAATTTTGTCCCTAAAATTGTCTTTAAAAAGTTAAAAACTGCTTTTATTTTTCCCAACATAAAACAAATAAGACTTTCTACAGAAGAAAAAACATTATCAGACATACTGTGAAAATTTCCTTGCTTTGTTAAACATCGTTTGGAAAATATTTAAAAAAGAAGAAAAAAATTCAAAGGGGGCTAATAATTCTGACTTTAACTGTATATATATATATATATATATATATATATATATATATATATATATATATATATATATATATATATATATATGGACCATTTTAGGGACAAAATTATTAGCCCCTTTAAGCTATATTTTTTCTCGATAATGTACAGAACAAACCACTGTTATACAATAATTAGCCTAATTAATAGCCTAATAATTAGCCCCTAACCTGCCTGGTTAACTTAATTAACCTAGTTAAGCCTTTAAATGTCACTTTAAGCTGTATAGAAGTGTCTTGAAAAATATCTAGTCAAATATTATTTACAGTCATTATGGTAAAGATAAAATAAATCAATTATTAGAAATGAGTTATTAAAATTATTATGTTTAGAAATGTGTTGAAAAAAATCTTCTCTTCGTTAAACAGAAATTGGGGAAAAAATAAACAAGCGGTCTAAAAATTAGGGGGGCTAATAATTCTGACTTCAACTGTATATATATATATATATATATATATATATATATATATATATATATGATGCATTTTTACAGCATTTTTATCCCAAACCTAACAAAAGGGTAGTAAATTTGAACAGTACACAAGGGTTAAATTGAAGTAGGAACAGTATTAATTCATCATATCTTAACAAGCAGATCATTTTTATTCAAGTTTGCACATAGCTCTCATAGTACTTCTAAACAAACCAAGACCTACAGATTATGCATAACCTTATGCCAGCTGATGATTTGAGAACTAGTAGTAATTGTCTCGAAATATATTGTTGAAAGCAATTCGTTTGTTACAAAAGCAGCGCTTTGATGACAGACGTCAGTGCTTTAAAGGGGATGAATTAGACACAACTTCCTTTCAAGAGGGTAACAGCTTGCCTAAGCTGACAGGCACAAAGAAATAAGTTTTTGTCTTTTAATTTATCCTTTTGAAAGCATCTGCAGTACAAATATAAAAATTTAGAGACAAGTAACAGTCATTCCAATTAAAAAGCTAATTTGCTTTGTTAGATTTTCCTTTTTTTCCCTGTTGTTTTGTTCTAATGTAAACATATTTTATTGTAGGTGAATTTGTTAATGTTTTAACACAATTGTTAGGTTCTTTTATACATTAAGGACACATTTAAAAGTCAGTCTCTTATACACGTCTTGTTTTTCCTGGGCAGTGCTGTATTTCATGGCTATTTATAATCTTATGACTTATGAATTAAGTTATGTTTACCTGTATCTTACTTTAAGCGCTATTAGTAGCTTTATATAATGGGAAAAAAGGTTGTAACCAATCATGTCATAGTATCATTTGAAGAACAAAATGTTATAACCCAATCAAATTTCCATATTGTTAGTGAAGGTGAGATCTGTGCCATCTGGCATTGCTATCAGAGTACATGAAGTCAGACACAAAAGCAATGTACTATTGTTATACCTCCATGAAAATATGAATAAACATTTAATAGTATGTTGAAAATACCTTTTGTTCACCATATTTCTGTTCCTCCTCTTGTATGTTATGATTTTGCCAAGTACAATGCAAACCTGGATCTATGTTGAACCTAAAACATAATTTTTGTAAAAAAATGTAACCCATACCTATTCCCTACACATAAACCCAACTATAACTGTAAAGTATTTTCAAAATCAGAGGCGAATAATAGCTATGGTTGGATAAAATATGGTAGGATAAAATTCATGTAGATGTGCATAAACCTAGCCTAAGCCTAAACTTAACAAATATGGTAAACGTATCCCGTAATTCTGATTGGCTGATTGGAATGTTGTACGATGATCAGCATAGATGTTAATCCAGGAACATGTCTTACTTGGTGAAATCAGGTTTGCGTCCCCCTCTTACAGTGATCTCAGTTGGCTAGATGTCTTGATGTTACTTGTTAAAAGCTATTCTTATTTGCATTTGAACAATTTAATCATTGTAATGTAGTTCAGATGAAATGCACTTCATATCATTAATGAAACTATTGTAATATAAATATATATATATATATTTTTTTTTTATATGTTTTTACAGGTTCTTATTAAAGTGATCGACACCAACAACCATCGTCCCCAGTTTTCTAAACCAAAGTATGAAGTGGATGTCTCTGAGGACACCCCACCTGAGACTGAAGTGTTACGGATTACTGCTACAGACCAGGATGAGAAAAACAAGCTAACATACACCCTCCTCAGCAGCACTGACCCATTCAGTTTACGGAAGTTCAGGCTTGATCCTGGAACTGGGGTGTTGTACACAGCAGAGAGATTAGACCATGAGACCATGCACCAGCATACACTAACTGTCATGGTAAGATCATGTGGTCTGCGACCTTCTTTACAGCTTCATCTGTACAATTGATTTTTCTGTCTAAGCTAGAAATGTTCAGCCAGTCAGCCATCCATCACTGTAAACTATCCTGGCAGTTTGTTTTCCCTTTAATTCAATCGACATGGAGGCAGAACTCCTAAGGGCTTGCATCTAAAGTGTTTGATGTGTTTCACACACGCTGATAATTAAAGTCTTGAAATAACTGGAGAATTGCTTATATTCCCCCCTATTCTGCCTTCCTCGCTGCAGGTACGAGATCAAGATATCCCTGTGAAGAGGAACCTGGTGCGTGTGATTGTAAATGTGCAAGACACCAACGACAACGCACCTTGGTTCTCTGGTGCGCCGTATGTGGGCCGAGTGTTTGAGTCTGCTGCCACCGGCTCTGCAGTGCTTCAGGTCTCTGCTCTTGACAAGGACAAAGGCCAGAATGCTGAGATCATCTACAGCATTGAGTCAGGTAGTCCATCTGATTGATTTGATTGCTTTTGACTTTCATCCAGTTTATCCAGGAGACTACATGTTGCATATATTTATGAGATATATAAAAATGTCTGAACATGAAACCTTCAGAAACAGACCATAAGTTTGAAAGCCTGTCATGTCATCTTTGTTCGAACTTGGGATATCGGTGAGCCATGCAGCCTCTTAGAGTTAAAAATGTGGGAAATATTGAACATGGCAGCCAAGGGTCCTGCAGTTCACCAAACTGTGAGAGTTTTGAAAGACAGGCATAGCACAGAAATGACGCTGAGTAGCCTTTTGAGAATGCACATATTTGAAATGTCTGAGATTACAGAAGCTATTTGAAATGTGTTGTGAGTGTGAGAGAGATGGCAAACATTGTTCAGATCACATACTTAATGGCTGATGTTCGGGCTGCTGAATAGTCTATGGCAACATAGTCATGTTCTTTTTTTCCAGCTAACTGCAAACTCAAATATTCATTATAAATGAAGCAAACAGATTTCCACAAAAAAAAAGGATTTTGTCTAGTTTAATCAATTTATACAGGATTTTTGTTTACTTTAGTCTTTGAAAAAGCCAAGTTTGACACCAAAGATATAAAATAATGAGTTCTAAAGAGTTCTGAAGAGGAAAATCGAAACCGTTTTGCCTGTGTGATGCATCTTTGTCATCTTTCCTCCTTAGGAAACGTAGCCAATTCATTTGCCATTGATCCTGTCCTGGGAACCATCACTGTGGCAAAGGAGCTGGACCGTAACAACAAGAACAGATTTGAACTAACTGTGAAAGCCTCTGACAAAGGAACACCGCCACTTAGTGGTACAGCTGCTGTTGACATAACTGTCACTATTTCCGACAATGCCATCCCTAAATTTGCAGAGAAGGAGTTTTCTGCTGAAGTCAGCGAAACTGTTCTGCCTGGAGCCTTCGTAAGTCTGGTCACTGCCATCAGCCAATCATCAGTTTTCTATCAGATCAAAGATGGAAATGTGAATGGAGCATTTGACATCAACCCTAACTCTGGAGTTGTTGTTACCCATTCAGTTCTGGATTATGAGACCATTCCATCATACAAACTAACCATTCAGGGAACCAACATGGCCGGGCTGGCTAGTAACACTACTCTACTGATTCACTTAAAGGATGAAAATGATAATGCGCCTGTTTTCATTCAAGATCAATTTGCTGGAATGGTCAGTGAGTCTTCTCCAGTCAACAGTGTAGTCCTCACCAAAGACAACACACCTCTTGTCATCCGTGCTTTAGACACTGATCGTGATGCTAACTCGAGGCTTGTCTATCAGATTGTTGAGCCATTTGCCCATAATTACTTTGCCATTGACTCTAGCACTGGTGCAATCAGAACCATCAGTGAATTGGATTATGAACAGAGATCAGTGTTTCGCTTTTCAGTTCAAGTCCATGACATGGGAATTCCCCGTCATTTTGCAGAGAAGGCTGCTAATGTGACTATTGAGATTCTGGATGTTAATGATTGCCCACCTCAGTTCAGCCAAGATCTATATGAAACAACAGTCTTAGTGCCAACTTACAAAGGAGTTGAAGTGATCACAGTCAATGCCTCAGATGCAGACTCAGGTCCAAATTCAAGGCTTTTTTACTCTATTGTTGAAGGCAATATTGGAGAGAAGTTTAAAATGGACCCGGTCACAGGGGTTATCACTATTCAAAATGTCACTCAGCTCAGAAGCAGGTATGAGCTCAGAGTGAGGGTGTCTGATGGCAGGTTTTCTAAAACATCCTTAGTGAAAATAAATGTCAGAGAGAATAAGGAGAGTACTCTTCGGTTCACCCAAGAATCATACAAGGCATTCGTGCCAGAAAATTTCTCAGAGAAGAAGACTTTAGCTGTAATTGCGGCAGTGGGAAACCAAGTCAATGAACCTTTGTTTTATACCATTCTGAATCCTGATAAGAGATTTATAATAAGCCGAACTTCAGGAGTACTCTCCTCTACAGGCACACCTTTTGATAGAGAAGAGCAAGGTGTATTTGATATCGTGGTGGAGGTGACCAGAGATGACAAGTCACCTGATGTAGCCCATGTCCTCGTCACTGTGATAATTGAGGATGTCAATGACAACCCACCTGTGTTTGTCAATTTACCTTATCAGGCACTAGTGCAAGTTGATGCAGATGTGGACCACATCATCACCAAGGTGACAGCTGTTGATGCTGATATTAATGAAAATGCTGAGATCAACTACCACCTTCAGGAGTTGAATGAGTTTGTTCAGATCAGCACAGATGGTGAAATCTCACTTACAAAGAAGCTTGACAAAGACTCAGTTAACACTGAATTTATCATCACAGTTGTAGCCAGAGATGGAGGTGAACCGGCACTTTCCTCATCTGTTGAAGTCCCAATAATGGTTGTAAACAAAGCCATGCCTGTGTTTGAGAAAGCATTCTACAGTCTGGAAATTCCAGAGAACATACAGCTACTAACACCTATTGTACACATCCAGGCTAATGACTCCGAAGGGCCTAGAATTGTTTACACGATCACAGAAGGGGACCCTCTCAATCAGTTCACTATCAACTTCAATACTGGTGTGATCCAGGTTGTAAAAACTTTGGATTTTGAGACCCACCCAGCCTATAAACTTAGTGTGAGGGCCACTGACTCGCTAACTGGTGCCAAAGCTGAAGTGTTTGTTGACATAATCTTGGAAGATGTTAATGACAACCCACCTGTGTTCCATACCAAACTGTACAATGCAAGTCTTTCGGAAGCATCAGTGATAGGGACATCCGTATTAGAAGTCTCAGCGACAGATGCTGACACTGGTAACAACAAAGTGCTCTTTTACCAGATTGTTGAAGATAAAGATAAGAGCTTTGATTACTTTAGCATCGACCGTGACACAGGCACAATCTGGACAACTCGGATGCTTGACCATGAAGAAAAACCTTCACATAGGCTGTTAATTAGAGCAGTGGATGGTGGTGTGCCTGCTCTTTCAAGTGAAGTTATGGTGTTAATTGATGTAATGGACCTTAACGACAACACTCCAGTGTTCTCCCAGAATGTCTATGAAGCTACAGTGAGTGAACTAGCACCCCGTGGCCACTTTGTCACCCAAGTACAGGCTTCCGATGCTGACATCTCTGATAGTGGAAAACTTGAATTTTCAATTTTGTCTGGAAATGAAGGACAAAACTTTGCAATGGATCCAAACACTGGGGCTTTAGTCATATCAAATCATCGTAAACCTCATATGGAATCTCTCTACAATATCAATGTGTCTGTATCAGATGGTGTATTTAGAAGTTCAGCAATCGTGAAAGTCAATGTTATAAGTGCCAACTTCCACAATCCTACCTTCAACCAGGTGGATTATGTGGTCGAGCTTCTTGAAAACTCACCTGTTGGAACACTGGTGGCTGAAGCCCAAGCGACAGATGATGACTCAGGAACATATGGAAGACTTACCTACCATATAGTCAATGACATTGCTAAAGACAAGTTTTCAATCTCTGAGAATGGAGAGATTTTTACTTTGGAAAGTCTTGACCGTGAGAACGCATTGGAGAAAGTGATTCCGATCTCTTTGATTGCTAAAGACGGTGGTGGCAAAGTTGGCTTCTGCACTGTGAATGTGATCTTAACAGATATTAATGATAATGCCCCACAGTTCAGAGCTGCTGATTACAGAGTTAATGTTGCGTCTGATGTGTCAAGAGGAACAACCATACTTAAGATTGCAGCATCAGACATGGATGAAGGAAGTAATGCAGATATCACCTATTCTATTGAAACTGATGCAGACAATGTTGAGGAGAACTTTGAAATCCACCAGTTCAGTGGTGTCATTGTAACAAAGGAAAGCCTCATTGGATTGGAGAACCAACTGTACACATTTCTTGTACGAGCAAAAGATGGTGGAAATCCCACAAAGTCTTCTGTTGTTCCTGTCTACGTCAAAATTCTTGCTCCTGAGGTCCCAGTGCCAAAGTTCATAGAGTCCCACTACAGATTTGCCATAGAAGAAGACCTTTCTCTTGGTTCAGAAATAGATGTTATTCAGGCCGAAAGTGATCAGCCAGTCTTTTATAGCCTGGTGAAAGGGAATACTCCTGAGAGCAACCAGGATGAGGTATTTGTCGTTGACCCCAGTTCAGGATCTTTAAAGCTGGACAAGAAGCTTGACCATGAGAGCACCAAATGGTATCAGCTAACTCTACAAGCCCAAAGTGAATATGAGGGAAGCAAAGTTGTCTCCGCTGTGGACATTAGCATTCAGGTCAAGGATGTCAATGATAATCGACCTCTCTTTGAGTCAAACCCTTATGAAGCTTTTGTTGTGGAAAATCTCCCAGGAGGCACCTCTGTTATACAGGTAAAGGCCACAGATCTGGACTCGGGCACTAATGGTCATGTGGTTTACAATTTAGATCCCAACCAAGAGACAAGGGACATTGTAGAGTTGTTTGCCATAAACAGTGAATCCGGTTGGATTACCACATTAAAGGAACTTGACCGTGAGACGAGAAATAAATACACAGTTTCAGTTTTGGCTACCGACCGTGGAGACAAAGTTCAGCTGATGGCTAGTACCAGGGTGGATGTCACAGTGGTAGATGTGAATGACAACCCACCGAAGTTCACAGCAGAGATCTACAAGGGCACAGTAAGCGAAGATGACCCACCTGGTGGAGTCATTGCTATTCTTAGCACTACAGACCTGGACACAGAGGAGAATAACAAGCAAATCAGCTACTTCATTACAGGTAATACACTTCTTGTTTAATTTAAGCCCTTATCATTTAATGGGAATTATAAGTAATGGTTTAATTTCAGTTTTATGATGGAATAATTTGTTCAAGTTTTAGAAATGAGCAATTTGTGGGGATGTAATTATGTTGGCCTAAGTAAGCCAACATATTGTTATGCCACTTAAACGTATTATTGTTCTTTTTTTCTGAGCAAAAAATTTACCAACCCCTTCTTGTCCTAGGGCTTTAATCCTAAGACCACCAAACTTCGACCAGACCAGACTAGTCTGACTCAAGTTGCTATATGTTTTAAAACTGATCTGGCTTTGAGTTTTCCAGAAACTGACCCAGAAACTCTGAAAAATCCTATTGACCTAATATTGGACCAAACTTTTTAGACCAAAGAAATTTTAGAAAAATGTGATCTTCCACAATTAATCTACATATTAAACTGGGGTGTAAGTTGTACCTCTGGGGTGCTAGAGTGCCCCAATGTTTTCCATTGACTTACAATGGTGAAAAAACTTTCATTTAAAATATAGGGACTTCAAATCCCATTGACTTAACATTGGACCAAACTCACAGGCTCTTTACATTAAACCTTCAACGAACTTTAGATTCTTTTTCTAAACTATTCTTTAATGTGTGTTAAAAATTAATTTTTGCTTAAAGAATGTATAGACATTCTAAATAGGAAATGTTATTATTTTCCCAATGTCGTTTCTAAAAACCAAGCGGGAATATTTCAGCTCTGGTGATAATAAATTAGCATGAACGTTGATGCCAAGCAGGAGATGGGATGAGCATTTCTTGGCACAGAAAACAGTCTAATTACATCCAGTCATCTTCACATGATCGTAGAGTGATGACAGAAATTGGCATTGCAAGTCACACTGCCACTTATTTACATATGTGTTAATAATGTGAAATCCAACCAAACAAGAATCAAAGCTTCTGGAGAAGTCATTGCACAGATGTGAAACCTGTGAATTACAGATTGATCCTTTACTATAGCTTCTAAGCACACAACAGGAAACCACATAAATATAGAGGCATTTTAACAGCCGTTTATGTTCATTAGTTTGACTGGCATTTCTCATGTTTGCTCTCTAAAGGTGGAGACCCCTTGGGACAGTTTGCCATTGAGCATACTCAAGGCGAGTGGAAGGTTTCAGTGCGGAAACCACTCGATAGGGAGGAGAAGGACAATTACTTGCTGAACATTACAGCCACTGATGGGACCTTCACAGCCAAGGCCGTAGTTGAAGTCAAGGTCTTGGATGCCAATGACAACAGCCCAATTTGTGAGAAGGTATGAATGTTAGTTTTGTGGGGATGTGTGTGTGGGAAGTGCATTGCAGCAAAATGTCATGTAGTCTGATTCTGTCTGTTAAGGGGAGGGCTCTGCCTACCCGCTGTGCATGCTAAATGGGACGAGACTTAGAGAGAAAGAGAGAATGTCAGGAGGGATTTGAAAAGGTCCTTATGTGAAATGCAGCATTTAAGAAACAAAGAGGGTGATTTTGTTCTGTGAGAGGGTTTTGTGAGGACTAATGTGCTTCTGTTACTCATTGTGTTTCATTTTGAATAATGTTAATTTAATAGAACTCCCGCGGTGAAAATCTTTTAGCCAGTTTGGCTTCAGAATTGCCACCAAACTCTTCCTTAATGCTTTCGTTTCTCTCTTTTGGCCCTGTCACCCTATTTGTGAAGTGGTTTCACATGTTTCTCTGTCTGTTCTTTCCAGTCATTCTATATGGAAAGCGTCCCTGAGGATTCCCCTGCCGGCAGGCTCATACTGCAAGTCTCCGCCACAGATGCTGACATCCGTTCCAACGCTCAGATCTCCTACGAGCTGCTGGGGCCTGGATCAGAGCACTTTAGCATCGACTCGGAGACAGGTATATATTAAAGTTCACATGTGATCCATATTACAATATTTTTTAAATTGCATATGGTATTTTATTGTGTTCCCATGCAAGCTTGTGTTCCCTATTGAATATCTGTATTATGAGCTGTGTCAATCCTACAGTATTTTGTGAATTATATAATGGCTTAATTATTACATAATTAAAAATTTTCATATATCTATAAACAAAATTGATCCAATTTACAAATAAGTGTTTTTAATGTGAATATTATGCAAGGTCCGCCAAGAAAGGAGCTTTCCTTTCACAGTGTTAGATCACAGTCTCCACACCAGATAAATATGATCCAGCCCCGGACGCCAGATCTTGTCACAAAATGTTAGTTTCTCCAGGTATTTGGACAACAAGTTTCCAATACCCAAACCTGTTAACCAGTATTCAGCTGAATTAGCAGTCTACTATCAATATAGGAGTCGACTGTGGAAGGAAGCCAGAGAAGAGCAGAAGCAGGAGACGAAGTGATGATAATAAAAGAGCAGGGTTTATTGAATGATCATTGTTGGGTGTGTTTCGGTGTGCTCTCATACTTCGTCTGAACAGCACAAACAAAACAGATGTTATTATACATCTCTCATTTGCCTATTTAGCGCAGTTCGTTTGGCATATGTTAATCCAGCAATCGTGCTCGGATCTGCGCCAAATCAATCGGTCCGAGATCACCTGAATAAGGTGGTCTCGGCTCAATTGAAACAAACTCAGGAGCGATTGATTGTAGTGAAAAAGCGATACGATCCAAGCCCGGCTATATCACAGTGTATTATGGATATATCATAAGCATATATACGGCTATATAAAGAGAAAGTTATGAGTAGGGAAGGTAAATGTGCGTTTCATGTAAAAGCCTTTAATGCATAAGCCAACTGCTATGTATGAGAAAGTCTTACCTCTGAGTTATACTTGGTGACGATGTCTGTGGGTGTCACCATTCAAAATGAAACCGCAGCTTTTCACTTGTGATATATTTATTGCTCATCATCATAAGTTAAAATAAGGACGCATGACAGCTGAGAGGGAATCTGACCAAACTCTGACCAATGTGAGGAGAATTTACTCGCACGTGACTTGTTTTAGCTCTTTTGGTCTGTTTAGAAACTTTGCCGTGTGAAAGCAAACCGCACCAAGAACAAAGAGCAACATTATAACAATTTTAACCCGTTTCGGAACAAATGAATCGATTCCCAGGTGTGAAAGCACCCTCAAATAACAAAATTGCAAAAGATATGAGAACGTTTTATATTACTTACACATGCTTATAACCCGAATGTATGTGAAAGACACTTTTCAGATTGCTTATAGGGGCGTAAGGTGGAGCCAATCCGCAAATGACAGCACATTATGTTAGCTGACCAATCAGAGCCTCTTAAGAGTGGGCCTTTCAGAGGAACTAGGAAATATGACAGTCGGTTTCATGTTAGCGGAGTAGTTGTATATAATCAATGTAAGATATATGAAAAAATAATTTGATTTTCTACAAGTGAGGCATGAGCACACATTGCTTTGAATCTTATACATACAACCAAGCCTTTAAAAAACATTGTGGACCAGCGTTTAAAAATCTTATCAACCCTAAAATGTTTGATTTGTAGTTTTAAACTGTTGTATGAAAAAAACTGATTAAATACGTAACATACACACAGAACATTTTCAACATCATTTGCTTTTGCCTGCAGTCAAACACCCATCCCATTTAAAACCATAATTTCTAATTTAATTACTTAAATAATTCCAGAAAGGATGTACACCCTTGGGCTTTTATTACGATTTTATAGTGAGCACCGCTGAATTCTTTCACTCATATTTTTTCTATTCATTTTTTTACTCGTCTGTTTTATTCAGACAAATGTAGTCGTACAAAAGATTTTAATAAATCATTTCAGCAAGTGTTGGCCCATTTCAGCTATTAACTCTAGTCAGCTGTCTTTCATCTGTGAATGAAACATTGGTTCCAGGCGGAAATAGAGCAGAAATCAACAGTGGGTTGGTGACAACGTCACACTGCTACAACACAAAAGCTATTGTAAAGGCGCTACTCACTGGCTCTTTGATAGCACCAAGTGTGAAGGCAGGGAATGCTGGCTCGTAAACTGAAGGAGCGCTACTGTTCTTCTGTGTGGGTTTAGTGTGCACGGAGGATTTTCTTCACTTTTTTCCTCTGTTCGGTCGTGGAAAAGAAGAGAAGCATTATTGCAAGTTAGCGGTGCCAAGAGTGCTCTCGTGCGCGCCAACCAGACCCCTGAAAGCTGGCGGCTGCTTTTCTGTGTGACTTTCCCTTCCTCCTTTTCTCTGCTCACTCTCTGAGCAGCCCACATGCCAACTGCACTTTATCCTCCCTTGCTATTTCTCTCATTTCTCACCATCCCTCCCTTCTTTAATCTTTTCGATTTCTTAAAGCCGCTCAGCGCAAGGATGAGTTGAGCTCTTTTCGAGGGGGGAATTTCGGACACCCTGCATTCATTCCTCCTTGAGATGCGGACCCAGATAAAAGGTCGACACCAAACAGATGGCACACAAAAAGGGCAGTTTTAAATCAGCGACCTCTCCAGTGGAACATAGCCTGCTAAAATTGTTAGGCTCAGATTATGTATTCATGAAAGAGACGATTGTTTCTGTCGTGTGCTGCTTTGCTTTTTAGAGGGTCCTCTTGGCTTGACCAGTGAGATGGTTTGAAGTGTTATTGGATTGTGTGTTGTTCATTAGTTCAGTGCCAGTCGAAGTTCACAGTGATTGATGAAGAGTGAAATTTAAGGTTGTTTTTTAAGCAAGAGACAGCTTTCATAAATCTACAGAAAGCAGATTGCAGACATGAAGATTGAGAGAGCAGTGAACACTTTTTTTTCGTGGTAGCAGCAACAGGTGGCCTAGAAAAAGGTTTGACCTAATTTATAGAACATTGCAAGAGTTGGTTCTCCCAAAAATGACAAATTAATCTTATAATAAATAATAAAAATAATATAATCCTAGCAGGCACAGGACGTCAATATGATGTCAGATTGACGTTGTACTCCAACATAGGGGATGTTGCATTTTGTTTAAAAATAAAAATCTGGTTGAACTCAATGTCAGGTCGACGTCAATGTCCAACCTAAAATCAACCAAATATCTACGTCTAATAATGTTGCAGCAGGGCGACAAAAGACAAAAGTATGGATCCAGAGGTCCTCTGTGGGACTCGAAACCCACATCACAAACTTTACTTCTCTCCCATGACCCTCAGCCCCTCCCACATTTATCAATGCTTTCTAGACAACCAATCACAGCTCTTGCTCTTATTGGTAGTTAATTGCTTAACTTTTGTTAGATTGGCAAGTCAGGATCTGTGTCAGGGAACAGCAAATGCTATGTGACTCTGCAAACATCTATGACAGACCTATTGTGTGGACTCAACACAGAACTATACACCTTTAGCATTATTGTTGCAATTGGTTTTGGCAGAAATGCATAAAAAGTACATGGAACAATTTTTTTATCCCTTGTGACATTCTTGACAACTGTTTGGACACAGTGTAAAGTGTGGTGTTGTTTTATCAGGTGAATTGAAAACACTGCTTCCTCTGGATCGTGAGGAAGAGGAGGTGCACAAGATGAAGGTGCGTGCTCTGGACGGAGGCGGACGCTTTTGTGAAGCAGAAGTTGAAATCACAGTCGAAGATGTAAATGACAACCCTCCGCAGTTTACCGCTGACCCCTACACCTTCACTGTATTCGAGAACACTGAGATAAACACACCAGTGGCTCGCCTGTACGCCTCTGACCTGGACACAGGTAAGAGCTCCAGTTTACAGAACAATAACTTATATTTACGTTCAATGTATCAGCTGGCAGACAACTTTCCCAAAGCAACATGCATTTCATTTCTGGTATATATTTACATTTGATAATTTTTGATGTCCATGGATAATCCACGACCAAGGCCAGACAGAAGAAAAAGAAATATAATATAGTATGAACTATAAATAATGAAAAAATAAAGATACAATAATTTTAAAATAAACTATTACATTTTTTTTAAGTTTAAAATGCTAATTCAATCAGTAAGAACTACATGTTTGGTAAACAAAACAACAGAAGTTCTCTTATATAATCTAAAAACATCCAAAAAACTATTGCTATCAAAATATAAATTCACACTTTTATTGTACACAAATCATGAGAACATATAAACAGTCTTATTTAACAATCCATTTATGTATATTAGGATTTGTTTAACCACTTTATTCTAATTCCTCAATATTACTAAGGCAAATAGTTTGAATTGTCAAAAACCAAAACATTTAAACATAATATCTGATCTCTTTATAATACAATAAACATGAGTGTTAAAAAGACTCTTACACTTACACGCAAAGTGTAAGAGTCCTTTTAACACTCAAGTTTATTTTATTATAAAGATATGAGATATTTTGTTTATATTTTGTGTGGTTTCCTTTATTTGCGCTCGCGCTCCCCTGCCCGCCAATCTTTGTGACCATCACCCGTTTTCTCAAGAGGATGATAATCAGACAAGCCATTGCTGCAGCTTCGATACAAGTTTATGGAGAAAGTTACAAAAGCACTGCAGTGTTTGGGTATGCTGTGCTTGTCTGAGGTAATTTTTGTTATCGGTTCAGTAATAATCATAACCGGTTATTACTGACGTCATTTACCTCATATGCGCTCTGTCGCGAGGGAGGCGATCGCGAGTATTTACAGCGCTTTAACTACTTAAAACTCCTAAAGTGTGCACAATTTCACTGTGTGTGTTTGCTGGATCAGTCTTTCACTGACAAATACAACAATAGCCCCTATTTCACTGAGATCGAGAGAATGAAAGTAGCCTACTCCATTTCTCTCTCTCTCTCTCTCTCGCTCTCGCTCTGTCTCTCTCTCTCTCTTTTTCACACACACACAGTGGCCCATTTGACCTGCTGGCATGGCTTTTCTTCTCTTCTCGGCTGTTTTACAGCGTTACTTTTGCATACAGAAACGAGCACGTGTCTGCAGAGTTTTCTCCACCGTGTCTATCATACATCAGCTGTGAGATCGCCGCTGCCGCCTGCCGCTTATCAGTATCACTCATCTGTAAAGAGCGCAGTGCGCAAGAGCCAATCGCAACCATTTTTTTTTTTTTTTTTGAGGGTGTGACCAATCAAAGGGGTGTAAGAGAACTAGACAAGGATCAGAAATTGAGCTGGATATTTATATTTGTTTATATTATTTGCTAAATGCCCGTTTTGTTTAAAGTTACAGTTTATATATCTGACTGTTTGTATTAAATGACAAAATTGCAAATTTTGTATATAAATATAAATATATTCATACATTTTAATACAAGAACTGCTGCTGTGAAGAAAATATAAAACTGTGTATGGAAAGCACCGTCAATGCACCGTGATGCACCGAAATATCGAATTGAACCGAATCGATGGCATGATAATCGTAACCGAACCAAACCGTGAGACTAGTGTAGGTTCACAGCTCTAATCAAAATTGACAATTAGTATTAGGTCAAGAAATACCGATACTGATTTTATCGCCCAGCCCTGATAAGTAAATTCGTAAGCCCTAACTCATTCATGTGGAGCTAGTTTCCTGCAAAGTTTAGTTTCAACCCCAATCAAACACACCTGAGCTAGCTAATCAAGCTCTTACTAAGCTTTCTAGAAACTGGATTTTTGCAGGCACAGATTCCATGTGGGCCTACCCATGACCTTACTTTTGCAAGTGTAACTCTCTAGTTCTACTCGCCCTTGTCCAAACCGTATTCAAACCAAATTTTTTAGCATGGAAAACAATGACTGTTGTGTTTAAATGCAAGTGTGTTTTCCAAGATATTCTCCAATTTTGCAACAGTGTGACCCGCCGGTGTCCATCTGTTGTGTTATTACTTTTGAGAGGAAACCAACACGCACATATGATGTTCTCAGTCAAGCGGAGCAGCACCTTTAATCTAAGCGAACACAAACTGATATGTCTTTCTCTCTCTGTCATTCACTGAAATCACTCCAGTTTCCATTTGCATGCTTTCCTGTCATATCCTTTTGTTCTGTTCTCTCTATCCTGAAACAGATGCATTGTGTGCTCTGTGTACTCCCCAGTCTATATTCCACTTAAGCCAAGCCTAGATGCAACCAATCTTTTATTCTTACCTTACATTTTAGCCTCAATGCCAGTACTTTCAAAGCATTAGTCACATCTTTTAACTGCTCATACAAAGCACTTAGCACTATAGACTTCAAAATGAACTATATTCATTGATCAATAAACTGGCCTTGTATTGAACTGTCATGAACAACTGCTTTCTAGTAATTTGGCTTGAGTAAAACTTTGTAAAGATTGCGTTAACTGGCTGTTATGAGAAAGTGTGTCTTGGCAGATAGGATTGTACTCGCAAGCCACAAATGAGGCTTAGTCAAAAAAATGCATTAGAGGGATTAAGTGTGCTCTATCTTCATCTTATTTGTTAGTGTCCGTGCCTTCCCCAATACAAGAAGTATCACTCCCTCACGCTTGTTAATATGCAGTAAAGAAAACAGAGGGTTTCTCTATTGAGTCCTTTATAGGATTAATTTATTACTCGTTATATTTTACTAAATGAGACACATTTGTAGTGTTTTTTTTTTGTAAATCATTACGACTGCTTTAGGCTTTGTCGCTGATATGGAAGCTTTTTAATATGTAAAATGTATTGATTTGTTTGCAGTCTTTATGGATTGGCTTTCTTAGTAAGAAATATGATGCAATATGATGCAACCACAGGTCAAGAAAACACTCACAAATCGGTTTCAATTGTACATTAAATACCGGAATAACTGACAAATGAGCTGCTGATGCTTTGTTATTTACACCACCATTCAAACTTTGGCTTTTATTTAAGACAGTTAAGGGGGCATTAAAAATTTTAAATAAATGCCATTAATCGAACTTAATATTCATCACATAGTTTTGAAAACAAGCATCAGGGTTTTCTGCACAACCCTTTCAGCTGATAATGAAAATAAGACGGTTCTGAATCAGAATGTTAGAGTGATTGCAATTAAAATGTTACAATAGAGACCTAGACATGTCAAATTGACTTTTTTGTTTGACTGCTATACTCCAAAAATGCTGCTTAGCTTACCAAAAAGTGTAAAAAAAAATTTTATATTTGTAAATTTTGACTGCCATTTTTGTGTACATTTTTGTGTACATGTACATGCATAAGGGATGAAGGCGTTCACCAAAAATAGAAAATTTACTCACCATCTACTCAGACTCAGGTGGTTCTAAATTTTTATAAATTTTCTTCTGTTGAAAACAAAACCAGATATTCTGATAAATGTTGGGGGAAAAAACAGCCATTGATATCTATAGTAGGAAGAAAGCGTTTTATGGAAGTCAATGGCTGCTTTTTTACAACATTCTTCATTACATGTATATATTTCTTTGTGCTATACAAGAAAGAAGATCAAACAAGTCTGGAACAAGTGGAGAGATATAAAATGATGGCAGAATTAAATGTTTTGATAAACTGTCTCTTTAAGAATGTGTCAGATAATCAGAATCTTCAAATCAACAAATTCTTCCAATCCTAATTCTATTTTTTTAACCCTGCCCTTTGGCCCTTGACAGAGTGTTTAAGTGTCAGATCAGAATGGTGTAGGACTACTACACAGGAGTTATAATTATGGATTAGCAAAATCTAGCAATTAAAAAAATAAATTAAAGCATGACAGTAAAACAAACACCATTATAATGTATTAATACATATGCTTGTTTGTTGTATACATTTTTAATTATACCAAAAAATACTTAAATTTGTGCATTTCCTGACTCATGTGTACAGCCATGTTGCAACTGCACCTGGCGTATTCTGAGAAATTTTTATACCCCTTGGTTTCTATTGCGGTGCTGGATAATCTCTGCTTCAAGCGCTATTTAACCCTTTCCCTAGCCCTACACCTTCAAGCTTAGGAGAATTGGGACAATCCTACCCCTTCACATAAGGGACAGGGCTAAGGGGTAGGATAGGGATTGGACCTATAATTGATCTATTTTCGAGATAGTAGTCAAAAAAACAGAAATCGTATTCATTATAAATTGTACACTTACACACATCTTAAATGTCTGTATTAATCTCACTCTGGTTTGTGTGTTTTAGGTACTAATGCAGAGATCCTGTACTCTCTGCTGGACTCTGCTGATGGTGTGTTCTCCATCGAGGAGGAGACGGGTGTTGTGCGACTGGATCGTCCTCTGGACAGGGAGCTTCAGTCGATTTACACTCTTCGAGCCCAAGCCACAGACCGTGGGTCACCACGGCACCTTTCGTCCCACACCACTGTCAGTGTCTCCATCTTAGACATCAACGACAATCCTCCAGTGTTCGAGCGTCGTGAATACACCGCCACTGTCGCTGAAGACATCCCTGTGGGCACTCAGGTGTTACGGGTTCATGCTGCCAGCCGAGACACAGAAGCAGGAACAGAGATCACATATGCTATTATTAATGGAAATGAGAGGGGAGCGTTCCGCGTCGACCCACAAACAGGTAAACACAGTGGCTTTGGGGAAACCACTCAGATCCTTACAGCGCTGCAGCATTCAAATAGTCAAAATAAGAAACATACAACTGCAGAAAATGTTGTATTGTTTTTGTACTCCTTTTTTTATTCAATCATAATTAATTTTTATTAATAAATAAAATTTTATCCATTCATTTTAATAATTTCTTGATTTTATCCATTTTATTTTTATCTCTTTCATTCTTCTTTCTTTCCTTTTTCATTTTATGCATTTATTTTTGATATATTTAGTTATTTATTTATGCATTTTTTACCTATTTATGCATTTGTATCCATTTAGTAATTAATTTGTTTATCAATTATTCATATGTTCATTAATTTATCAATTTATTTTATACATTGCTGTTTTTACTAAACACTTTACCTACTTTTGCTGAACTTTTTCCTAATTTATTAATTTTATCCATTAATTTATCATTTATTTGTTTGTTGATAAGTTGATGCATTATGTGTAATTATTAAATTCATTCATTTATTCTTCTACTTTAATTCACTCATTTTTTTTTATTTAATAAAATGAGTCAATTAAAGTAGAGGAATAAATTAATGAATTTAATTGACCTTTTTTCAGTTTATTGCTTTAATTATTTAACAAATAAATATGAATGGATTTAGAGAGATTTTTTTTCTAGCCAAATTTTACATTGCCCTGTCTTTCCTAGGCGGTGTGTTTGTGATCGAGCCTCTGGATTACGAAACGGCACATGAATTTTATCTGACAGTGGAGGCAACAGATGGAGGCACACCATCACTCAGCGACCTGGCCACTGTGAACATCAACCTGACCGATGTTAACGACAACAGCCCTGTCTTCAACCAAGACATCTACTCCGCAGTGATTAGCGAAGACGCAGAGCTGGGAAAAACAGTGCTTACTGTAAGTCTTTGGCTTATGATTTTATTGTGCCTTCATCAGTGTTATATTCTCTGTTAAAGATCCCCTAAACTGCCATCAAATGTGCAGTTTTGTTTAATGCATAACGGAATTCCAACTGAAATGCAAAGATAGGGCGGGGCATATAAAAGCCCCCCTCCTTAAAAATTAGCCAATATTACTTTGTCAGTCAGAGTCCAAGACATATTGTTAATAACACACAAAAAACTTGAATCCTGTTTTCAAGGGGACATTAAAATCAACACAAATAGTGCACACGATAAACAAACACAGTCCAATGTCAAAACTAGAGCCTTCTGGAGCCAATCTTTAATCTGTAGTCTCTATCTCGCTCTCGCTCTGGTCATTTATTAGAGATGTTCATGTCTTATCATGCCTGAATATAAATTGTCAGTGTTAAAATTGAGGCTTTGATACCCAGCTCTGTTTCACTTGCTTGCCTTCTGATTTCCCTCGAGGGTCTCAGCCAATAGTTACTGACTCACGAAGCAAGAAGGACGAGGGGGGTGGGGTGGGGTTGCTGCATACCTGAGTCCAGGGCAATCTTTATCTTAACCAGGTGTGTGTTTCTCTGTGTGTGAAGGTCATGGCCGACGATGCAGATGGTCCATCCAGTAATCAGGTGCGCTTCTCCATCATTGATGGGAATCAAGGCAGTCCATTCACTATCGACCCCGTCAGAGGAGAGGTCAAGGTGGCCCGGCTGCTCGACAGAGAGAAGGTATAAGACACTCTAGGATCTCAGTAGAGGTTGCGTTGACAGGCTGTTGCTGAAACTGAATGATGACATTATGTTTTCTTTGTTTGTTAGACTTCAGGTTACACGCTGACCGTGTTGGCCTCTGACAATGGAAGCCCGGCTCGATCCAGCACCGCTACCATCAACGTAGATGTCTCGGACATCAATGATAATCCACCTATCTTCTCTCAAGCCAACTACAGCATCATTATTCAGGTCTGAGTTCATAGAGAAGATGAAGTGATTCTAGTCTCAGTGATTTCATTCTAATGCTGGTTTGTCTTAGTGAAGACCAGTTATGCTGAGTTATAGTCATGGTTAAGGGTCACTAAACACCATTTATTTGATTCATTTTAAATAGGGGGTGTTCACAAAGGATTATTCTGTTTAAAAAATGCTGAGTAAAGTATCAGAAATCTTAATACCGGCCTGTTGTAATGAAGGTTGAATCCAAATACAGCTTTATTTAGAACAGTCAGGCAAGCAAGGTTCAAAACAGGAGCAGATGGTAGCATTAAAAAAAATTAAAAGAGTAGTCGATGTAACAGGTGTAAAGGTCAAAGCAGGCTGAAAAACAAACATAAACAGAATAAACAAAGAGTCTATCATGGAGGCAAGGAAAACACTTCATATCTCAGCACTAATATTAATGTGTGTGGTGTGAATGGGCTAGAGTGGGCTTGACAAACCACCTGTAATAACACTCTGTTCTCTCTTATGCACCTGACACTTTATCTAAACTCAATCTTACAAAAACTTTATAATGAAAACGGTGTATACTATAAATATACCACAATCAAGTTGCACTGTTTGCTTCAACCTTAAATAACTTTTGCATAATCGTAAACCCTTAATACCTTTCTTGCACAATATTGTGGATACATTGTTCAGTTTCCTTTAAAAGTACTTGAATAGCTTGTCTTATGTGTATAGTTAAGTATCTTATAGTGTATGTTAATTATTCATTGTTTTTTTTTAAATAGCTTATATCCAGTGTTGTGTTTGAATTTATGATTCATTTATGTTACACCGTTGTTCTGTAAGACACGACATTTCATTCCTCTGTATGTCCACACATGTAGCGGAATGACAGTAAAGCTTGACTTGACTTTATTTGACTTAAATAAATAGTCCATGTAATCAGTCATGATCAGTTTCAGCTGTTTGTGTGTGTAATGAGCAGGAACCGGTGTGTAACTGCAGGACATTGGATATGTAGTTCAGTTCTGTGGCAAATGTGATTCGTACCATCTAGATGACTTGGTGACTGTGACACTTTAATTTATTTTATTTTATTTTAATTTATTAAAATGTAAAAGCTTGATTGAATACTGTAATATTGTATAAAATAAAATAATTTAAAAAATTACCCAACACCAACACTAAACTCAAATGACATGAACAAAAATACTGCACTGTGTTGTTATTATTGTTAATTAAAAATTAATTAAAAATAGAAAAATTGCTCTCTTTTCTTTAAATGAAATGTAATAAAAACTAAGCATAAAAATCTTTATTTTTTTTTCACCTAAAATCAT
This sequence comes from Danio rerio, assembly GCF_052040795.2. Taxonomy (NCBI): domain Eukaryota; kingdom Metazoa; phylum Chordata; class Actinopteri; order Cypriniformes; family Danionidae; genus Danio; species Danio rerio. The sequence goes on from NC_141021.1 coordinate 19,016,620, forward strand.
TAAAACTGGTATTTAAAACAATCGTTAAACCTAATCAAAATTAGAGGCTCATTACATTAGTAATAGAGGCTCATTAGTCTATTATTAAAGTTGAATAGTGAGTACTAATGCAATTAAATATGAATAGAATGGCCCTCCTTACATTTATAATTCTCAGAATATTGTTTAGTGCTTAAATTCATAAGGCAATACACTGAAAATATACATGGGACATTACTCAATAAAGAAAGTATAATTATTCACCACTATTGCCTATGCTTGCTGACACATTCATAAAAAATGTATTGCTTCTGAGTTACTTGCTAGATTGTGTGTCTTTTGATTATTTCAATTGCAAAACCTTTTACACTGCATATGTTCTATAGGAGAATCAACCAATTGGTGCCAGTGTTCTCCAGCTGACTGTGTCTGACCGCGATGCCTCCCACAACGGTCCTCCTTTCACTTTTTCGATCATTAGAGGGAATGAGGGCGACTTCTTCCGCATCACTCCTCAGGGCGTCCTGGTCTCTGCAGCGACTCTGAGCCGCCAGACACAAGAGTTTTACCTCCTACAAGCCCAGGTGAGACCTCAATCTCGCTCTCTGATTCAGCCGCTCTCACTGAAGCTGCAGGGGTCTTGTTCAGTTTTCATTGGAAGTCTGGAGGGATAGATGAGCAGTGGAGCTGAGGTGAAGAGCTGCTTGTTCAGTATTCTCCTTACGGGCCAGGCATGGCCAATACACAGCAAATTTTACATAGTAGATTTAACTACCTTGGAGTTAAAATTAACATTCCCTCAGAGTTTATATGGGAACCACTATAAGTGTTAAAAATAACACTTTTGAAAGTGTTAACATTGTCAACACCAAGAGAGTGTTAATTAGCAAACTCTTATTGTGTAAAATATCTGTTAAATTTCCGAAAAAATACCAGCAGCTGTGGTTGCCAAAATCTTTCTGTGAAAAACATGGAAGTTTTATAGAACTGTATAAATTTACAAAAAATAACCATATTTCATGAACTAACACAATGTTCAGTTTACAAAATTATAGCTTAGTGCACAAAAATGTAAAGTCTTTAGATGCAATAATGTTTTCATGTGTGATTGCTAGTAGCAAACAGATTTTGACTGCATTAGTAACTACACAGTTACCTTTAAACAAAAGAAGATGCAGCATAACATCAAATATTTTCAGTTCATCTTGGACTTGAACAGAGACACTATTATCCTCCACAATGGTGACACAAAAAACGTTTAGCTGTTTTTCTTTTTTTTTCATTTTTAGATTTTACGTAAAAATACCAGCAGCTGTGGTTGCCAGTAATCTGCTGTTTTTAACATTCATAAATTCAGTTTACAGAATATTTCTGTTAAAAGCACATTCAACAGTCTGTATTTTTTATCGATCTCACACTGCAAATTTTAGATTTGGTAGATTTAACTACCTTAGAGTTAAAATTAACACTCCCTCAGTGTTTATATGGGAACCACTATAAGTGTTAAAATAACACTTTTGAAAGTGTTAAAATTTTTAACACCCAGAGTGTTAATTAGCAAACTCTTATTGTGTAAAATATCTGTTAAATGTATGTCAAAATACTGGCAGCAGTGGTTGCCAGTAATCTGCTGTTTTCAACATTTTACATTCGTAAATTCAGTTTCCAGAATAATTTCTGTTAAAAACAAATCCCATAGTCTGTATTTTTCATTCGAACACACATAAGCCTTAAATTCCAGAGCAAAATCCTATCTAGTGTCCTCACTACAGAAGGCTGAACACTCAGACAGTGATGAAGTTAATGAGACAATAAAGTGTCTAATTAAAGGAGGATTGAGATTTGTTGATGAACAACTGTTAACAAGCAGAATCACTGAAGGACAGAAAAACACAAGCCAAAACCAAAGATGAAATCAACTGAGAAAAAAAAAAACTCTAAATAAAATAATAATCAATAAAAATAAAACAAAGTACACAATAAAAAAGGTTATTTTTCAACATCTTTAAAAAAAAACTCATCAAATAAACAACTTATCATGGAGCTTCACCTATTACTGACCTTTGACTTTATTTCTGTCATGTGAACAAAAGCTCTTAATGAAATTTCTGTTGTTCATTTGAAGTCACCATGATGGAGGACAGAGTCTGCTTTAGTCAGGCTTTTCAACTTCTTACTATAAATGTCTTTTATTTTGGCTGCTATAGTTAGTGTTAATTACACTTTAGACATATAGCATGGAAAGCCGAAAGAAAATTAAAGTGTCAATCTGAAGAGATTATTATATGACATAGCCATCCTTTCCTGCTTGTTTTTTAATTCAGTCTCATATTAATTATGTGTGAGAAATAAATGATATACATAAAAGAAACCACTGAAGCTCCAATAATATATAATAAAATAAAACCAATATTTACAATGAGAATGTTTGATCTATGGCAGAACTTAAAAACACCCAGACATCAACAATTAGTCTTTGAATCTCAATAATGGTGACAAACAAAAAAAAAAATCAAGTAAAAAAAAAAAACACTACTGAAATATCACCTCTCAAAAACAACTCAAAATAAAGAAAAAGAAAGAGATTGTAAAAATATAAAGCTGCATAATTTATTCATGCTGCAATGCATGCTGGGAGCTTTGTACTATGCTGGCACCCAGCATGCATTGCGGTATGATCTATGCAGCTTTTTTTTTCAGCAACCACGGTTGAGGTTCATATCCTGATTCTTGATGCCTGTGTGTCATAAAGAGCAAGCTGGAGCTTGAATGTTTAGTGCATGACACTGCAATTATTAATTGCATCCTAATTTTTGTTGAATCTTCTATGAAGAGCAGCAGACTGCCAGAAGTATTGTCCCATGCAGTTTTTATACAACTATATTTGCATATCTTTATGAATCAACTTATTAATCACCTGAAATTATATCTATAAAAATTTGGCACAAACAGTATAGTTTCTCTTGATCTTTCTTGCTATAACTGATGAGTTTTAGAAACGCAGCTATAACTGTCAGAGAAACATTAGTATATAAGAATAAAGCTTCAAGAACTCAAATAAGCAGCCTCTGATCTCCATGATGGTGAGGTCAAATGAAATATTTTTAATAAAAAAATATAAACCTCTGTTCATTGTCAAATATTCTTACAGAAATGAAGTCAAACTGTAATCAGTGAAGCTGCTTATACTATTATTTAATGGAGTTGTTTAATCCTCTGTTTTAATTCAGTTGGTTTGGTGTGAGGCTGTGTCTGTAGTTTTATTTCTTTCTTCAATTTCTTATTCCTTCAGTGATTGTGCTTGTTAACAGCAGGTGTTCAACAGCAGGTGTCTCAATTCACTTATTTGTGGTCATTCGCTCTGTCTAGTGGACTAAACTAATTGACTAATTTAAGGGCCAGGTGAATGAGGGTGTGGCGAGATTTCAGACACTCTGATTAGTTTCTCAAATACAAGGCTTTTCTACAAAGGTAGATACATGTTACTCTGTGTGACAAGAAGGCAAATCAGCTTCTAATGCCGATCTAACTCTAGAATTTTAACACTTTACTCTGAATTACCTCAACCCTTGAAATTTAACACCAATGAATTTGCTGTGTAGAGTATGAAGACAGAGCAGGCATGAAAAGCTGAGCTCTTTCACAATGACCTCCTGTTTTACGTGTTGTGTTTCCTTTTTTTCCTTTGGAGGTCATCCTGTCACTCTTTGATTTTGAACAGATGGCTTTCTGAATGCATGGTATTGATGTTATTGTCAGAGAGATATGCCTGCAGGTTTTAATTTACACAGTTTGACCAGTAGTTCTTTATCAGAATGTCCAAACTGGATCTTTTAGGGCCTGAGCACAGATGGTCCGAGGACCCTATTGGAATTGCTTAGTTTATTGTTATTAACCAAATGGAGAGTCTAAACATGATGAAAACCAGGTTTCATATCTGGGTGTTCACGCACATATTCAACAATTGGCTTACACATGAGACACCTATAAAAAAAGTCTCTTGGAGCAAAATCTGTAACTGGGAATTTATTAGATCAACACCAAATTTAGGTAGTGTTATCTTAAATGTTTTTTGGATTTTTAATTATTTATAATATATTTTTTTAATTATAGAGAGTTTTCGTTGAGGAGCATATACATAGTGGCCTTGCAAACTTCAATGTTTAGCCAAAAACCAGGCAGTTGTTAATTGTGGCTTGCAATGTCCGATCTGCAGCAAAATTCAGATGTTTGATAAGTCCTGTCTTGAAGACATACAACATACAAATACTAATTTAGTCATAGTGCCATCTTCTGACAGAAGATAGTTTATCACAAATTGGTGCCATTGACAGAAGTTCTTTTCATATTCACTATCTTAAATCAGGGTTCCCTCGCTTTTTAAAAGTAATTGAATTTCAGACATATGAATTCAATGACTGGAAAGTGCTTAAAAACAAACATAGGTCCTTGAAAGTGTTGGAATTTAAAGTGTATGGTGTCACTTAGGGCTGGGCGATTTTTAAATTTTTTCGATTAATTCGAATTTACGTTTTGATGACTTTTTATTTTATATTAAATCAAGAAATCACAATTTTTTTAATAAAAATATTTGAAACATAATGGCACCAATGCGCTTTGGTTCACTCTCTGTATGAACCAGGTCGCATACCTCGCAGCACCATGCAGCGCCATGGATTTTACAATTCTAATCATAGGTTTCTATACTCACACCGGCGCCGCCCAGCCAAGGTTTAGGATGCAATTCATATTTCAGCCGCGCCACAGAGCGCCATCTGATTAGTTTCATGTTAAATATCATGCGAATGTGCGCGTCTGGTGTGTGACACTTTAAACTGTCATGTGCGCTTCGTGTCGCGGAGTTCTGGTGTGCGACCTGCTTGACTGCCTGTCTGAGTAGTGGCGGACTGAACACAGAGACTGGACAGCCTAATTTAACCCAGTGCATGAAGTTGTGAACATGCATCGCAGAGCTGGTGCAAATACAACAAATACAAGCATTTAAGTGTCTTAAGTTGTGCATTTTCCTTTTGTTAATACCTTTGCATCAAACGTGCTTTGGTCCACTCTCTCGCTACTCCAGCACTGCGAGGGGATTTACAATCAGACTAATGCAACAAGTGAAATCCTACATGACTTCACGCTTTACTAAGTCACGTTTGTGTGGATTGTCAAGACATATTCCCTTATCAAGTCAATAAACTCGATCTCAACATGTATGAAGGATGTAAAAACTGCGCAGATCTTAGTTTGAACCGCGCTGATCTTTTGGTTTGAACTATATTTAACTCGTGAATTTGTGAATTTATTTACACCTTGTTGACCAATTTATGTATGGCATGGCCATTAAAAATACAGTGTTCCTTAACCAGGTGTTTTTTCAAGTTACTTATAAAGAAAATGTTACTTCAGTCATGTTGTTGTAATGTTTTAAGTTGACTAGTTACACAATAAAAAAAAAAGGAAATTGTGAATCGGTCAAACTTTATAAAAAAGTTTTTTTTTTTTGCCATATCGCCCAGCCCTAGTGTCACTTCAACAATTATAATGTGCTGCTTTCAAAAACTGAACGACAAAACTAAGAAATTCTTAATTAAAAATTATCTTATACAAGAACTGACAAATAATGCACATTTAATCAATATTTCAGAAACTGCATTTGAATATTAACAGTATTCAATTTAACAAATTGTCATTGACATTTTTGTAAGTGACACATTCAAAACAGTCCTTGAAAGTCCTTGAATTTGGTGTCCATGAAAGAGTGGGAACCCTGGTAAATGTATTGCCCACTGTTCTCTGTCTCTTGCCCACTGTTCTCAAGGCCACCGGTCAGTGGTGAGGATGGGTGCGAGGGCCATTTCTAAACTGCCTGCAGCTTTAATGGTGTATTTTCTTTTTTAGTTATTTTGCTTAAGCCCCGCCCATCTCTTTTCAATTGATTGTAAGCTCACATTTAGGTCTGCATCTGTTGAATCCATCCAGTGATGAATAGTTCAGAGTCTCTGCCCTAGATTTGCTCTCCAATATTTAATTTCAGTCTGAAGGACATCACAGTATTGGAGAAAAGATTTGACGCTACTTCTGTTTCCTTACAACTTTAAATTGCATTTTTGTACGATTTTAAACATCTCATATGTTTAGGATTAAGATTCTTTACATTGTGTCCTCTCGAGATTTATATATTTCTTTAAAAAATAGAATATAATCCTGGTATTTGTGTTTATTGTCAATTGTGCATAGTCATGGTAACACGTTTGACATTTTAAGGCTTGCAGGACAGTAACTTGTGACTTTTTCAAAGAACAGTGCTTTCATTGAGTGTTTCTGGGTTGTGGAACATTTCATTTAGGTTATAGGGTCAATGAACAGCGTAAGACACAATTAACATCTTGTTTTGAGATAATATAATGTATAATAATATTATAAAAAATGATGTTTAGTAATATATGATAAAATTACAAAAAGTATTTTAACATAATGATAACAATAATAATAATATAAAACAATAATTATAACAACAACAACAATAATAATAGAATAATCAGGAATTTCTGGTATATTTAGAAATACACACAGCAAATTCATTGGTGTTAAATTTCAAGGGTTGAGGTAATTCAGAGTAAAGTGTTAAAATTCTAGAGTTAGATCGGCATTAGAAGCTGATTTGCCTTCTTGTCACACAGAGTAACATGTATCTACCTTTGTAGAAAAGCCTTGTATTTGAGAAACTAATCAGAGTGTCTGAAATCTCGCCACACCCTCATTCACCTGGCCCTTAAATTAGTCAATTAGTTTAGTCCACTAGACAGAGCGAATGACCACAAATAAGTGAATTGAGACACCTGCTGTTGAACACCTGCTGTTAACAAGCACAATCACTGAAGGAATAAGAAATTGAAGAAAGAAATAAAACTACAGACACAGCCTCACACCAAACCAACTGAATTAAAACAGAGGATTAAACAACTCCATTAAATAATAGTATAAGCAGCTTCACTGATTACAGTTTGACTTCATTTCTGTAAGAATATTTGACAATGAACAGAGGTTTATATTTTTTTATTAAAAATATTTCATTTGACCTCACCATCATGGAGATCAGAGGCTGCTTATTTGAGTTCTTGAAGCTTTATTCTTATATACTAATGTTTCTCTGACAGTTATAGCTGCGTTTCTAAAACTCATCAGTTATAGCAAGAAAGATCAAGAGAAACTATACTGTTTGTGCCAAATTTTTATAGATATAATTTCAGGTGATTAATAAGTTGATTCATAAAGATATGCAAATATAGTTGTATAAAAACTGCATGGGACAATACTTCTGGTAGTCTGCTGCTCTTCATAGAAGATTCAACAAAAATTAGGATGCAATTAATAATTAGAGTGTCATGCACTAAACATTCAAGCTCCAGCTTGCTCATTATGACACACAGACATCAAGAATCAGGATATGAACCTCAACCGTGGTTGCTGAAAAAAAAAAGCTGCATAGATCATACCGCAATGCATGCTGGGTGCCAGCATAGTACAAAGCTCCCAGCATGCATTGCAGAATGAATAAATTATGCAGCTTTATATTTTTACAATCTCTTTCTTTTTCTTTATTTTGAGTTGTTTTTGAGAGGTGATATTTCAGTAGTGTTTTTTTTTTTTACTTGATTTTTTTTTTTTTTTGTCACCATTATTGAGATTCAAAGACTAATTGTTGATGTCTGGGTGTTTTTAAGTTCTGCCATAGATCAAACATTCTCATTGTAAATATTGGTTTTATTTTATTATATATTATTGGAGCTTCAGTGGTTTCTTTTATGTATATCATTTATTTCTCACACAAAATTAATATGAGACTGAATTAAAAATCAAGCAGGAAAGGATGGCTATGTCATATAATAATCTCTTCAGACTGACACTTTAATTTTCTTTCGGCTTTTACATGCTATATGTTTAAAGTGTAATTAACACTAACTATAGCAGCCAAAATAAAAGACATTTATAGTAAGAAGTTGAAAAGCCTGACTAAAGCAGACTCTGTCCTCCATCATGGTGACTTCAAATGAACAACAGAAATTTCATTAAGAGCTTTTGTTCACATGACAGAAATAAAGTCAAAGGTCAGTAATAGGTGAAGCTCCATGATAAGTTGTTTAATTTGATGAGTTTTTTTTTTAAAGATGTTGAAAAATAACCTTTTTTATTGTGTACTTTGTTTTATTTTTATTGATTATTATTTTTAGAGTTTTTTTTTTCTCAGTTGATTTCATCTTTGGTTTTGGCTTGTGTTTTTCTGTCCTTCAGTGATTCTGCTTGTTAACAGTTGTTCATCAACAAATCTCAATCCTCCTTTCATTAGACACTTTATTGTCTCATTAACTTCATCACTGTCTGAGTGTTCAGCCCTCTGTAGTGAGGACACTAGTTAGGATTTTGCTCTGGAATTTAAGGCTTATGTGTGTTCGAATGAAAAATACAGACAATGGGATTTGTTTTTAACAGAAATATTCTGGAAACTGAATTTACGAATGTAAAATGTTGAAAACAGCAGATTACTGGCAACCACTGCTGCCAGTATTTTGACATACATTTAACAGATATTTTACACAATAAGAGTTTGCTAATTAACACTCTGGGTGTTAAAAATTTTAACACTTTCAAAAGTGTTATTTTAACACTTATAGTGGTTCCCATATAAACACTGAGGGAGTGTTAATTTTAACTCTAAGGTAGTTAAATCTACCAAATCTAAAATTTGCAGTGTGAGATCGATAAAAAATACAGACTGTTGAATGTGCTTTTAACAGAAATATTCTGTAAACTGAATTTATGAATGTTAAAAACAGCAGATTACTGGCAACCACAGCTGCTGGTATTTTTACGTAAAATCTAAAAATGAAAAAAAAAAGAAAAACAGCTAAACGTTTTTTGTGTCACCATTGTGGAGGATAATAGTGTCTCTGTTCAAGTCCAAGATGAACTGAAAATATTTGATGTTATGCTGCATCTTCTTTTGTTTAAAGGTAACTGTGTAGTTACTAATGCAGTCAAAATCTGTTTGCTACTAACAATCACACATGAAAACATTATTGCATCTAAAGACTTTACATTTTTGTGCACTAAGCTATAATTTTGTAAACTGAACATTGTGTTAGTTCATGAAATATGGTTATTTTTTGTAAATTTATACAGTTCTATAAAACTTCCATGTTTTTCACAGAAAGATTCTGGCAACCACAGCTGCTGGTATTTTTTCGGAAATTTAACAGATATTTTACACAATAAGAGTTTGCTAATTAACACTCTCTTGGTGTTGACAATGTTAACACTTTCAAAAGTGTTATTTTTAACACTTATAGTGGTTCCCATATAAACTCTGAGGGAATGTTAATTTTAACTCCAAGGTAGTTAAATCTACTATGTAAAATTTGCTGTGCAGCATGCTAAACGTTAAACTTCTCATTCATGTTTTTATTAGGAGTAAAATTAAATTACCCAGGGAAAGGGATGAATAATTGACTCAAGCCAGACTCAAAACTTGGATGTGCTGTATCCACCAGGCCAAATCTGTTTTCTTTGCACATGTGATTCTGTGCAATAACAAACGGCTTACTTAAATGTGTGAGCTGAGAAATTTGCTGCGACTCAAACTGTGGATCCTTTCAAAAGTAAATCCAAGCTCAAGTGCTCCCTCTACTGAACGTGACTGGCACTTATTATAATTGCCTCAACACAGAAGCTTCAGTTATTTTGTCTGTGAAGTGTGATTTATCAGAGGTGGCTGTGAAGTAAAAAATAATGTTATGAATTATGAATAATGCTTGCTAATAAATAATAAAAACATAACTATTGTTATTGTTTAAAATTATGTTTGGGGATTATCCATCATGAACACCATGGGTTTATATATGCTTTTGTTATATACTTTTAACTACCTTTAGTGTATTATATTTCTGTTCTATGTAACACAGCAAGAAGGAGATTCGAATATTGGCTGGGCTAATTGGTGTTTCTGTGTGGAGTTTGCATGTTCTCCCCATGTTCATGTGGGTTTCAGAGACAACAGTGCTAACCACTGAGCCCCCGTGCCACCCTGGATTGGAATTTGTGTTTTGTGATTTGGCACGTTTTCAACCTTTATCTAATCAACAGAACACTATGACAATGATCACCTTAGCCTACACCTCATGTGCTGTATTTAGTGTTAAATTCTAATAATGTGAGTTTGAATGTGATTTTACATGGCATTTATTGCCATATACTGAAAGCAGCAGCAGATAGTTTACCTCAGATCTTGATGTAATGGGACTTTAGAACTGTGACAAATATCAGTGAGTCAGCATGTACATTTATTAATGTTAAAGAGTTTTAATATGTATTAATTACATTATAAATCTTACGGTTGCGTTGGCGCGAAGTAAGTGCACTATTCTGTGCTTCTGAATTGTTATATTTAAATTTTGGTCGTGTTTCGTTTTTTGAAAACAGCCAAATTGCTTATAAACTGCAAATCTCAGCTGGTAGTGTGTTGTTAGGACACAGGGTTTCAATGTAACCTGCTCTCCTAATGCCTTTGTTTATAATATTTATATTATTTGCCAATCAAGAACCACCTCATGTGGAACTCTGAATCTGCATCTCATTTCGGAGGCTGCTACTGTCCACTGGAGGGCGCATTTTTCTTAAATATCTGCAGACATATCATGGGTAGTTTTATGCTTTAGAAGAGTAAAGAACTTACATGCAACACCTTTAAGACACATTCTAGGAGCCCCTAAGAGTTATCACATCTTATAAAAAAGTATATTATTACCACTTTAAATATTGCCAATATGTGCAAAAACCTAAAACTTATGATTGTGAGTCCTTTATCTTTTGACTGTTTTTGCTCTAGGTAACAGACAGCGGTCGACCTCCATTGGTCTCCACTGCATTTGTGAGTGTTCGTTTGATCGAGGAGAGCATCTACCCTCCCTCCATCCTACCGCTGGACATCTTCATCACCACAGCCACAGACGAATATTCTGGTGGAGTCCTGGGTAAAATCCACGCCACCGATCAGGACGTTTATGACACTCTAACTTACAGCCTCGCCCCCGACAGTTCCTCCACCTCAGAGAACTCCGGCCTCTTTTCCGTCTCCCCTGCCGATGGCAAACTAGTAGCCCGTGGGAATCTGGACGCCGGTCAATACGTCCTAAACATCACAGTGACAGATGGCCGCTTTACTGCAGCTGCCCGTGTCAATATTCACGTGCGGCAGGCGACAGCACAAGCACTCGATAACTCCATTGCGGTTCGGTTCTCTGCAATAGCACCCGAGGAGTTCATCGGAGATTACTGGCGCAACTTCCTGCGGGCTTTGAGGAATATCGCCGGTGTCAGACGAGGGGACGTGCAATTGGTCAGCTTGCAACCTGCTGCCGATGCCTCTGGTGACCTAGAAGTGCTTTTAGCTCTAGAAAGATCAGGAAGTCCATTCCAACCCCAGGAAGTGTTGTACAGGAAACTGAACGCCTCGGTCGGGGTGATCGAAGAGATGACGGGAGTGCGTATTGTGAGAGTTGTGAAGAAACTCTGTGCTGGTTTGGACTGTCCTCTTAGTTTCTGTCAAGAGACCATTGCTTTGGAGACTGGAGCTGTGTCGGCTTACAGCACCGCAAGGATTAGTTTTGTTACACCACGTCACATGCGCACAGCTAAATGTCTCTGTGAAGGTAAATATACTGACAGAAATTTCTAAAGCACATGTCATTTTTGAATCTAGAGTCATCTTAAGCCTTTACAGTTGAGGTCAGAATTATTAGCCCTCTTGTAAGTTTTTTTTTATTTTTCAACACATTTCTGAACGTAATTGGTTTAATAAGTTAAGTTAGGGTAATTAGGCAAATCATTGTATAACGATGGTTTGTTCTGTAAACATTTGAAAAATATATATATAGCTTAAGGGGGCTAATAATATTGACCTTAAAATGGTTTTAAAGAAAAAAAAACAGCTTTTATTCTAGCCAAACCAAAACAAAGAAAATATATTATAAGAAATACTGTGAAAAATGCCTTGCTCTGTTAAACATCATTTGGGAAATATTTAAAAAAGAAAGAAATATTCGCAGGAGGGCTAATCATTGGAACTCTATGTGTTGGTTTTATAGGAGCTGAGTGTTCTATCTTGAGTAAACTCTGTGAGGGAAGCGCCTGTCCTGATGGCATGGAGTGTGTAGAAGACCCTACACACAGCAAATACAGATGCATCTGTCCTGAGGGAAAACAGGAAGAGTGCTCAGGTAAAAAACACATGTCTGTCTTCTGAAATTATGCTTTAGTGCAACTCACAACAGAGTATTTAAAATTGGTATTCAATTATTTTAGTAGTGGAACCTGCCAAATCAGTTATTGGAGTTATTTATTTGGGTATTCTTGTTTGATTGAATAAATTAGCCAAATATCAGTTATCTTGATTAAAAGATCTCGTATCTGCCAAATCATTTCAGGTGCTTTAAGCAAGTTAAGAACATTTGTGTGCACGCACAGTGTTTCAGTCCAAAATGACGTGTCCAACTACTGACCTGGCATGTCGCTTTTTTTGTAAATTATGCAAATTTGTTAATGAGAATTTTTTCAATAAAATTGTCATACGCACAAAAAATCTCCAAAAATACTCAGGAAACATGTCTTGGTTTGTAGTACCTTGTTGTTGTGAAATCATACCCTTAGTTAATGATTATAACTAGGCTTGGAGATTAACCGAAAGCAATTTTCATGCACATTTTGACTGTAAAGCTGGTCATACTGTAGTAAACCTCCAGCACATACTTTCAGAAGAAGCCTTTTTTTGTTTTCGATAAAGAAAATGGTTTTAACATTGAAATTAATATAGTTGGATGATTATGATATAAATAAAAGGCCTCGAAATTAACCTTTTTGCTTGGTAGCACCGGTGCTCCTAACTTTAAAAATTTAGGCGAATCAGCCAAAATTTAGTCGCACCCACCAATTATGAGCACCGTTACTACAAGTTTTATACAAACATATTGATTGTATTTGAAATCAACACTAATCAAACTAACAAGCAAAAAAAAAATCATATATAACGTTATATGCAAGCGTGAGGAAAATATGTCTCAACAAAATCCCGTTATCACAAGAAAATAGATTTTTATAACATAACTGAGTGACCAAAGCATACACGGAGCGCTCACCGGCCCTGCACGCACTGCTTGAATTAACGTGTTAATGGTATAACTAGTAAGATGTGTCATTATTTGCAACTGTAGATGCCATGGTTTCTAAAACAAAATCTGTCAAGTGTTATGTTATCTTCATTCTCATCTTCAGCGCTTTACAATTTTTCGTGGTAGTAGCTCTCTGTCATCCGAAGCCAGAAGGCACTGAGTGATTGACAGCTGATATTAACCAATCATTCGCGTTCAGTGCTAGAGCAGTGGTGGGCCAATAAGAAGAGCGCAAAGGCGGGGCAAGCATTACGGACTTGGATTTGTTTACTGCAGCAAGTTGACATGACAACTGTTTTAAACCATTCCCGAGCGCTGTGTTTCGCGTTTCAAGTGCAGACAAAAAGCTTAGAGATGCATTCTGTGTGAATGTCTCCCGAATCCGCGCATGTGCTGAACATGTTGCAGTAAAAATTGGTTGCACACTACAATTTTAAACACTCGCAGAAATGCTCCCAAATATATTTCAAGGTCGCATAGATAAAATTTCGGGCGCATATGCGACCAAAATGGTCGCAATTTCGAACCCTGAGTAATGCTTCTGTGATAATGACATTTATTTGTGTATCTTTGCAGTGAACCAACTCTGTGTAGAAAATTCTGCATCTAAATTTACCAAATATGATAACTTTCAGTCGAGTTTTTGAAATAACATCTTTTGTGATTCTGTAGTTGTGGGATTATTAGCAGTGCTTAAACAATGAAAGTAGTTAAAACCTCTGTTTATAATGCTTGTAATATTTATACTGCTATGTTGATTTCCTGTTTTTTTTGTGTTTGAATGTTTCTATGATTCCATGGCAAGATCTGCATGACAACTGCAGTGTTGCTCAAATGTATTAGAAGTTTTTATGTCGATGAATTGCGCAGCCCTATTTATAACACTAATAGAGATCTTAAAATACCATAACTCTGAATGACAATGGAACCACACTAATTTGTGAAGCACTAATATTTCTCAAGTAATATAAATTTCATCAGTGTTGTTGGTTTTGGACATCGATAACCTTACTTAATTTTTGTTTATCTTTCTGTGTTGTAGAGCGTCAGTCTTTAACATTCAGCGGAAATGGATATGCCAGGTACAGGCTGATGGAGAACGAAAATAAGGAAGAAATGAAGCTGTCCCTCAGACTGAGAACATTCTCCACCCACGCCACTGTCATGTACGCCAAAGGCACAGACTACAGCATACTGGAGGTGAGTGTTTACTCTTAACCCCCTCAATCCTTCCAAAAAAAGAAGAGAAAACAGAAAGCGAGTTATTCTGGAGCTGGGAGAGGAGAGGGGAGCTCTTTCTCACGCATTCCTCTTTAGTGAGGAAAAACCACACGACTGACAGAAGAAGCAAAGAAGTCTGGGAGTGAAATGCAAGCGGTGTCATCTCCCTGCTGTTTAATTACAATAATGTGTAGCAGGTTCAGCTTTTGCCTGAAGCATCATTCCTCATTTCATTTGTTTAAGCTAGTTAACTTCAACATCACACCTGAATAAATTACCAATAAATGGTGTATTTCTTAGTATGGAATATTCCTAAAATGTGCAAAAAAAAACACATACACATCATGGGCCAGAAATGTTGCATGTGCTTCGATGGACTTGGTTGCCCTTGATTGAACTTCTTGCTTATTACTTTAGGTGTGTGTGTGTGTGTGCGTGTGTGTACATAATATATATAGAAAACATCTGACATTGCAATATTTTGTTTTGCTTTAATATGTATTGCGATATGAATATATTTTCTTTTGAATTTATATTTTTTTTTGAATAGCTCTATTTTGAAACATTTCATTAATTTAGATCGACAGGGATGATCAAGCATAAATAAATTACAAGCAAAAATAAATAAACAGTGTCTGGCAGTATTCAAGTACAGAAATTGAACAGTCAAATGTAAAATAACATGTTCATCATTGTATAAATAATAATAATAATTTATATATAAAAAAAAAATATATATATATATATATATATATATATATTTATATATAAATGTTTTAATCTTTATTAAATAGTCTAATCCTGCAATGTGATTATTGCAGATACACACATTGAGTTATCAATGCTCAAACAATATACTTTTTTTAATTATTATTCAAAAAATATGTTTTTATAAAAAAATTATATATATTATAGAAATATATTACTATAGAATAATAATCAAAAAATTATAATTAAAAGTATTTAAAACATAAAAAAGACTAATAATAGGCTAAAGATATATGTAACAAAGTAGACACTGAGAACAGTGTTGCGGATCCAAATGCAGTGAATAATCAAGGTCGTACAGGCAGAGATCAAAAACAGGAGCAAAACAATAATACAAGGGCAATCCAATAACCCTGGTCAAAATACAGGTGAGAGGTCAGACTCAACGGCAATGAATCAGAACAGGGAACAAGGCTAGATTCAATACCACAGGAAACAAAACCAGGGAAACCACTTTGTACATGTTCATCATAGAAACAAGACTCAGCAATGTGTGAATGAGGGTGAGGTGTATTTATAGTCCTTGTAATCAGTGTAGATGAGAAGCAGCTGTATCTGTGTGTGAGTGTCCGGATTATTGTCAGCTGTGTCAGAAGTTGATGAGCGCAGGGAGTTTTGGGAGTTGTTGTTCATTCAGCAATAATCTCCCATATAGAAAACTCTGCTGGCGATTGCAACAAACTACAGAAAGAAAATCGCCACAAAGAAACAACATAATTGGAAATCATAACAATATATTTTAAACAATTTTTTATTGACCCAAGATTATAAAATTTGTTGTTTTCATTTGAAAGTTTTAATCACTTTGATGTTTTTATTAAATCATTTTAAAAGTTTGTGTGGTCTTTCATTGAAAAATATGTAACAAAAACAGTAATATTAGTCACTGTGTGCAGAATTAAATATAATATAAAAACCTGCACTTAATTGCAGACAATTTCCCATTTATTTTTGTTATATTTAATTACAATAATAAACTATTAAATACACTAATAATACACTATTAACCATTTTGTATCATTTTAAAAAGTTTTTATACCGACCCCAAATGTATGCCAATGATAATCTTCATAGGCTCAGCATAACAGATCGTGCGTTTGTTTCAGATCGTGAACGGCCGCCTGCAGTACAAGTTTGACTGTGGTAGTGGGCCTGGTGTGGTGTCTGTGCACAGCACCCAGGTCAGCGATGGACAGTGGCACACGGTCTCCCTTGAGGTGGACGGTAACTACGCCAGACTGGTTCTGGATCAGGTCCACGCTGCGTCTGGCACAGCTCCAGGCACCCTCCGCACCCTCAACCTGGACACCAGCATGTACTTCGGGGGTCACGTGCGGCCCGCGTCCGGCTCTGGCAGACTTGTGATGAGCGGTCTGCGGGGTTGCCTGGAGGGAATTGTGTTTAATGGGAGAGAGCTGCCACTGTCTCAGGTTCGAGGAGCTCATTCAGTGCTGGAAGAGTTGGTGGAGGCGGCTCCCGGGTGCAGCTTGGCTCCTCCAATCCAGGGCTGCACCAGTAACCCCTGCACCAATGGAGGCACATGTTCAGCACTGCCTAATGGAGGTATGTGTGGCATGATTTTGGATGCATGTTATTGTATGTACAGTGCTCGTGAAGTGCTCTGAAGTGTGCATTGTTTGATGTAATTTCAACTAAAAATGAAGATGGGTTTTGATATAGAGTAGCCCCTCCTTTTTAAAAAACAGCCAATAGCATTTGTTTTATTACAGCTCTGCTATTGAAAGTTGACAAATGATAAGCGTAATGAGGGGCGGGGCATGTCAAATACTAGAGAGCATTTGATTGGTCAGAAGATTTGATGAGAAACTTAAGTATGAGGTGATGTCAAAAACATTTAGACCCATTTAGTGGCAAACAGCTAGCCTTGGATGTTTATGGCTTCTAAATTCGAGTTTTGTCTTTGTTTTGGAGCAAACTAGCTTACAGATATTCTTAAGACTAACATGCTGATATATATTTCAATTTTATTTTTGATATATATTTAATTATATTTAATTTCACAAGGACTTTAAAGGGAGTTTGCCCACTCAAAAAACGAAAATTCTTACAATATATTCTCACCCAATTATTTCAAACCTCTTTTTTTCTGTTAAATTGTGTATAACCATACAGTATTTTTTTGCTACTGTGGATGTCAGTGGTCACCGGTTTCCAACATTTTTAAAAATATCTTCCTTTTTGTTTGTAATTTTTTATGGTAAACTGTCTCTTTAAATATAGGACTGACTAATATGTTTTTTTTAATATGTTATTATGTTTTCTATTGTGTGCTGTAGGATATTTCTGTAAGTGCACCGCTGCATTCATGGGCACTCACTGTGAAGTCACTATCAGCCCTTGTGCCTCTAATCCCTGTCTCTATGGAGGCACATGCATCCCACGAGGAGGAGACTTTTACTGCCAGTGCAGAGGACAGTACTCTGGGCAACGGTGAGAGCATGTGTTTGTTAACAACCCTAATAATTCAAGAATTCCATTGCATTAGATAATGATCAACAAAATGGTGGCAAACACATGTATAGTGTATTCAGTTATGGGTATACTGAGTGACATTTCTGAGGATATTATTTGTAAATAATAGCAAAATCTTTGAAAAACAGTACCATGTCCCTATATATGGGAGTTTTTTTTTACATTTCTTGTTTTGATACTTGATCTCTGATGCTATTTTTCTTTAAAATGATTAAAGTGTCCAAGTATTTTTTCTGGGCAACTGAAATATATATTGTATATTATATTATTATAATAATATATTAATCAGTATTCTCCATTATGTGACTGTTTTATCAGATTGTTGTTTGTTTGTTTTTACTTTTTATTGTGTTTTATTTCTATTTTTTAGGTCACTGATTTGTTCCTAAATCTCTCTGTTCTATTTTTATTTATTTATTTAGACACCAAAGCATTAAATTCCTCTTTATTTGACTAATTATTTTAAAAGTTTGATATTTCACTTTTTGTTTTGTTTTGTTTGTTTGTTTGTTTGTTTATTTAACTTTTTACTGACTTTGTGTGCCTACTCCAGATATGTAGCCAAATACAAGAGAGCTCTGTCAATATTTTCATTAATTAAACTTCATTAATATGCATAGTCTGGCTCAAACTTAAGAAAAACACTTCAGAGATCCATATGGCATTCTCAGTAATTCCTATTAAATTGGAAATTTAATCAGAAGCTTCGGGAGGGGATGTTATTGGTAATAAGATTTAATTCAGTAAGACAGAATCAATTTTCTCTTTGAGAATTTTTTCACTGAAGCTTTAAAGCACCTGAGCGCAGCTCTTTTTATTTAAAGTTGAACTGGAGATTTTTAAATGATATATTGGCTCTTTTTGATTTTCATTCAGGTGTCAGCTGGGGCCGTACTGCACTGATAACCCGTGTAAGAACAGTGGCAAGTGCATTGATAGCCTAGATGGCCCTGTATGTGAGTGTGAACCGGGTTTCCAAGGAGAAAGGTATGTGTATTGAAATTTTCTAACAAACCTGTGAGACTCTCAATTACTTATTTTGTTACTATATGAAATGGACATGGTAAAGAACTTCTTTATGAGATAATCTGTCATCAGAAAACATGACAACTATCAAACTTGTATGCAATCCTTTCTTTTGTGGAACATAAAAAATAAGTTGGTAAATAGCAGGGAAAAATGGCAATTGTAATCTAAATGTTTTTTAGTACAGGGTTCCCTATGGTTCATGGAATTACTGGACTTTTTATGGACTTTTCAAAAGTCTATTTCAGACGTTGATAGTCAAAGAGCATTTATATTGTTTTCTCCTGGTCATGGAATATCATGAGTTTTTGTTTGTCACTTTAAATTGTTGTTTTCGTTGATCAAAATGTACATTTTCTGTATTGTATTTTTTCTCTAATACTGTTTTGATGCCTATTGTTATGGTTGGGCAATTTGTCATCTCCATTTTATTCCTTTCAAGCTCATTAACTGGCAGTCACTGAAGTCAAATGCAGCTATCAGACTGTACCTGTTATTTAAAACCAATATAAAAGTAATATAAAATAAAATAAAAAAAATTAAGAGGTTTTGCTTTAAAATGGCTACTTTAAAATCTGGTTGATAAAAAAAGTAGATGACAGAAAAGTTCAGTTAAATGTACAATTTAATAGGAATATGTAAATTTGTAAAGATACTATTGAGCTATTAAATATAAAAGAGGGAGCACTGCAAAGTCACTCAAACAGTAAATACTTCAGATTTATTTCAAAAACTGAGGTAAACTATCCATTGTTGTTTTCAAAGTGGATATTAAAGTCATGCACAAATATATTCAAGCTAAAAGCATTTTAAGACTGTTAATATTGTAACATAATATTTTAAAGTAATATTATTAATAAATAAGCATGATATTAATATATAAGCACAGTAGTGGCCTGTTTTTTCATTGAAAGTGGAACTCTGGTAATAAATACTTTGTTGTTTTAAAATATTGCATTTAACACAATAATGTCTTGACATTTTCTGATATGATATGAAAATAAAATGCAGTTAAATATTTTGAATAATTAATTGCTACATTGCTTTATTAGTTAAGATTTTATCATTTGAATCAACTGACACCCCTATTTAATACACCACCAGCTACAAATTATTGATCTGTAGTGATCTGTAATTATTGATCTGTGTATGTTTTGTTTGTGTGCAGGTGTCTCAGTGATGTAGACGAGTGTTTGAAGAACCCTTGTGGCAATGGCGGTCACTGCCAGAACACATACGGCTCCTTTAGCTGTAATTGCTCCAATGGTTACAGCGGCCAACATTGTGAACTTCGTTCCGAAATCCGCAACGAATTTGTCTCCACCTCCTGGAACATCGGCTTGGAGGAAGTGATCGGAATCGTCGTCTTTGTCGCCAGCATTTTCTTTCTCGTTCTGCTCTTCGTCGTAGTTCGCAAACGCATTTGTCGGCGCTCAAAATCCAAATCTGATGACGACGACAAGATCGGCATCAGCACTGGCACCCAGAACAGCTTCCTCCACCGGCCATACTTTGACGCCAAACTCAACAGGAACATCTACTCCGACATCCCACCGCAGGTCCCAGTACGACCCATTTCCTACACTCCCAGCATTCCAAGTGACTCCCGCAACAATCTAGACCGCAACTCGTTTGAGGGCTCAGCCATACCAGAGCACCCAGAATTCAGCACGTTTAACCCTGACTCGGTGCACGGGCATCGGAAGACGGTGGCGGTCTGTAGTGTAGCACCTAATTTACCTCCTCCTCCACCCTCCAACTCTGTTTCTGACAGTGACTCCATACAGAAGCCCAGCTGGGACTATGATTATGATGGTATGTATTGAAACCCATCTTGTTGTTGTGCAATGAACTATTTGTGCTAATTAGTGACTATTCACAGAAACTCCTAGCTTGTTGTTTAAATCGGATCCGTGTGCCTCATGAAGTGACAGCGGGCTACATTCCTATTGTTGAATGTGTTTAGTATTTATCAGACAACAAAAACAATCACTAACTGCTCTTGAATCAAGGATTTTTGTAGCTCCAATAATACAATTTTCATCAAAGGCAGCAACACCAAAGCTCCAAAAAAACAATTTTATTAAATTAAAAAAGCTTACACAAAGCGTGTAACGTTTCGAGCCACACAGCTCTTCATCAGACAGTGTTCATCACAATCAGGTGTCCCTTTTTGTACACATCCAGGTCACATGATGTCCTCTCGCATATATGTCCACATATACATACATACATATCAGGGGTGGCCAACCCTGTTCCTGGAGAGCCACCTTCCTGCAGATTTCAGTTGCTACCCATATCAAACACACCTGAACCAATTAATTAGGACCTGAACACCACGTGATAATTACAGGCAGGTGTGTTTGATATGGGTTGCAACTGAAATCTGCAGGAAGGTGGCTCTCCAGGAACAGGGTTGGCCACCCCTGATACATATGTTTACATACATACATACACAATCATTTATATACACATATACATATGAATACATACATACACACACACTCATTCATAAATATAGCTTAGATACTTCAAGTGAAAATTCCTAAAAAATAAACCATAATATTACATCACAAATTATAATAAAGAACAGAATGTACAAGGATACACCAGACTATACCCCAAAATATAGCCAAAAAACCTTTAAACCAAACCCCTAATTCATTCAATCATCATTCATTCATTTTCTTTTTGGCTTATTCAGTATCAATGATAAACAAACCAAATTGAATTCTTACAGGCAAGACTAAATGCTAGGGCTTGGCGATATGCGACAAAAATTTCCTATCATGAAATAAGTAATCCGATAAATTACAATATATATCACGGTTACCATTTCTGTTTAAATATATAATTGATGACTTGTAAAGAATTTGTTTTTGGTTTACCTTTAGAAGTATTTTGTCAGAAATGTACTTCTTTGTTTATACGCTTTATCAAAAATGTAGAAATAGAAAATAAATATTGATAAAATAGAAAAGATATATTTGATATATATTGATAAATATTGTCAAATTGTTTTGGTCAAGTGGCCCACTCATTATCATTTTAAATAATCAATATTGACCAAAATAATTGTGATTATGTGTCTCTCCACCCCCCCCCCCCCATATTCAAGCACCTCTAACTACATTTTAAATTTCATGTATGTGACTTTATGATTCAATCTGTTTTATGTGGTTGGTAATTAAAAGTTTTTTTTGTCCTCACAGCTAAAGTGGTGGACTTGGACTCATGTTTAAGTAAAAAGCCGGTGGAGGACAGTGCATGTCACCCGTACAACACCAGAGGAAGCATGTCTGAGGTCCACTCTCTCAGCTCCTTCCAGTCTGAGTCCTGTGACGACAATGGTACGTACAGTAGGGAAGAGAATAGGTTGCTTTTGTTTTATCTAATAGATGCTACACAATTGAAATGTTTTAAATACTTCTTGTTTTATGCATTTTTTTCTGCACTGTAGAAATATTTATGCAGCTTATTTTTCTGTAATTACAATGCAAAAGGTCATGTGAAAAAATACAGCTTTAGTCGACCCAAAAAAAAGGTTTCTTTAGAATTACACAACATTACTCTGAATGACAAAACTTTTATTTTTGGCTTATATTGAAAGACACTACTAGCAGCCAGTATTAAAACAGTAAGCTTGACCAGTTCATTATTATTTACAACATTTACTTATTTAAAAAAGAATTATTAATTAAAATGAATACACAATGTGCTTGTCATTTCTCCAATTGACCAAACTAGAATGACTTAACTTAAATTACTTCAGCATCTATTTGTTGATGTCACAAACTGTTGATTTACTATGTTTTTGTATAATGTGTAAGTTCATTTTAATTTTAGTACTTCAATAATTAATTTTATACAAACAAAGCTGACCTTTTTGAATATGCCACAAAAAACACGTTTTAATAATTTATATTTATTTGTTATATTATTATTATTATTATTATTATTGTTGTTGTTGTTGTTGTTATTGTTATTGTTGTTGTTGTTATCATCATTACTATTATTGTTATTATTACTACTGTTGTTATTATTATTATTACTATTATTATAATTATTGTCAATAATATTACTATTAGTATTCTTATTACAGTTATAATAATAATAATAATAATTATTATTATTATTATCTTTATTATTATTATTATTATTATTATTATCTTTATTATTATTGCTATTATTGTTATTATTCTAATTATTACAGTTATTATTATTATTATTAATATTTCTATTATTAATACTATTATTATTATTATCATTATTATTCTTATTATTTTTATTATTATTATTGTTGTTGTTGTGGTTATTATTATTATTATTAATATTATTATGATTTTTATTGTTTATTTGTTTAAAGAAGATATAGTAGTTCAACCGCTGTCTGTGTTGTTGTCAACTTTGCAGTTTGCCACATTATTTCACCAATATTTTAACATTTTGTTTTCGCTACGTTACTTGAAATATGAAATTAGACACTTCACATGCATTTAATATGTTTTCTATGGAATTGATTTTGTACATTTCATTTGATATTTATTAATTTCAATATATGTATAATGTCAAAAACATATCAACTATCTTTATTAGTACTTCAAAGGTAAAACTAAAATCATAGTAATTTTATTTTGGTGTTGTATGTTACCATAGACATTAGTTTTGTCAGGAGTTTACTGGTATATGTAGTACATACTAAACGTTAGCACTTTATGATTTAGTTCCTTTTTCATTTTGGAATTAGTGTTCAGTAATTGAAGTTTGAACCTTGTAATTATGTGTGAAATTGGTTAAAGTGTCAGCTATCATTTCTGTTCATTCAGCATAAAACGAAAGGTCAACACTGTTTGCTATGCACAGTATTGAATGTAGAAATAGTAGTAGTATGCTTTTCCAGACATAACCAAAATCTCTTGCATGCTCTTTTAAGTTGGCAGACCCCTATACTGTTCATCATATGGTTATTCTTTTTTTCCGATTATTATTCTGAACATCTGCTAACCCTGTCTGTCTTTATTTTACTGATGTAACCCAGTGTAAAGGATGATATGTTTGGGTCATGTGTTATATCATTTCTCTTTCTCTTCCTTATCGCTGCACTTGGGCTTCAGCTCCCATTTGGATCAAATCTCACCACAGACACAGAGCAAGGTTTTAAATAGAGGCCTGCTCGTAAGTGAACACTCGCCCACGGTGCAAGGAAGCGATCACTGAAGGCCCTATGAAATTCTCAAAGCATAAAAAAGAAGAAAGCATGTCTTTTCTCTAAGCCCCGTCGTTTTTTTTTTTTTTTTTTTTTTTTTTTTTGCTTTTGGCAACTTCTCATAAGTTTTTCATCAGTTCAGACAGGATCTGAGAATGGCCTATATAAGATCTCTATTAGTTCTCTGTGTGGAATTCATGTTGTGGATCTCTTCTCTTCTTTTTTTTCCTTTCCCTTCTTTGTTTCTCTTAATGAAGCCAATGGATGGTTGAAGACATCAGCTCAGAGTGTAAAAGCAGGGTATGAAAAGTACACATGATGGGTCTACAGCACACATCATTTCTGTTGATCTTGAAGGCCCTTTCACATGACTTCTGACAGCGTTTCCTTGGGTGCTGAAGTGCAGGGAACAAACTGCTAGGAGCTATGTTGCAGTACAGTTGAACTTTGTAGCACACTACTTTAAAGTACAACCCACTTCAGCTTTGAACTGTTTGGTGCTGACCTTACGAAGCACAGCAAATAATAACGTGTCATCATGAGGCCCGATATCATTGCAGAAATTCAAGGCAGCAATGATTGTGCTTTTTGAAGATTCATTTGGGTCAGAATGACAGAGTTATATAAAGCTTAGAGCAGGGGTCTCGCGGGTCATTTGCAGGCCTCTCTCTTCCTTTAAAATATAGCGAGATTCGGCCCACCAAATCATATATTTTTGAATCACTATCAATGTTGTGCAGTCGTTTATAGCCACTTGTGGTTTTGACCCCCACCTACTGGACATTTAAAGGATTGTACTATATGTCCAGGTTACTTTTGGTTTCTCGCAGTGTGCAGTTGAGAGTAACGCTGATTATTTCTTGGGGCTGATTTAAACATTGAAATATATGTCCGTAAGTGCTCTATTTTTACTAAAGCTCTATTTTTGTAAATATTCAATGGTCATTTAATTATAAACAGTTTTATACCACCTGTTTTTGTGGTACAAACACCTCTTCATGGCTTACACAGTATGCTGTTAGTGTTAATATGATAATTTTGCTAATTTTCGATTCAAATGCTTTTTTTATGTTATTGTTATCTGTCTGATATCAGAATTAGGTCGATATCTTTAAGCCGATAGATTAGGTCATTGTACAGAATTGCCTGCCTCTCGTTTTGTTATTCAATTTATTATTTTTATGCAACAGTCAAGTTGCATGTTAATTTGCTATGCAAAGAAAAGGAAGTAATCTATTTTTGCCATGCTGATTTATGTGAAATCATAATACTATATAATCACCATGCAATTTTAAAACTACTACTCTATTTTTTTTTTTTTTTGCTTTTAGTAAGCTATTCTAAGATCTGTTTAAGCTTCTATAAAGTTTTTAAAATAAATTCAGTTGTTCACTGTATTAAGTTGTCCCTACATTTTAAAATGTTTATATTTATAGGCTAAAGTATATCGGTTATCAGCCACCATATCTAAAGAGTTTTCGGTTATCGATATCGGCCCAAAAATCCATATCGGTGCTTCCTTACTTTTTGTTGTAGTTTTACAAAAAAAAGAAACATATTGCGAAGAACAATTGTCTGTAAAGTCACTAAAGTTACCTGGTTTCTGCTGTCTTTCTGCTATCTGTTAAACTTTTGGTTAAGAGACAACTGATTAGGACATAATAATTTTTATTATTGCTTATTATTAAATCGTAGCATTTTATAGCAATTTAAACTATACCCTCAATGTGTACAACAAGAAACAAAATGAAGGAGATTTGATAGGAAAAATGTCATCAATTACATCAGGTTTTCACTTTTCTTCTTTTGCTTGAATGTTAAAATGGCCCTCCTATGAAATGTCAGTCACTAATATGGCTCCCCGCCAAATTTTAGACCTTTGGCATAGAGAAACCTTTTTTGTGTGTGTTACTGCTGCAAGGTTATTCGAAGGTGCTTGCGCTTTAGTGTGCATGGTAACTAACATCCCTTGCAAGGCACAAGTCATTGAAATGAATAATTGGGTTTCACAACGCAGTGCTCTCCGTGTCCTGTGTGAAAGTCATTTTAAACTGCACAGTGGTAACGACTGGAACGTGAGCAAAACCAGCACGCTGAACACTGTAGGACAGGGCTGTTCTCTATTTTAATACTAATGGCAACTGAAAGTTTGTTGCATCCCTACTTATAGGATGTGTTGTGTGAAACGAAGTCATGGATTCATGTGAAAGAGACCAAATCATCTAACCATTGACCCTCATTTGACTTTATCAATCCCTGAACTTGACCTAACAACTTCCCCATTGAATAAATGATCAATATTGTCTTAAGGTCATATACCTGCATATTCTTCCAAAGCGCCAACCCTTGCTCGTTAATGTTTGCTCCATCTGCTGATTTTGGTTTGGGGCCAGAGTTTGTCCTTGTTCTTTTTTTTTATCTTTGAGAATTTCCCTGATCCTTCCTTCCGCCTCTCTGTTAATGTATGTAATCATGAGCACAACGTCAGCCTCCACTCCCACTGTCCTCAACCCAGACGTGTGCCTTACCAACACAACCCAAACCCCCTCTGCCATTAACCCATCCTCAGATCACACCCTTGTCAGAAGCCAGAACTCCCATTAATCCAGAGTTAATATCTGTTGGTGCTAAATCAAATCAAATCCATCAGTTATGTCAAAATACTGTATAATGTCTCATCGTGAGAAGCGCTTTTGTCTGTGCTTCTTTGGTTCTTGACTTCCAGTGTTTCTGTCCTGTCATGTTTACTCGTGGAAAACAAAATTAATGTTAGATTTCTCTCATCTTCCCTTCTTACAAGCCTCCCTAGTGACAGTAATCCACCTTGTCAGCTCTGTTGTTGACTCGGTGGAGAAAGAAGGTACTCTTTTGCTGCTTCCTTGCTGATTATTGTGTGTTTGTGTCGTTAGTGTTTGGTGGGTGATTCATTTGGTCTCCAAAATGCCATTTTCTTCACCCATAACTCATCTACAGAGACAGAGAAATTAAAATTGACTAATCGCATCTGTCTCACACCTCATTAGCCAACCCAGGTGCCTCATTTGACTTCAATGGCACTTGATTGTTGAGCTAATTTGAGGTGGTGTAAAGACGGATTTCAGCATTTCCTCAGTGCTGTGATAGAAAGCTGTGCAAGCAAATGGCATTAAGATCACCTCAAACCTTCATGGTGCTTATATTTATATCCACATGCTCCTGCTATCTTTGTTTTGTTTTTGTTCCCACAGTGGTCTTCAGTCCTTCAGTATTGACATTTTCTCTTTTCTCTCCTTTCTCTGCAATTTTGTTTGCCTTTTGTCTAAAGAGTCATTCTCGGCTCATGAACACAAGAACCCAAGAGGTGATACATTTCTGTACAACTTGCCTGAAGCCTTTTTTCTGTTGTATTTTTTTTTTTTTTTGCTTTGTTTTCCTCTAATATAACACAATTCTGCATGTCCACAAATCTGTGACAAAAATAGTATCAAACCAACTTACTTTTTTAAATCAATTTACTGTAGGACCCACCGTGCCTGCATTTTGTGCATTTTTTGTCACAGCTATAAATTATTATTGATTTTATTTATTTTTTGCTTTTGTGTTCCCTATTTATCTTACTAAATTCCCTCAAAACACTACATTTGAACAACCAAATAACACCCTCCTTAATCATTTCTGTTCAAAGTTTTTTTTCACAAACAAGACATTTATTTTAAGTTACTTTCAGTGTGCTGTGTGTATTTGTGTATATATTTTGGTTAAAATATTTGTGTGATGTGCATTTTGCTGGTGTGATACTGACGTTGCATGTTGTTGGTTTTAAATGCCTCATTTATACCAAATTTTTGAAGGGGTTGAAGTCAATTCAGTTTTTGTTCAAGCAGAGAATTTTTTATTTAATAAAATAATTTAAAAGGGAAATTATGATGATATCCACAGCCGTATCACCCTGCAGCCCAAGACCGGTTACTCACTGAAGCTAAGCAGGGCTGAGCCTGGTCAGTACCTGACCACATGGGAATGTTAGGTTGCTTGGACGTTAAATCAAGGTCCTGACTCTCTGTGGTCATTAAAAATCCCATAGCTCTTCTCATAAAGAGTAGGGGTGTAACCCCGGTGTCCTGGCCCTTCATTGGCCCTTGCCCATCATGGCCTCCTAATCATCCCCATCCACCAAATTGGCTGTATTACTGTCTTTCCACTCCACCAATAGCTGGTGTGTGGTGAGTGCACTGGCACCATTGTCCTGTGGCTGCTATCGCATATCCAAGTGAATGCTGCACACTGGTGGTGGTGTGGAGAGACCCCTCTCATGATTGTAAAGTGCTTTTGGTGTATGGCCATACATGATAAATGTGCTATATAAATACACATTACATTACATTAGTTGGTTATTTATTAGTTTATTAAATTCTAAAATGTATAATATAGATCTAATTTGATAACTTAAACATAAAGTCATCATTTACATAACTATTTGCTCATAAATAATTGTGGAAATTAATCTAAAAAGATCTTCATCAAGATCTACGGAACATTAATAATGTAACACCAAATTAATGGCAAAATAAAGTCAATAATAACATCAGTAAATGTTACAGCAATAACAGCAGCATAATAAGAATTTTAATTTCCTGAACTGACCTCTGAAATTGAATTGACCTCAGCCTTTCATTGGTGTGTAACCCCAACCTAATCAAAAGGTTTATTTATTTCAGTTTATTTCTTCTATTTTGCCCGCTCACTCTGATGTTTACTGATTGTTCTTATCTGACAGGCTATCATTGGGACACATCTGACTGGATGCCGAGCGTTCAACTTCCTGGAATCCAGGAATTCCCTCAGTATGAGGTAGTGGAGGCTCCACCCACCCTTTACAGTGACCCCGCCCTGCTGGACACGGACTACTATCCTGGCGGATATGACATTGAAAGCGACTTCCCTCCTCCGCCTGACGACTTCCCATCCCATGATGACCTACCCCCTCCTCCACCTGTGCCAGAGTACGGTGATCGCTATGACACATTACAGCCTGCCTCACGCGGGTTAAACAGCACCCCCTCTAGTCCTGGAGGGTCTTCAATACGCCATCGGCCACCATTACCACAGCTCTACAGCCTCACCCAATTCCTACCCCACCACCACTACTCCTCAGACCCCGAACCCCAAACCAACCCCACCAGCACCATCACATCATCCTCCACCGAAGGATACCGACACGGAGGCTTCTCGCTAGGCTACGGACGCGACTTCGATCCCCCTGCCGCCGATAACATGTCGCTTTCGCTGTACACATCCACGGCGTCCTGCTCGGACATGTCAGCCTGCTGCGAGGAGTCAGAGGTGATGATGAGCGATTACGAGAGTGGCGGAGAGGAGGGAGCGCAGTTTCAGAGGCTCATTATACCACCGCTGGACTCACAACATCAGCAGCATACTGAAGTCTGACACTGGATCCAACACTTACGTTCAAAAGTGCCTAAACCAAACCCTGCAACAGGAGACTTACTGTGTGTTTAAACCATAAACCACATAACGTTCATCCTGCACCAATCTGCCACACAAAGGAAAAGCGCGGTGACTACATGTGTGGACAAAATTAAGTCCTAAAATGGATCTGCTCTGAGAAACGAGTGTCAAAATTGATATATATAGTATATAAAAAAATTGATAGTATATAAAAAAAAATTGTTTTCAGTTTGCGTAGATACTGAACTTTGCCTTTGTTGGGCAGAAATGTAGTCTTAAAGAATGTTCACAACAAGAAGTGTAACCATTGGCTGAATGCATAGCACAACTACAATGATAACAGCACAGAGAGGTAATATCGTACATTCAGAAAGATTTTTTTTCTGGGCGTAAATCAGAAGTAAATTTCAAAAGTAAATCGGTGAAGTGGAGTTTAAAGTGCTTGAGCTTTTACAGCAGCAGGCGACAAACTAAAAGCATGTGCTTTTATTAAATTTACTTGTGCATCGTGTAGATGCTAATATACAGTGGGGAAAATAAGTATTGAACACGTCACCGTTTTTTGCAGAAAACATATTTATAAAGGAGCTGTTACCTGGAAATGTTGTTGAGAACAATCCATATTTCCAAAGAAAACAAATCTAATTAGTTTACAAATGAAGTTATGTCCAATAAAATGAAATAAAACAGGGGGAAAGTATAGAACACATGAAGAAAGGAAGATGTAGAAAGACACTGAAAGCCCAGACAGCAGCTGAAATCTCTCAGAAGTTATTCAGCAATCCTTTGCCCTTCGCCTTTGTAAATTAATATCAGTTGCTTTAGTCCAACATCTACATTAGCAGGATGACGAGGATGAAACCAGGGTGACATTTCAGCAAGACAATGATTCAAAACAGCAGAGGAAACTCTAAAATGCGTTCAGAGATAGAAAATCAAGCTGTAGAATGGCTTAGCCCAGGGGTGTCAAACTCAATTCCTGAAGGGCCGAAGCCCTGCACAGTTTAGTTCCAACCCTGCTCCAACACACTTACCTGTAGGTTTCAAACAAGCCTGAAGGACTCAATTAGTTTGATCAGGTGTGTTTAATTAGGGTTGGAACTAAACTATGCAGAGCTGCGGCCCTTTTTGAACTGAGTTTGACACCTGTGGCCTAGCCAATCACCTGACTTTAATCAAATATAAAATACAAAACAAAGATCAGATTTGATAGACGAGACACACAGAACCATCTTTGTATATTAATATTAGCTTCTTCAGTCTAACATCAACATTTGCAGGATGATGAGGATGAAACCAGGGTGGACATTTCAGCAAGACGATGATTCAAAACACAGTCGAGGAAATGATCTAAAGCTTTCAGAGAAAGAAAGTCAAGCTGTAGAATGAGAATGTTTGTGTTTTTACCAAAATCTGGCTCAATTCCTTGTCAACAGCTCCTTTAGAAATATTATTCCCAGGAAATAAACATGACGTGTTCAATACTTATTTTCCCCGCTGTAGTTGCCTTTCTTGGTGTGAATGGGCATTTACACCACATAAATGCCAAACATCCAAACACACACATCGTATATACATCTGTATCTCACTGAAGATGGGTTGTTTTTTTTGGAAAGACTTGCCTGAAAAAGAGTTCTCTCCAGTAGCTCTTATATGGGCTGTTATTAAGGTTATTTAACAGTATTGGAGAGGGCGTTAGACTTGGCTGTGCCATTAAGTAATACATGATGAGATGTACAATTCACACAGAAAATGATAACTGATATATTGTCACAGATAATGGGAGACCGAGCATCATTTCACACATCAAGGTGATATCTGTATTTGTATAGATATAGCCATGCAAACTGATTTTTTTATACAGATCCTCATTCATTTGTAATGTAAATTTTACTGTACAGTTTTGATTTCAAGGTTTTACTAGGTTTTTGTAGATATTTTGTTTTTCTCTCGCTTTTTTTTTTTCCAAAAAAAAGAAAGACAGGAAAAAGTAGTGTACCAAGTCAAATGGTGTGTCATTATCAGCCTTACTGTATGTTCATTCACAAGTAAAGAAAAGAGCATCTAAAAAAAATAATAATAATAAAATATTGTAAAGGATATGAATGTGTGCTCGTCACAACACACGTTCATTTCTGAAAGGATCATCATCTGATGGACGTCTGCATATTCTTGTGATGTTGTTATGTTTTCTTTTCTTTTTTTTTTATTTGTTGTTTGTAAATTGTGACTTTGGAACATCTTTATTTTTTGACCATGAAAATGGGACCCAGTATATTTATAGTGCGAGATTATTCACAGACATGTGACTTTTTCAGGGTCTGCGTGTGTGTGTGTGAGCAATGCTATGGTCTTGTTTTATGATTTTTATTAAATACTGCCACTAGCTTAACTGCTTTACTACTGGCAATAAATTATTCTCTAAAACGGGTGTTTGTCTTGCATGCGTTTATTGAATTTTTATACTCGTTTAGGCAGAATCACTTAGATGGTGGATTTGAAACACTTTAAAATTATAAAAACACATCAGGGCTTGAATGTGCTGTGGTATGTGACTACAGCTCCACATGCTGTGTTGATGCAAATTCAGGCACATCATTTCTGTCAACTACAGCATATTAGCTGCCCAGCAAGCAATTTTTTGTTTTTAAAGATGTCTAATAGACGTCCAAACATAGTTGTCTTGGCTAAAACAAAACTAAATTTGGGCTTTCAGTGAAAATCTAATAGACGTATAAGAATAGGCCAAAACTAGACTAGTCATAAAATAAACAGAAATGAATGACAAAATATATAAAGTCTGTCTATTTGATGACCACACTGTAAATTACAGACAACGCCTGTTAAATCAGACATTTACCATAAAATAATGGCCATTAAAGTACAGACATTTGCTGCAAAACAACGCCAGTTAAATTACAGACATTTACTGTAAAATAATGGCCGCTAAAGTACTGACATTTACTGTGAAATAATGGCCAATAAATTACAGACATTTACCGAAAAATAAAGGACGCTAAATTACAGACATTTACAGTAAAATAATGGTTGTTAAGTAACAGACGTTTAATGTAAAATAGCGGGTGTTAAATTGCAGGCATTTACTGTAAAATAACGGATGTTAAATTACAGACATTTACCGTAAAATAATGGACATTAAATTACAGACATTTCACATAAAATAACGGACGTTATATTACAGAGATTTACCGTAAAATAATGGACAATAAATTACAGACATTTCACATAAAATAACGGATGTTAAATTACAGACATTTACCGTAAAACAATGGCCGTTAAGTAACAAAACAGCGGCTGTTAAATTGCAGACTTTAACTAAAATTTTAGTTTCTGGTAAATTTCTGTAATTTACTATCTGTTATTTTACGGCAAATGTCTGTATAATTTAATGACCGTTATTTTACAGTAAATGTCTGCAATGTAACAGCCATTATTTTACAGTAAATATGTGTAGTTTAACATCTGTTATTTTATGGTAAATGTCTGTAATTCAAACGTCCATTATTTTATGGTAAATGTCGGTAAAGTATTTTCTTTACAGTTTAGGACTATAGTTTTGGACTATTTTGTCTATTAGATTTTCACTGACAGCTCAAGTTTAGCCTTGTGTTAGCCAAGCTGTCTACGTTTAGATGTCTGTTAGTCGTCTTTTAAACACAAAATTGTTTGCTGGGAAGGCAACTGACACAAAATAAAACAGGAACAATAGTCTGAATGATCTAATGAGACCCTTAGTCAGAGTTTATTTTAGTGTGTGGCTGACTGTAACAGCATCATTATGAAGAGGAAATGATTAGATTGCAGTTGTTTTTGAATACTTGACATCTGAGAATAAATGATTCTTTCACAGTTTTTGAGCACTTAATTGTGGCATAGATTTAACATGGTGCTGGAAACATTCTTTAGAATATTAGATTCATATTGTTTGCTGCACATCCATAAATCAACAAAAAATATTCTACTGTTCAAACAAAAAGATGCTAATAGATTTAGATCTGGGCCCCAATGTATAAAACTTCTCAATAATGCTCTTAAAATTGGTGATTAGTGAACAAATCTTGGTAAAAACTTTTCTAGGAGCAACTTTGAGTAAACCCATGAGCCCATATTCACAATTTTTTGTTTTAGTTTACCACTAAGAATTCTACTAGCAGTAACAGTTTTTAGCTATCTAAATATATGAATATATATATATATATATATATATATATATATATATATATATATATATACGGCTTTTTTACGGCTTAGTCCTTTTATTGGTCCGGAGTTGCCACAACGGAATGAACTGCCAACTTTTAAGTAGGCAGGTTAGATTAATTAGGCAAGTTATTGTATATCGATGGTTTGATCTGTAGACTATCAAAAAAAAAAAGCTTAAAGGGCCTAATATTTTCGACCCTAAAATTGTTTTGGAAAAATACAAAAATGCTTTTATTAAAGCCAAAATCAAACAAATCAGACTTTCTCCAGATGAAACAATATTATATATTATAAATGTGTGTGTGTGTGTGTGTATATATATATATATATATATATATATATATATATATATATATATATATATATATATATATATATATATATATATATATATATATATATATATATATATCCATTCCTGTTTTGCGGTGAACATATATTTTAAATTTTATTTTATATATTTACTTTTTTGGTGTGAACATGGCTTGACAAGTTTCTTCCATGAAGCATTCTTTCCTGTGTTTAAACGTGGAGCAAGCAGACGTTTTACAGAGCTGGCTGTGTCTGAAACTTCTATTTATGGGGCAGAACGTGTGTGTGAAAATGAGTCACTAGATGGCGATATTGTATCATTATGTTTTTGAGGTAACGTTAGTGTTGTTACTTGCCATATCGCCCGCATACACTTCCTGGACGCTGCTGAGGAACCGCTTTGTCATCGGAATCTTGCACATAATAAGGTGCTAACTAACAAGCGGATATTTTCGGTTCTCGGTAAGCGTCTTCTACATTCTTTCTTCTCGTGACTTTTCAGTTTGAGATGGTTTTGTTGGTGTCCCCTTGTTATCCGCGTAACTTAAACTCTCAAAAGCAGACAAAGAAACGCCATGCTCACTGGTCGATAGTTTATTCTTCCGTATCAAATATAGACTCTACATTCACGTGTGCACTAGAATAGTTAAATTCTTTGACGGTTATTAACGTTATTTGCTGAAATGTAGTATTCATAAAGTTTAATCGTACATTAGCAAGACGAGTGGAACTTGACCTTCATTACTATGTCTTAAAACCTCCACACGTAAATAAGCTCCTTGTGGATCTTTCTGTTTGAAGTGTGCTGACTAAGAAGACAGCTCAGTAGGTTTTGACACACAGTCATTATGTTAATAATAATCTACAGCTGTAAGAAATCTTTCGGTTTGCCAGGAGCCATATTTGCACACACATCATTTTATTTGAATAAATGTCCACACCCAAATCTTATTTCAGGTTGATGTTTTTTTTGCACAGCTGTTGAAGGGTGACGACTGCAGCTTCTCATTGGCTGGTGGTGCCAGTCAACAAACAAAGAATACACATCGGACATGCGGATACGGAGACTACTCTTTTTAAGAGCTGTTATAACACCTTAAACACCCACAGTTACACATATAACAGCTTTCAGGAGGAGAAGAAACCTGTTTACTGTTTAAAAGGGCTCGTTAAGCGGTTGGAGATGAACGGAGACTGTGTGGACGCAAAGCGTGTGGATACAACAGAGTAAGATGAGCTTGACGATTGTTGCTATGCAGGTTTCACATGTGATTGACAGTTCAAAAACAGTATTTAATTCCCAACACTCCTTTTTGTCACCTTGGTAGTGAAATAGAGACTGATTTCTTGTTGTTTATTCTAACAATAGCATTTATTATTGTTTATTGTTTATTATGTTTTATCCACATAACGTTACAATAATTATTGTTAAAGGAATAAATACCATACCATTTGTGCATCATTGTTATGCAAGTCGATATTTGGCAGTTTCTTGCATCTTTCTTATGGTCATTTAGTTTTTTTTTTATTTTATATTGTGCAACTTTTTTGCACAATATGAAGATGAAACCTGACAAATAACTATTTACCTCTGAATATCAGAAAGCGTTTTTAATTTCCAGACTTCCAGAATTTACTCATTATTTACTCGTCCTCAAGTAGTTTCAAACCTTTATTAGTTTCTGTTGAACACAAAAGACGATATTTTGAAGAAACCTGTAACCATCGACTTTCATAATTGGAAAACAAATACTATGGAAGTCAATGGTTACAGGTTTCCAACATTTTTTTAAATATCTTCATTTGTGTTTAACAAAAGTAAGAAAATCATACATGTTTGAAACAAGCAAATGATGACAGAATTGTCTTTTTTTTAGGTAAACCATCCCTTTAATGATTTTATTCCAAATTGAAAGTAGTGATTAAAATTAATGTGGTTTGGAATTGGTACAATTTGCTGGTGGAAATAAATAAATGTTCAGAATATTGACATATAATTATCCAAACACTGTAAATATAAGTAGAAAACTCTCCCACAGAAATCATGTGCAATCTAATTTGATACTAATTACTTATTATTGCATTAAATGCAGTTGAATGTGATTTACTGTACTGTGTTTGTCCAGTGCTAGTAAGGATGGGGCATCTGCATCACAGCCCATGCAGGTTGATGCCAAGCCTCAATCCCATGCCTTCAGATACAGCTTGAACTACCCCAACATCGGCCACTGCATCATCATCAACAACAAGAACTTTGATCGCAGGACAGGTAACACTTGTTTTGCGTTTTCACCGGTGTGAGTTGTCTTGTTTTTGTCATATCTGTCAATTTAAATGCTCATCAAACTGGCTGATGATGATTGTTGAAAGGCTTTCATACTTGAAAGGTAATTATTTACTTGCCTCATGTATTTATCAATAGGATCTTTATTAAGGGTTTCAAAAGTATGGCTGATGAAGATTTCTTTGTTTTTTTAAGACAGATGGACAAAAAAAATTAATGGTCAAAATTAAAAATTAAACACTCATATCTGATCTGTCTGTGTGATATATTCAACTTAGAAAAGTCAATTTATATTACAATAGTGCAGGTTTACTTTAATGTTAGAAATTATGTGAAAATAAAATGTTAAATGATGAGTGAAATAAAGCTATATTGTCATTTGTCAGAAATAAAATAATTAGTGATTATACATATGTTTGATTTGTAAGTTTTCTTATATTATTAAAAAAAACCTCTTGCTGATAGACAGCGTGATACTAGTGGTTTGAAGGATAAGTTAATGAATTATGATAATTGCTCGACATTTTGGGCCTGCATTGTGATTTTTGAATGGCAACTTTTAATATCTAATCAATTGGTTTTTGTTCGAAATAAGCATATGGACCAGTATATAGATTTTTTTTTTTAACTGTTTTACGCTGAATGATATTTTAGTAGGATTACATTTCAGAACTTCCTCTGGCAATAGTCAGTAAATTAAAGAATAATAATAATGAACATCATTCATCTTTACAACAATTTACAGAACACGTCCATTGAAATTTCAAGTGTAGCAATAGTTTATATATGATTTAAAACATGGCGAAATTTAGCATGGTTGCGTATTCTTTTATATATTCTTTTTACAAGTTTTTATCTGTTACTCTGAATAAGAATGAAGCGTAAGTTGTATATTAACCATAATTTATCATCACAGAATTTAAGGGAAACATTAAAGTAGATAATTTGCTTTATTATTTGCTTAAAATTACTTTTTTCAGTTCAGTTGACAAACTGTGTCTTTGACCCAAATCAGAAAATTAGCCACAGACCACAAACCAGGGTTTCCGCAAGGTCTTAAATTCCAACAAATTGTTAGGCCTTAAAGATTCCTACATTTACTAAAATATTGTTTTGAAGATCTTAAATACTTTTAAACAAGTCTTAAATTGTATCTCTCCATGTCTCCAATCACCAATAATCCATCTAAAAAAATTTAACCAAACTCTATTTGTCAGTATGTTACAGAAGAATACAGAAGAATATTTCTGTTTAGTTAGTAGTTTTTGACACATTACTTAAAATAATTACTTAAATTAAAAATCATTACTACTTAACTAATAATCATTACATTACTATCTATCTATCTATCTATCTATCTATCTATCTATCTATCTATCTATCTATCTATCTATCTATCTATCTATCTATCTATCTATCTATCTATCTATCTATCTATCTATCTATCTATCTATCTATGCAAGTAAACCTCTTTTCTGGATTACCAATTGGCTCATTAAATAAATCCTTAATGTTTAGCCCTGTATAAGTCTAAAATTTCATTCATAAAGGTCTTAAAAAGGTCAAAAATTTGACATTGCAGAAACCCTGACAAACTACATCTGACTTCACAGAAACCTTTTAGCATGTTTACGTTTTCAAATAAGCATAATTTACTTTATTGTAAAATAATTGATTTCCCTTCTATGGACTTCCTATATTGTCACAAATGTAATCAAATACACAGTGTAAAGATATTGACATCAGCCTAATGCTGAGAAATTCCTGAAAAAAATCCCTGATGTCAGTAGTCAAATTGCATTGCTAAAAATGGTATATTAAGGATATTTTTTAATTTGTCATAAACCTTTTATTTAAAAGTTTTGGATCGTACATTTTTTTAACCTGTTGTTTACCTTACAGGCATGAACCCACGCAATGGCACTGACGTAGATGCAGGAAATGTAATGAACGTGTTTCGAAAGCTTGGATACATTGTGAAAGTCTACAATGACCAGACAGTTGCGCAGATTATGCAGGTTTTAACAACAGGTAGTCATTATACGCTGAGCACAAACAATTAAAAGAGAACATATGTTATATCAATTGATAATTATATGCTGCTTATTGTACTATTATGTTTGTTGTTGTATCTCAGTTGCCCATGACGATCACAGCCGCTGTGCTTCATTAGTGTGTGTGTTGCTCAGTCACG